>NC_067403.1:24415250-24746250 GCF_016432865.1 Antechinus flavipes | reverse complement strand
TTAAATGCAATTTAATTTTAGATGAGAAAATCCATTCATTATCATGTCTCTGGTTTCTAACAAGTGCTCAAAAAAGTAAACAAAAAAAGCATAAATACATTCAGAACCTGATATCTAGGAATTCTGTTGACAAAATGAATAGCTCACTAATCACCATTCATGGTTGTAAGTGGAGTAGGAAGCTAATAGTATCCAGACACAATCCATCCCTCTGAACCCTTTCTTCACAAAAGTCATCTCCTATAATTGGAAAGGAAGTTGAAAGAGAAAAAGGGACAGGGAAAGAGAGAGATGTTTTGTATACTGTTTGGGGGGTAGGGGAAGGAGGCAAGGGCTTATTCTCCTTTAGCTAACTATCCAGAGTTCACCATAGTCTATCAATAAAGCATCACTGGGAGGTGTCCTTTCAGTTTCTTCCAACAAATGTTCTATGCTTTCTAATCTAGTCACAATTAGTAAGGAACTCCTTAAATTGGTCTCCTTCCTCAGGACCTTATACTTATAAAACTGAATGACCTTAAATTGACTATATCTAATGCAAATTTTTTTTGAAAATATTATTTTACAAATATTTACATGTAATATAAGAAATTAGTACTCTGGAAAAATGGAGTAGATAAATTGCAACAATATTATCTTTGAAATGAGGTTTAAATTAGTCATTAGTTTTATTGTTTAGCATAAAACTTTACACATAGTAGACATCTGATAAATGCTGATTGAATTAAACTGCATTAGTATGCTAAATCTTCTTAATATTTCTTTTCCTTCATGACCTCTTCAACTTCTCCCTACATTCTTCTCCTACAAATGTCTTATTACATCTGAATTTACATCCATGCAGAATCATCATCAAATTCTTTAAAGAAGCACTTTAGCCATGCAGTTAACCTGGAACATGATTGGAATTAAGCCAGTATGCCTCCCAGACTGCCTGCTATTTCCTCCCTAATGCTCCCAGATGAAAGTTATCTATTCTTTCTAGAACTTTCACACCAACTTTTGCCTCTTTTATGGATTTACTTCATTGGTATACTCAGAAAAGAATAACAGAAAACTAACTTAAATTCATCACCATAGCTTAGTTTCTCCAAATGTTTTAATCTTTTTGTATTAATGGACACAAAGGTATTTAGTTTTAGTTTCTGTCATCTTCTACTCAGTCATTAAATATTTATTATTATGTGTATAGAAACTGTCTAAAACACTTGAGATATCAAGAAAGATAAAAGAAAATTTATAAAGTCCATAATCTAATTAAAGAGATTAATATGTGTGTATGTATGTGTGTGTATGTATAAACAAACTAGGTTTATAGGGTATAGAATACAGGACAAACTGGAAATGATAAGTAGAAAGGAGGGACTATAATTAAGGGGAATTGGGAAAGACTTCTTATAGAAGTTGAGATTTTAGTTGAGATTTTAAGAAAACCAGAGAAAGCCAAGAATCAGAGATGAGAAGGGGGAGACAACCAAGAAAAATATCTGAGTAAGGAGATGGAATGTCTTGTTTGAAGAAAACCAAAGAAGCAAATGTCACTGTATCATAATGAATGGTGGTGATAGTGGTGGTAGATTAAGATGTAAGAAAACTAGAATATAAGGATTCTATTAAATGATGGACTGTTAGAAAGCCAGGCAAGCAGAAAAGTCAAAGGAAAAAGGAAAACAGTGGGTGTCACAAATCAACAACAATGACAATAATAATGATAACACTTAAAGATGCATGCATTCATTTTAGGGTAGATATTTCCTGAAATGGAATAGATTCCATTCCAGTTTCTTAATACTTCCCTGAGCCAATGGTTCTCACCATTGGCTATGCCTAAAACATTTATCCTTTAATGTCCAATTTTTATGTGATGAATCTTTCCAACCTTTGTCTAGACTGTTCATTTGGGGTAAGATGTATGGGCAGATATGTACATTATTGGCCTAAATTTAAGTCTTTCAACATTGGAATGAAAGCTTATGCTCCATGGGTATAACATTTCAAAACTCAAAATTACTTAGTAATTAATGATTATAATGAATAATAGGTAACAAGGTAGCTCAGTGGATATAGCTGGAGCTGGGAAGACCTGAGAAGAAATCTGGCTTTGGAAGATTACCAGCTGTGTGATTCTGGGCAAATCATTTAACCCTGTTTCCTCACCTATAAAATGAGCTGGAGAAGGAAATTGCAAACTACTGAAGTATTTTTGCCAAGAAAACCCCAAAAGGGTCATGAAGAGTCAGACAGAACTGAACAATGACTGAACAACAACAAATTATTAGGTATGCTTGTGAAACCTGGACAGTCTACAAGTGCCATGCCAGGAAATGGAATCACTTCCATTTTAATTATCTTAGGAAGATTCTGAAGATCACCTAGCAGGATAAAATACAGGACACTAAGGTCCTTTCTGGAACTGCTTTGAAGTTTAGTTAATGGGCTGAATATAACATCTGTCATAGAATTCTGATTTCAAGATTACCATTACTCAAGCTTCTGGGACTTAACTTTAACCTGGAATTGAAAAAAAAATAGACCAATCCTTGAGCCAGATCCTTAGCTCCACAGGGCCTAAAAGGTGTGTGAGAAGTAGTCCTTTCCCCATATCCAACTCAGTGCTTGGCACACATGTGGTTAAACAGGACCTTCATTCCATGGATGCTACTAGGAAGAGAGAGCAGCTATCCCAGTCATCCAGTGGTAGATGCTCTTCTCCCACTTGTGTAGACACAAATTTTCTCCTACAAAGAGGTTCTGAGCAATCTTTCACCTAGTTGCTCCATCTTATACATCATAAACATCAAACAGTATTGAATTTGAAAATTTAATAGAATACTAAAATAATGATGAAATTGGTGATGGTGATGATGCTATCAAATGACATTTGTATAGATCTGGAGATGGAGTCAAGATGGTAAAGGCAAGAACTCACCCATCAAAACCCATCAACCCATCAAAACCATTTAAAAACCCATCAAAAAACATTTAAAGAATAACTCTAAGCAATATCTAGAATAGTAGAATCTACAAAAAAGAGAGTGAAAACAATTTTCTAGCCCAAGACAAGTCAGAGTGTCAGGAGGAAAAGTGTGTTGTACCTGGCTGAGAATGGAACACAGTCTAGCACAATCTGACTCCATCAAATCAGAAGCTACTGCATGAGCAATAGCAGCTTCCAGAGCTTTTGGTCCATAGACAATAAGGTGATCAAATATCTGCTCTGAAGGCAGTTTCAAGAGTCTCTTTACTAGTACTGGGGCAGGACACTGCTGCTTTACCCATACTCAAATCCAGGTCACAATTCTGGGTGGCAGTCCCGGGATGAAGATGAGCATTAGCACACCAGAGTAGCTCCTTCACAGACTCCCAGGCTGGAGTCACTCACAGACCAGAGCACAAGCCAGGAGAGCAATAAATGTACCTCTCTTTAGATCATTAGAGCTTAGAGATCCCTAGTTGGATCTCTGAAAATAGAGAATATTTTTCTTGGAAGCTTTGGATGTAGGAACTTTGACATTGTTATCTTCTTCTGAGTCTGTGTTTTGATCTTCTTTGTCACCATAGTAATTTTCCACGGTCAGAATCATCTGTTTTTTTTTTTTTTTTTTTTTTTTGTTGTTGTTGTTGTTTTGTTTGTTTGTTTATTTTCCCAGCCTTGACTTTTAACTTTTTGTTAAAGTAGGGCTCTGTTTCCAGGGTGGAGGGAGCAATGGACCGAATTTTAGGGCTTTTGTTCCTCTCTCTATTTTCAGAGATCCAACTCTGACTACTATCTTTACAGCAACAGTGTAGGATAGGATAGGTAATTCAATTATCTCAACTTTCCAGATGAAGAAACTAAAATTTAAAATGGTTTTGATTTGCTCTGTGTCATATCACTTAATTGGATAATATGCTTCTTAATAATGGTTATCTATATGCATATTGTTCTACATTTAAATATTTTGCACTTTTCCCTAATTGATGGTCTCTGCAGAGGAGCTAGAAAATATATGGATATTATTAAAGAATACTAATTGTAGTAATAACCTTATCCATTTTCATCTTGAATTAAAACCTTTGTAAACAGCAAAATTAAACAAATGAGTGTCATAAGTGGCTGACTGCTTCCCAAATTCAAATTTCTTTTCATTAGCATAGGTATATTTTGTTTTGTTTTAATTAGTAATATTCCTCATGATAGCATTCGTTGGCGTATGTGTTTTCTTTTAGAAGCAAGTAATTCATTTCTTTAATGTATATTCATAGCTGTTTTGTGTTTTTTAAAATAATTTTGAAATCATAAAGTTGTTTAAATCTGGAAAGGACTTCGGTTTCATTGAGTCTCACTCATCTAACAATTGAAAAAAGTGAGCTCGTAGAATAGAGAGACCTGTAGAGTTTCTACATAATAGAATTTAGTTGAAAGAATCACTTTTTAACTGTTCTTGAACTACTTAAACATTCTACTCTTCTAACGTCATTTGGTGTTGCTAAGATTTATATTTTACAGTGATTAGGAAGTATTTTCGAATCTCATATTCTGTTTTCTCTAACAATGTCTCCTTGAAATTCTATTTTTGTCCTGGCAATAGCCAATGTCAATAACCAAATTCAAATCTTTTAGATTACATCAAATTTAATTGCAATGTGTTTATTTCACTCCAGTGAATAGCTTATCTCATTCCAATTTGTTTATTCCTTGGTAACAAGCTAGCTGATGTCTCATGAAAATAGAAATTCTCCTTGAGTCTTGTTTCCAGTTATGTTGCTCAGGAGAGAGATAATTGTTTTGTCACCTTTGACATCCCCATGTCAGATGTTTCATTCCCCAAACAATACTGGGATGACTAGTTCCCAGGGCCAGCATTTCCATTTATGAGTCCTCAAGATCCACAAAATACAAATTCTTACTTCAAATATACATAAAATATAGTATCCCATTTTTATCATCTCCATTAGAAAAATGAACAGTAAATTGTGCAATTTTGGTTATTTTTACATTTCTCTCCAGCAATGAAAATGCCTTTCAAATGACACTGAGTTTCTTTTAAAAAATATCTTCAGTTAAGAGCATGTCTATGCTTATTCCATGGAGATAATATGACTCAAATCATTGAAAAACAATGTTTTTAATCATTATCAATATATTCTAAAAATGTTCGCCTGCTATAATTTGTCGCAATTATAAATGGGCAAATCACAAAATAAAATTAGGGGATAAGTGCTCTAATAAGTATAACCCTATATAAAATGCCTGCTAAAGAAATTTCATATCTGACTTGTTAATTGCTTAATTAATTTGTAAAAAAAAAATATGTATACAGATCATCATTAATGGTCATCTGGGGAAAATACATTTAAATGTATTAACACAATTTTTAAAGAGGTAAACTATTTTCTCATATAAAATCATAACTATCGTACTTAAAGTTCATGTTCCATTAGATATTGATATTTCTGATTTTTAAGGAGCTATATCATTACATAGATCTTATTTGTTTCCCTTCTTCTCCCCCTTTGTCATACTTTTTTTTGTCATCATTATTTAATTTTTGCTTAACTCTTCCAAGAACTTTTATTGCTCATATCCAATCTGCATTTTTCTGTGAAGCTTTGCTTATAGATGTTTGCAAATCATGTATATGAGTTTCATTAAATTGCTGATGGACTCCTTAGCCTGCTGGTTGTGTCTACAGGGTCAGAGAAATTTAATTGTTTCATTTCTTTTTAGTATTGATTTCCTACTTTAGTTATTCCAGTGTAGGCTTATCTGTAGGACTAAAGATCAGAACTGAGTTTTACCCACACATTTTGTTTTGGGGCTGAGAAATTCATAGTTAAGTTTTTATAGCACTTATTCCTACTTTAGTACACTAAAGCTATTTTTTTTCTCCCAATTGTGACCCCTCATATACTCACTGGATCTATGACCCAGAATCATGGGCTGGGCTGCCAACTGGCACCTGTTCAGGTTGCAGTGTTTTTTTCAGGAGTTCCCTGAAATCTCTCTCTCTCTGTCCTTATGCTTCCATCTCTGATGTACAGTATTAATCTCCTTAATCCTCACAATCCCTGGGCACTAAAGTATTCCCCACTGTTGCTACTGCTATAGCCTCAGCTGCCTCTGCTTTCACTGTACCGATATCCTGGCCACTTCTCCCAATGTCCAGAGACTTCCTTTTCTTTTTATGGCGTCATCAGCTGGAATAATAGCAGACTATGAACTCTCATGATTAAAATTTGGTTTGATACATCTTCTAGGCTATTATGGATGAGGTAGGTTGGGTGAACTAAACCAAAAAACAAAAGCAAAAAAAAATTCTCACTCTGCTATTTGATTCCATCTCTCAGATATAATTTTTTCTGAAGAAATATATTTACAAAATAAGGGCAATTTTTTCACTCCATTTTGAATGTAACTGGGGTTTGAAAACTGGTTTACTTTAGCTGTTTGAAACAGAAGTTAGACATTGCCTTCTAGTTATAAAATTATCTATTTTTCATTATCTAGTGAGTTTCAAGGGTAGAGAGCATGGTGCATGCATATTTAGACTATTAATAATATTCTTTCTAATTTTGTATCCATAATTGGCATCTGACTTTTTTTTTAACTTTGAGTCTATGACTCCTTTTACTCCTCTCCCCAAAAGAGGAAACATTTTCTCTGATTTCCTGATTATACTACAACTTTTATAAGGATGGAAACTAACTCTTTATGTGCAATATACTTTTCCTCTGAATCTATGAAAAAGCTAGTGTTATCTTTGGCTCCTGCTGGGGGATTACATTAATGAAGAATTTTTTTCTTACCTTTCCCCCCCTTATCTTTTTCACATCTCCTTAATCCAATATTGTGTACTTTATCTGTTCCTGTCTTCTGACCTGGCTTGACTTCTATTTTTTGTCATATTTCTACCAATCTATTAATTCTTGAGTTGAACTCATTCAATATTTTGCTGTCATTTTTTTCTTCTGCCTTTATAGGTATCTAGTGACTTATTTTTGCATGCAAAGAATTTTCTCAGGGCTCATATGACCATCTTCTATTTCTTTGTCTCAGCCATTTTCTCCCTAAATCCTTCCTACTAATACTTCAAATCAATCTGGTTTGAATAATTCCACTTTCCCTTCCTCATTAATTTAATGCCCAAGGATCTTGATTACTATAATAATATGGTTGCTTCCAGCAAGGTTTTCATGTGAATTCAAAAGTTTAAAATAGCAAACCCTCAAGAATTTGTTTGACATTTATGGCTTCCTCCATTGTTTTTATAAAAAGGTATATGAGGAATCAAGGTATAATTAGTAGGTAATGTGGTATACTGGCAGGAGCTCTAAAGCTAGAGGTCAGAGACTGAAATCTCACCTCTGATGCTATGACATCCCTTGGGCAAGTCAATTATCTTCTTTGAAATGCAATTTCTTCAGTTATCATCCAAAAGGTTTGAAATAGCTCTGAGGTCTTTTATAGTTCTAAATCTATGATGAAAGCTCAATATAAGTCTAAAGTGTGATGTGGAAGTTATGAAAGGGAATACAATCTTAGCCAGTATTGGGATGCTTAATACCCAGGATGAGGAAGGACAATTTTATTGTTCTTCTGCCCTGACCAGGCTGTATACTTATAGTAGTATCTGGGTACCACAGTTAAAGCCATTTTTCAAAGAGGACCATGACATGAGGGAGGGAATGTACTGGCTACTTTCTTCTCCAGACCAACCTGTGTTTAGAGGCACTATAGATATTAGGATGACTAGAAATAACTTTGGACGCAGAAAAAAACTTTGACATGTATAAGCTAAGGTCTTCCTGAGGTCTCAGTTTGATTGAGGCAATACCCAATCATTGATTAAGACTAGGTAAGGAAAAAAAAAGTCTCTATTGCTAAGGTGGAGAATATCCAGAGAACAGTGGTCTGGATGATGAAGGGCAATATGAGGATTATTTGAAGGAATTGTAGATGCCTAGCATGTAGAAGAACAAATGATTAAGGAAGAGGACAATTTTAGCTACCTTCAGTTATCTGGAATATTGTCACTTATAAGAAAGTATAATTTTGTTCTACTCCGTCCTATGAGGCAGAACTGGGCACAAGAAGCATACTTTACATAAAGTTTTCATTATAATTAGGACTATCCTAAAGTAGAGAGACCTGCCTGCAGAGATATAGTGGGTCCCCTAACTTCCATGAAATTCTCCAGTCACTAGTTGGGTGATAATTGTGATTTTTTGGTTCTATTGGAGTTGGGATTCTCTTTCCCTTATAAGGTAGACATTAGAGGGTCTCTGGGCATCATGAAGACTATTTTTAGTAGCAATCATACAGGAAGGATTCTTAGATTGCTTTATTATGATAATGTGATCATTAATACAGTAAAATGTTTAAAGAAAGTCTTAGATGTTTTCTATTCTAGGTTTGGAGAATTATTTAATGTTTTTTTTTTTTTTTTGTTTTATATCAATCTGGACACTGTCCCTTTCTTAGTATCCCTAAGACTATAGTTTTAAGAATTATATTATAATATAAGATATATTACTAAATATATATGTGACGACTATCATAGCACCCAGGATACCCCAGAATCAGCCAGAGTCAGGATAAGCAAAAGTCCTTGGTCTTTATTCTTGGTCTTTAGACGCAGGATTGAATAGGGTGGAAGCAGAATCTTTACAACTGCTTTCTCCCACGTCTATGGCCAAAATGACTCTGGCTAGTCTTCCACCCCCTAGTCCCTTCTACAATCCTCTGTCTACACCAATCATTGAGCCAGCACAGGATAGTGGGAAGGACATTTTCCAAGCACATGCCTATAAAGTATTGCCCAATCAGTAATTAGCCCTAAGTGCTTGAACCGACCTCAGTGCAATGACTCAAGAGTTTCAGCCCTCTACATATATATAATAAAATTATTATTAAATTAATATTTAAATAATACTTATGTCTTTACACATTCCTGATATACAAATATTATCCTCATTTCTGTAGCTATCTATCTCTTCTAAAACTACATCATACCTTTTGAATGTCATACTATTTGATAATTTCAGCCTAACAGGACCAGTCAATGTTGTGGAATAAGTTATTAACTCTGTGGCAGATTTAAATAACTCTGTTATATGTTTTGGATGATCTGCTGTAGGATCAGAACTTCCATTATTAAAAACTATTTATTTTTAAATTTAAAAATCTTAGCTTTTTTTTTTTTTTTTTTTTACTTCTTTACTTGTTCCCAAACACAATAGTGGGAATCAGGGAGAATGGGGAAAAAATACAAGCAAGTCTTGATTGTGGCAAGATAAATAGGAAGTTAGGGATGATATGGGAAATAGTATGGTACAATGGAAAGATTACTTGATTAGGAGTCATAAGATAAATTTTCAAGTCATGGCCTCTTATTTATACCCTATGGGACTTGGGGGCAGTAATTTAGCCTTCTTGAGCCTGAGGTTTTTCATCTACACAATGAAACAAAATTAATAGATAATCTCTAAAAAGTCTCTTTTGGTTTCTAAATCTGTAATCCAATTATGTCCCTGTAACTGGTTCTGGTGTTATGGCACAGAAAACAACCTAGAACGGCTGCAGGGGAAGTTAAAAGGAAAAGTAGAGAAGTATCAAGAATCAGGCTCATCTATTTGTGTTTTTGTATAGAATTAATAGTGCAGCCTGTTGTGACAGCATTTTATAGGGGAAAATTCTCTAAATTTTATCTGAAAGTTTTCCCAAATCTATAATTTTTAAGTTGTCTCTCATTATCTTGAGAATCAAGATAATATTTGCACTACTTCAGAAAGTCATTGTGAGACTTAAGAGAGATTACATGGAAGCACTTTATGATTTGAAAAAACTAAATATGCTTTAATTTTCTTGATTTTATATAGTCTAGCAGAACACAAAGCTTCCTTCCAGGATTCAGAATTGACATCACCAAAGACATAAGAATTAGTACATAGGCTGAGTTGTGAGTCAATAGGCATGGAATTAGCCATTCTAGAATTAACAGTGTAGTAATTAGAAAACAGATACTAGTCATGATCTAATTCAGTATGACAAAAGTTTACTAAGTAACTATATTCTTTGAGCCCTAAATAATTAGGACTGGAGTGGATAGGAAGAATGATCATTGTCTTACAAGTTCTGATTTAAAAGAGTAATAACCAGTCATCACTTCTCTTGTACAAGGTCAAGTTGCAAGAAATGTTGTTAGAGGATATCTGTGGTCCCTATCTAGGGCAGGGAGAAGTGAAAGGTCAGTTGAGTGTCGGTCAAGTTCAAGAGACCAGAAAATCCTGAAGTAGGCAAAGAACTTTCAAATTCCTCAATCATCAATCCCTCAAATCATGCATCTTTGGCTATTGGTAACCTCTGCTAAAAATATAATCTTTCCAAAATCTTTTACCCAAATGTCAGTTAATTATATGCTCGAACCAAGGAATAAAAACATAAAAGCAAAGTTATACTCTGATAATCAAAGCAGTTACTAATTTTTCAGACTTTCCATTTTAATTTTTATCCAAGCTTTCCAATATGTTTTCCGATGCTGTTTTGGTTTAATGGCATTGCAGCTATTTCTCTCATGCCCAGTGCTTCCAAATAGAGATGAAAAATCAATTACTTTTGAATTGAAAATGCTAAATGCCATTGAAATGTGATGCTTCCATCAAGTATGTAGTCCCTTAAATACTTCTATAGGATGATAATATTTAAATCATCATTTTGTAGAATATTAGTGTGAGGCTTTTAACTAGTGCATTCTTATAATAGTATGTGCATTATTGCATGCAGAAGTGGAAAAATTACTGTAGGCTTACTATGATGGCTAAATAATTGATCTTAGCAAATAAAAGAAATCGGTAATATGGGGGGCATAAAGTGGCAGACAAAGACACTGAGTACAAGTGCAATATGAGTTCAGAGAAGTCAGTGACCCATTTGATTTGGAATAAATTGGTAAAGCTTCATAGAGACAAAAAGTCTTGAGATAGGTGTCAAAGGATGAATGTGACTTGGAAATGGGAAAGGGAAAGTAGTGGTCATTCTATACAGATGTGAACATACTAAATTTAAAAGGGAGAATATATTAAAGTATATTACATATTTGATAAAGATCCTACTTTTGCCTAAAGAAAAAGTACACATGAAAACCTACAGTTTCTCTGAATTATTTTGAGCAAATTCAACTGTATTTGATAAGATTTTGACTTTACAAAAGCATATTTTAAAAAGTCAATTCAATACTTCAAATATTTAATAATTATCTCTATGCATAAATCAACATCCTATCTTATAGTGAATACAATGAAAATTGCTCTCTGGAAACTTTATTACATTAGGGATACATAACATGTACACTGACAATTAGAGACAAAGTAATTATTTTCAAACCTAGAATACAATCACAAATTTATAAATGCCTTTATATGTGTAATCAATCTGATTAAGTTGATATATAATAAATCTGAGTAAAAATATCTTAGAGGGGACATTACTGATAAGAAAAAAGGGCATATAAACATTTAAGTTTCAGGTCAAGAAAAATTCCCCAACAATTAGAGCTTTTGAAAAATAGGAAGGTTCCTTCAGGTCTTGCTACATTCCCCCTTCTGGGGAAAAAATTCTTCTCAAAAAAGCTAATAATTCTTCAGGTAGGAATAATTTTAGTTGTGTAGAGTGGAAAAGATGGCTGTTGATGTTCCATCTAATTATAAAACAAGGTCATTCTGTTCTTGATCTAGAATATTAAATGTATGGTATTATTTTCTGACATGCCTCAGTTCTTCTGGTTATGGGTTTCTTATTTGTCACCCAGTCCTTTAAGGAATTTTAGGCTTAATGTGAACTACATTTGCAGATACTATGGTAAGCAAGAACTAATTTTATTATATAACATAAAGACAAAATATCACATAAAAGATTCAGTTATCAAGACTGATATAACTCTGATTTAAAAAAAATATCTTGAAACAACTTGAAGGGAGAAGAGAATGGAAAGCAAATAATGACTTTTCCACTCATATTGTTATATGTGCTAAAGATCACACTAAGAATGAATTAATTAGTAAGTGTGACAAAGTCATAGCTATATATGTGTGTGTGTGTGTGTGTGTGTGTGTGTGTGTGTTAGTATCTGGCAACAGTACATAAAACAACTTGACAGGAGAATATTATGAGAATCTAGATGAAAGACAATGAGAGTCTGAACTATGATGGTGACAAGAGAAATCTGAAGAAGAGAGACATTTTAGAGACAGACCCCCTCATCAAAATTGGAAAGAAATTAATAGTGTGTTATGAGGACAAGCCATAGTAAATAAGATATATAAATTGGAAGTACTCCTTTATTTACATAGATTCAACAATAATCTCTCCCATGTTTTCCGTTCTGACGAAAGTCTATAATTATAAGATATAATTTTAGATTAGCTTATAATGTACAAAGTATCATGAATTGTTTTAGGAAGAATGGACGACAAACAATATTCCCATTTAGTGGGAATACATTGTAAACAATGTGGTAAGCAAATGATGACTTCCATTCTTATATTGTTGTATGTGCTAAATAAAATCATGTGTGTGTGTGTGTGTGTGTGTGTGTGTGTGTATGTGTGTGTGTGTGTATGTTAGTATCTGGCAGCAGTATGTAAAATTACTTGACAGGAGAATATTGTGAGAATCCAGGTGAAAGACAATGAAAGTCTGAACTATGATTGTGACAGGAGAATTTTGAAGAGAGGGTGAAGAAGAGAAACATTGTAGAGTCATTCATCAAAACTGGAAAGTAATTAATAATGAGTTATGAGGAAAAGCCATAGTAAATAAGATATATAAATTGAGAAGCGTTCCTTTATTTGCATAGATTCAACTACAGTCTCTCCCATGTTATCCTTTCTGATGAAAGTCTGCAATATTTAGGTATAATTTTTGATTAGCTTATAATATATGAACAAGCATAAATTGTTCCAGGAAGAATGGATGGCAAAAAATATTCCCATTTATTGGGAGTGCATTTGTAGACAATGTGATAAGCAAATAATGACTTTTCTACTCTTATATTGTTATATGTGCTAAAGACCACATTAAGTATCCATTAATTAGTAAGTGTGACAAAATCATAACTATATATATTAGTATTTGGTAATAGTGTGTAAAACAACTTGACAGTTAGGGGAATATTGTGAGAATCTAGATGAAAGATGAGGAAAGTCTGAACAATGATGGCAACAGAAGAAATCTGAAGAGAGAGTGAAGAAGGGAAACATTGTAGAGTTAGAATCATTCATCAAAATTGAAAACTAATTAATAGTGAGATTATGAGGAAAAGGGATGAAGAAAATATCATGTTTTCTTTTTCCTAATGAGAAACATTTTTATATAATTTCATTTTTATATTTTACAGGAAGAAAAATAATAGAAATCCATTATTATGTTTAAATTTCATTAATAAGGGCAGTTTCATGTTATCATCATCAGCTCCTATTTTTGCATTTTTTTCCCCTCTGAATCATAAAAATCCCAGCCCAGTGTCAATTCAGCTATGCTGGCTCTTGAACAGATAACTTGCCCAGTGAATTTGTCTGTTCCAAGACTACCAGGCAAATAGACATATTTCTGAGGTGATGAGCAAAAATGATCAGCCCTAGAGAGTAAAAGGGTATTCCCATTGAGCTGCTTCTCTTCTGGAGTCTGTATAGATGGAAACCTAATGCCATAAAATCAGGCTTGGCAGTTCCCATTAGCCTGAAGCTATAGCAACACCTTTTCCCCAGCAGGAGCTGTTGTAGAGCAAGGAACCGTAGCTGCTGGAGGGAAGTACCAGGAGAGAGTATTATGAGGAATATCTGTATGCAGCATTGTCATTTGATGCAGTGTGCTGAAATGTAGGATGATTTTTTTCCCCCGCACAAAAAAAATCTATTAAAATTAATTCAGAAATACCTCAGGGATAGATTTACTGTCGTAAAATCCTACAAGATGTGCAAATACTTTCTGCTTTGATAAGAGAATTTATTAAAAGCTAGGGGGAAAGTAGGAACCAGAAAATTTAAACTGGCACAAATTTCTACTATGGGACCAGGCAGAAGTAAAAAGATATTTTCTCTATCGCACCCACAAACATACCACTTTTATTGGCAAAGGGCTTTTTACATTATATAAGCATTCACATGAATCCCAGAAAGATTTAATTTGATTAATGCCAAGCCAGGAAAGGGGAGAAGCCATAATTGGAAACAGACCATCTTTAAAAAGAGACCGATGTACAAGACACAGTATGTTTCAGGATACATGGAACAAATAGATCTGATAAATAGAACTGATATATCAGTGTGGCTACATGCAATCAAGCCAATGTTGCAATCAAGCAATCACCCTCATTGGTGAAAGTGGTAGATTTTGCTAATAATGAGGAAGTGGACACTGTATTTTCCTACCTTATTTATATGTAGGATATATGACATTTTAACCTCCCCAAATTATTTGATGGATCACTTACTTATTCATCAGATCTTCCCTTACATGATATTTAACTGTTTTTAAGAAATATGCTACCCCCAGTGACTTTATGCTAGTAAGATCATTTAAAAAAGTAAACATAAAGTTCCCAAGGTGACTACTTTGAGAGAAATAACTCATATTTGAAGATGAAAAGTCTAATATATATTTTTAATGCCACAGTATTTATAGTCTCACCTCATAGGTAGGGAAAAAACCAGCCCGTGCCATTTTTGACAAATTTGTTAAGGTCTTGCAATCTTTCTTTGTTAGGTAAGTTGCCATGTGTGGCAAATTATGAGTGATTCCCTTCTATGATGCCCCAGCAACCCAACAGGAAAGCCACTATTAAAGTTTTATAGTTTCTCTTGTTTCCAATCTTTCATTTTGACTCTATACTTATTCTTGTTCTTGGTCTCTTAGTGAATAAGGAGGCATTGCTCCAAGATGCATGCAAGTTCATTTTTAAGTCAGAAATAACCTCTGTCTGGTTAGTTTTGAAAATGATTAATCCTGAGCTTTTCAAATACAGTTTATATAAACATAAAAAAGAGAAACTTGTGTGTGTGTGTGTGTGTGTGTGTGTGTGTGTGTGTATGTGCGTGTGTGTGTGTGTGTATGTGCGTGTGTGTGTGTGTGTGTGTGTGTATTTCCAGATTCCTATCAGTCTCTGGAATAAATAGAAAGAAGCATATTAAACTCAGAAACTTGTGTGTACTAATGCTATTGTGAATCTAAATTACTCTGTCCTAGGCAAGATGCTGTAGATAGATAGATACAATTGATAACATTGCTGCTTTAAAAGGAGTTTACAAATTAATAGAGGAAAAACAGCATGTAAATGATAACTCTAACAGAAGATGAGAAATGCAGAGTCCCAGGCAAAGTACCATGAAAAATTAGAATATAAAGTGATCAATTTCATACACCCGGAATCAGGGGAGATTGCAAAAAGCAGATGGAGTGTTGAAGGAAGCTCTAAAATATTGTGTATAACAGTAATAACATTAGCTAATGTTTTTATATTTTAAGATTTACAAAGGACTCAGGGAGTCTCAGGGAAACTCAGGGAGATATGGTTATAATTATCCCATTTTATTAATAAGTAAACTGAGGCAGGCAGGGTAGAGTGATTTGACTAGTGTCACACAATTATTAAGTTTATGAGACCCGGACCCTACTTACTGTGGGTGGCAACCTTGCTGCCTATTTCCTCATAGATTTCTTTGTTGTCCTAAAACCTATGGACTCCTTTTCAGAATCATGCTTTTAAATGCAAAATAATACATAGGCTCACAAAGAAACCCATTATATTGAAATACAACAATCAATATATTAAGAAAAAGATACCTGAATAACAATCTCTATTCTAGAGAAACTCCAACAAATAAAAACTGGAACAGAGATAAGGATACATTTTAGGCATGCTAGCTCTGTGAAAAATTAAAAAAAAAAATAATGAGAGGATAGGATGGACATGAGGAAGAAAGGAAGGAGAGAAATTTGAGTCAAATAATGAGAATGTGAAATAAAATAAGTTATAACATATTATAAATATGTCAATCAAGCAATAAACATTCATTACGTGCCATTTTATATATATACATATATCAAATATATATATATATATATATCAAAAGCATAAAATGAACACTAAAATAAAGACATATTATAAACACTTAACTAAGTGCTGAGTGACTAAAAGAATACTGTTTCTCTAAACAAATGTTGAAAAATTAGGATGGTTAGGATGGGAAGAACAGGTTTAAGGAGAAGCCCAGACCATGAGACATCCTTGATACTTAATAAATGCTTGTTGAGTGATTTTGAATTTTAGAGAGAATTTGAATTTTAGAATAACTGAAAGGTTCAGGTGAAGACATGCAGCAGATAGATTTAAATATAGGATTAGACAGCAGAATAATGACTAGAGTTGGGGAAGGACATTAGATATTTGGTATTATTTGAATAAAGGTGATTATTGAGACCATAATCCTGAATGAGATCATTAAAAGTGAGGGAGTCTATAGAGAGAAGATTAATGCAGAAAGAAAGAAGGGGGAAAAAAGTAAATGCTACTATACCCCAATAATGACCTTTAAATATATCATCTTTAATTCTGTACTTTCATCTTCAAATTATCCCCTCTATTCAATATTAATGAAATACCCATCAGCATATTGTGCTTTTCCATTATTATGATGACATTCAGTTTTATCAATGAGTTCTCAGATGGATGATATGTTATCTATGCTAATTAATGATAGTAAATGGCTCATAAGTATTACACTGCACTCTTGGTATATTAAAATCAGAAGCCTTCCAAGGAATCCTCATTTCCCCTTGCACATCCTCACCCCTAAACTTAACCAGTTTTCAGTTTTTTTCATTAGAAACACATCTTGGGAGGGCAAAGATATAGGGTGTCCTAGTATTGCTTAAGGTAAGCCATGGCAGGTCCCTAGTCAAAGGTGTTCCTTTAGAATCTTGTTTCAGTCTCATTCCTAGTTTGGGGTTGAGGATTAGAGGGGAAAATTGGAAAAGAAAAATTTCCCTTTTCACAGTTAAAGGTTCTGATAAAGGCCTCATTTCCAAAATATATAGAGAACTGACCCAAATTTATAAGAAATCAAGCCATTCTCCAATGGATAAATGGTCAAAGGATATGAACAGACAATTTTCAGAGGATGAAATTGAAACTATTACCACTCATATGAAAGAGTGTTCCAAATCATTATTGATCAGAGAAATGCAAATTAAGACAACTCTGAGATACCACTACACACCTGTCAGATTGGCTAAGATGACAGGAAAAAATAATGATGAATGTTGGAGGGGATGCGGGAAAACTGGGACACTAATGCATTGTTGGTGGAGTTGTGAACGAATCCAACCATTCTGGAGAGCGATCTGGAATTATGCCCAAAAAATGATCAAATTGTGCATACCCTTTGATCCAGCAGTGTTTCTATTGGGCTTATATCCCAAAGAAATACTAAAGAAGGGAAAGGGACCTGTATGTGCGAAAATGTTTATAGCAGCCCTGTTTGTAGTGGCTAGAAACTGGAAAATGAATGGATGCCCATCAATTGGAGAATGGCTGGGTAAATTGTGGTATATGAATGTTATGGAATATTATTGTTCTGTAAGGAATGACCAGCAGGATGAATACAGAGAGGACTGGCGAGACTTACATGAACTGATGCTAAGTGAAATGAGCAGAACCAGGAGATCATTATACACTTCGACAACGATATTGTATGAGGATATATTTTGATGGAAGTGGATTTCTTTGACAAAGAGACCTGAGTTTCAATTGATAAATGACGGACAAAAGCAGCTACACCCAAAGAAAGAACACTGGGAAACGAATGTGAACTATCTGCATTTTTGTTTTTCTTCCCGGGTTATTTCTACCTTCTGAATCCAATTCTCCCTATGCAACAAGAGAACTGTTCGGTTCTGCAAACATATATTGTATCTAGGATATACTGCAACATATCCAACATATAAAGGACTGCTTGCCATCTAGGGGAGGAGGTGGAGGGAGGGAGGGGAAAAAAATCGGAACAGAAACGAGTGTCAATATAAAGTAATTATTAAATAAAAATTAAAAAAAAAAAAAAAAAGAAAAATTTCCCACAGTCTTGAGACATGAGCCCCATGGAAAGACTGTGTCTCAGTCTCAGTGATGTCCAAAGAATTTAGGATGATAATCCATGGGATATCTTGGGATGCACTTTGGAGACCATCTAATTTAGGGACTGGCAAAGTATGGTCTGTAGGCAAAATGCAGCCCACTGCCTATTTTGTATGACCCTGGAGTTAAGAATAGTATTAACATTTTTAAATAAAGTTCTATTGTAGTTATTAGACTCCAATCTGATAACAGGAAATGAACCTCAGTTTAGACAGAAGAAGGCAATTGACATCTCCAAAGCTGGAGATATGGAATGCAAACATGGACCTTCCAACTCCTTGTCTAATCCATTTTCTGATGTAACAAGATAATAGAAGACTCTTGAACTGAGAACAGTAAAATGCTTTTCTGCGTCCCTCATATTGACTGTTGATTCTATTCACCACAATATTCTCCATCTAATAATCCTACCCTGACTTTTGGATATTTAACATTTCTAAAGTTTGACTTGGCCACTGAATTCTTTCTTTTCCTGAAAGAAAAAAACTCAGAAATAAAACAAACCAAATCTTTAAACTTATTTCCTTTGTCTGCCATTCCTATAGAGTTTTATTAATCTTCTAATAGGATAATAATTTTGTTGTTTTGTATTCAGAAATGACTGCCATATTGGAAACTCATACATTTTGGTTTTGACTTTCTTGTGTATTATCATATTCTACATCTTTTAATTCCTTTAATGAAGGAAGGATTCACAATACACAGTCTTGAGCCTTCTTTGTAATCTACAAGCCATTTTGTTTGTTTCTTAATATTGAATTATATGTCCATCTAGTTGTTCTATGTATACCTTCAAATGGACATGATCAAAGTAGAAATATGAGCTGATTTAATTTTTTGCTCTTTGGGGAGAGGGTGATCATTAGTAGTATTTCTCTATCTTTATACCTTCTCCAATGAATATTGGCATGTAAGCAGCAATTATCTTCCTGGCAGTGCTTTAGATGTTTATCATGAACACTTTGATACAGAAGATTATGTGTCCTTTCTTTTCTTGGACTTATACTAACTCTCTGTCTTTGTCTTCCATCGATCTACCAATTTTCCTTCTTGCTCCTCTTTTTCCTCTTCCATTCTTCCTCATTTTTCTATTGCTTCTTTTTTCCCCCTTCTTCTTGTGTTCTATCTCTGTCTCTGTCTCTGTCTTTCTTTTCACTCCTTCCCTCCTCCTCCTGATTGATTGGCTCCCAATTGCCTGTCTACTTATTTAAGGATTAAATGTAACACTGAAAATAATTGATCACAGGAACTGACTCACCAAGATGACTTTATTGTTACTTCCTTGTACGTTATAGTAGGCATGCATGTACATTGCCACCAATAAAAGAGAAAATATAGACATATTTATGTATTAAATAGATGTTATAAAATTTAATCCAAAGCAGGGATGGATATTGTTGTATAATATCTCAATATAAGAAAATATATAGCATATATTTTGGGGTTGGAAGATTAGAGTTAAAAGTAATTAAGTGGAATTTGGAGAAAGTAGCTATGGCCATTTTAGATCTAGACAAAGAAAATAAAAAAAATATATATCCCTATAGTACTCTTGATTTAAGTAAGTATTTGGGAAATAGTCATCTAGAATGAAAAGATCAATGCACTTTACTTTTAAAATATTCTTTCTTATATTGGTATAGGCATGACATTTAGCATTGACAGATAGTATTTTAAATCTTACCTTTATTATTATCACTAATTCTTCCAAATCAGAGGATTCACAACTCCCAAGATGAATCACTTTTAGTGAGTTATGATGCATGTCCACCCATTATGAGCCAACAAGGATAAAAATACAGTCTTTTCCCATGTCTTCTTGCATATTATATATTCAGATAAATTGAGATGACTTAGAAGAACTTGGAAGTATTGCCTGAAACTAACACTGTAACACTTACTTTTCCAGATTTTCTTACTTAAGCTTCTATAACAAGGCTAGAGCATACTATTTCTTCAGAACAATATTTGTGCATGGATAGATGGATTTTCATTGAAACATGAAATTTCGGAACATACTCTTGTAGAAGTCCAAAGTTTTATCATATGTATGTTCTTTATAAGAGGTATATTTATTCATAATACTATAGTAATCAAGAAATACAATGGATCTGTCCCTCCTAAAAAAATCTTATAAATAATCTACAAGTTTTGCAGCAATAACTCAAAATATCTGATTCTTTGATCTACTCTTTCCTTGGTGAACCTGAACTCACAGAAGGTGTGAAAAACAATCAGATAGCAGTTGTGATATGGGGCAAATTTCATTAAATTGTATGACACTAAAATTATTTTGTTTGCAATGGTATCTTTTTTAATTCATCATATAGCTCATGTCATTCTACCCTCTTGGCTCATTTTACAAACCATTCACTCAACAAATATTCATCAAGTATTATGAGCTGCTTTCCCAAAAGTCCTACAGTTTTCCCTATCTTTAAAAAAGAATGGACATGGGTTTCCAAAGGTCATTAAAATTATAGGCTCTGTCAAGTCTTGCTCAGACTCTCTCATCTCTTCTTCTAGGCCTAGTCTGGCTATGTTCAGTGAGATCTATTAAAAAGTTGGTAGCAAGTGCTAAATTTGGACACAAAAAAGTAGGTGGCAGCGCAAATAACCTCCTGGGTCAGGAATAAGAATAATCTGAATTCAAATTCCACGTCGGACACTTATTACATATACAATACATGGCAAATTATTTAAGCTGTATTTGTTTCAATTTATTCATCTGTAAAATGGGGGTAACAACAGCATCTATCTTTCAAGGTTGTTGTGAGGATTAAATGAGAAAGCACTAAGGATAATGTCTACCATGTAGTGAGTGGTATATAAATACTTATTTTTTTAAATTATTTTTTCATGTAACTCACTATGTCAAGAGAGAAGAACATTCTGTTGATACGAATTATCTGGTCTATTTCATGTAACTTATGCTAATATGGAAGTTTTTTAGATTTAGGATATTATGTATTATATACTTAGAATAACTACCTATGACTATGCTATATTCCAAATGATGAATGGTTGTGCTGTTTGCTTATCAAAAAAATGTAAAGCTCCAGATGTAAAACCAGATGTAAAAAATGTAAAGGTCTAGTGATTCTTATGCTAAAGAAATGATAGCATACCAACAACTATACTAAATATAGGAGAGTAGGTGATCCCAGAAAGGAAATTATTAACATCATTGTAGTTCAGGAAAGACTTACTGCCAAGCCTAAATGATGTCTGTCTCTCTCAATTCAAAATTTAGAGATTAAACTAAAAATCTTACATTAGTATAAAGAAATCTTTAACTAAACAAAAGTAAAAATAAATGGTAAGAGAAAGTAATTTCATCAAAGTTAGTGAAAAGATTTCTAAAGTGAAACCAAATTATTTGTAATTTAGGAACCAATAATGGTCCCAGACAATAGTTAACAATATTTATTTTTTCCTGATAGCATAAAATATTGAACCTACCTAAGAGAAAAATGCTCCTTTCATTGCCCTTGCATTTTCCAGGAATTTGTTATTCAAACTTTGTAATCATGTCCAACTCTTTGGGATCCTGGTTTTTTGTTTGTTTGTTTGTTTGTTTGTTTGTTTGTTTGTTTTTTGGGGGGGAGGAGACACAGCAGTGGTTTGCCATTTCCTTCTCCAGTTCATTTCACAGATGAGGAGACTGAGGCAAACTTAGATTAAGTGATTTAGGGTTATATGACTAGTGTCTCTGAGGTTGGATTTGAATTCAGGTTTTCTTGATTCCAAGCCCTGTGGCTTCTCCATTTTCAGATCTGATCATTACATAAACTGCTTTACTTATTTACTTCACTTTGTTGGTTTTTTTTTTTTTTTTAAAGTGGAAGTGAAAAAATACATGATTGACTGTGATTTAAGAACAAAAAGAATTAATAATCGACATGCTTTTGGAAATAAGAGTATCTGGATAAATCCTACTTTAGTTGTCTGTTCACATACTATGCTAAGAGATCCCTTAATAGTAGAGTGTTCATAACTATAACACTTAGAACAAGTCATCAAATACCCAGAGATACAAGAACACATGATTTGAATGCATCTATTTAAATAATCATTCACTGTCTTTTCTCCTATTCCCTAACTTTTTATATTGCTATTAATTTTTTGTTTACATTAAACATATATAATTCATATATTTATAAACACATGAAAATATTGTATATGTGCTTCTGTGTATGTAGCCTCTTCCTTTCAGAGATCTTGCAAACAAATAAATATGTATGCATTTATACACACATGTTTATATACATACAGACATATGGAAAGGATGTATGTGTTTATATATGTGTATATGTATACTAGTCAGATGGGTTTTATTTAGTTTGTAGTTTTTTAAAAAAAAGTTTCATGAATCCCTAATTAAATTTTTATCTTAATGATAAGGGGATGAATGTTTTTAATTCTGATTCTAATCCATCCCCCCCATTAATATATACCTTTAACAGTTTTGCTATGGGGGGTAATATACAGATGTCAAATTGTTGACTTTCAATGGATCAATCCAGACCAGGAAAATGGCTAGAGGTAGGGTGCCTCTAGGAGAGAGCTAAAGAGAAAAGCAACTTCTAAAATACCCTAGCATTTGGCTTGGCAGATGCAAGTGGATGTGGATTGTAGTTAAGGTAACTTTTTTTCTAGAGGCCAGAAAAATGAGGTGAAGTTTTCAATTACTGGGCTTTGCCCTTGACAAGTGGACAGACCTAGTTGTCACCTTAACCTGTTCTTGAATTACTTTGGCTCTAAAGATAATTAATGCACATTTTAATTGTCACAATTTCTCATATACATATAAAACATATTTTAGGACAGCATAATTAGATTGAGATTCTAAAATAAAATGTTGCTATCATGACTTAATGATAATAAAACAGTGAAATGTCCTGTTTGTTCCTTTTTTTCTGAACAATACTCATACAGTTCTTGGTGGCCTAGCCTAGATGAGACAGACAACCCATAAAGAGATGACAGGTGACATGCTCTTGGTGGGCTAGGATAGAAGAAACAGCAGATATGGATATGACAGGTGAAGTGCTTCAGGGCAATTATGGGTGTCAAAGGGATTCAGGAATCCTTTAAATATCCTGTAGCATATAATCAATCTATTGCCTGACATTTCCAAGGGGGTCTGCCAGAATTTTAAAGAGAAAGTTTCTTTTTCCATTTTCCCCACCCCAAGCACAAATAGCTTAGGCAGAATACATCTCAAAACATAGGAAGTCAACTATCTTAGAAACAATTTAGTTTAAACAACCAATTTATTATTTTTCAAGACTAAATTTAGTTCAACTATTTTTGTTTGTAGTATGTCTGCTTCCACGGTTCTAAATACTAGCTTCCAACTTTCTTGCTAATTTTCAACCTATTTTCTGTGATCTAAACATAAATTAATCTCATGCATGTATTTATTTTACTTGTTTCACATGAATTGGTGTATAATTTATTTATCTTTATGTTGACTATATCTAAAAGATAAATCTATAGACTTCAATGCATACTACCCTTACATTTATATAGGTTTTAAAAATTACTTCAAAATTTAAGGTGCATGAAGTCTGATTAAAGAGGAGTATCAGAAACAATATTAGGAATCTTATTGAAATTCAAGTTTAAAATGAATCAATATTATGATGTGATAGTCAAAAAAGCACATGCCACCTTTATTAAGAAAACTATACCTTCTAGGAATAAAAAGTTACAGGTCTGTCTATATTCTGCTTTTGTCATACTACATGTTGAGTTTTGTGTTCCAATTTGGGTGTCATGGTTTAAGAAGGTCTAGAAGGCAGCCAGAAAGTTGGAGATGTTAGAGTATGGCTTCGCTATATGCAGAAGTCCACACAGAGGGCAGCCAGTATAGCAATAGACATTATGACCATTCTCTAAGATGATCCATTGAAGCAATTAGTAGTGTTTAGTCTGGAGAAAATAAGACTGAAGTCATTTTATATTTTATATTTGATTTATAATTTGATAATTTTGTATTTGAAAGGTGACCACAGGAAAGAAAATTATTAGCTTTATGCTTGGTCCCGAAGAGCAGACTTTAGAATGATGGGTACAACTTAGAGAGGTAAATTTAAATTTGATATCAGGCAAAAAGCTTCCTAACAATTAGGTGCTATACAGATCACTTCAAACAAGGTTCCATCCTTGCTGCTGGCTGTTTCTCTGAAATGAAATATTTAAGAAAAATTAGAAACTATCTTTATTTAATTAGTGAGAAATTGGACCAAAGAGGGGTAACGTTTCCAAATTTCTCTACATGAGGTAGAGCTAAAATTGAACTTGCCAACTGCTTAGAATGCTAGTAAACTACTTAGTCCAATTTCGAGGACAATTTGGAAAAAGAGAAAGAAGTATGATGAGAGGAGAGTTGGGAGAGAGATGAGAAGGCCAGTGCTAAAGTAAATTGCTTCTTGCAATTTGTAACACATAATTCCTTTGATAATTATATTTGAATGAAGATACAAATGATAAATGTACAGAGAGAAGTCAGAAGGTCGAGGAAACAAATCAATTGTCTAACTACTCATAAAAATTCATGTTAGTAGAGTTTTAAAAAACAGTAACTCGAGATTACTGCTTTTAAAGGGGCATGACTTTCAGTCCTTTGTCTAAAATTCATTGCAATTAAATTCAACAAACAACTATTAAGCATCTATAATATGTAAGGAACTTTGTAATGTGGTAAGAATACAAAAACTGAAAAGAAAGTCCTTGAGCTCAATATTTTATTTCATATTTTACTGTATTGTTTGTTGTAGTCTTCTCGCACCCTTTCCTTCCCCTCTATTCTCAATCCAATAATTCATTATTTCATTTCTCTTTGGTCCCTTGTCCCCTTTTCCTATCACATTTCTTGTAAACCTCATCCCTGAATCACTCCTTCTATCTGTTTCTTATGATCTTACTTATGAGGTCTAAATAAAACTAAGGGAATTCTCACAATCATAATGACTGGACTTATTATAAATTCATGTTATCATCCCACCTAAACTAAGTCCTTAATAAAACAATCTACTTCTTTTATTTTCTTTCTAATTAATCCCTTTTGTCCCTCCACTGAGAAGGTATTACAAACATCATTTTCCCTCATCAAAACTCCCACATCTCCAATCCTCTCCTCTCTCTGCTGAAGATACAATCTCTTACTTTATTGCAAGAACTGAGAAAATCACTTGAATTTAGCCTGGTACTCTCTGCCTTTCCCTCAGCTTCTGACAAAGATGTCCTTTTATTCTTGCCAAGCTCAATTACTCACATGTACTTGATCCCATCAACTCCTGACTTCAGAAGAATGCAACTTTAATTCTTTCTCTTTCCTGTCCCTCTTTTTCCTCTCTGACTTTTCTTATCAAATCTCTTTCTCTGTCTTTCTCTCTGTATCTCTGTATGTCTCTGTCTCTCTGTCTCTCTTCTAATTTAACAACTTTCTCACATCTTTCCAGTCTTACCCACATCTCAGAATTATAATTTCTGATATTATTTTCTCAATCCTCTTCTTTCACAAATTGTTGATACATTCGACATTGCTGAAGACCCTACTCCTCTTGCAACATTTTGCTTATTCACTGGGTTCATCTTCTATGTGTCTCAGCACTACTTCTCAGTAACTTTATGGGCTAATCATTATATCACATTCTCTTTCTTTTTTTGACTCTCTTTTCCTTTTTTCTTCCCATTTTCTCTCTTTTAGTAAGTTTATCAAATCCTATGAATTGAATTATCATATCAATTGCAATGATTCTCAGTGTTTCTGAGATTCCCAGTGATCAAATCCCACATCAATTGCTTATTAAATATTTAAAATTGGATATTCTCAAGACATTTCAGCTAGATCCAGAATTGGACTCTTTATTTTTTTTCTTCCTAAACCTTTCCAATTTCTCTATTCCTTCAGGAGTCCCTATTATATTTTCTTTTTTTCATGTCTATAACTATTTCAATATACTCAATTCTTCATTCTCCTTATCTGACCTATATTATACAATAAGTTGAAAAAATTTTGCTATTTCTACTTCCACATTGCCTCCTGCCTTTGACTGTTCTCTCTAATCACACAGTTAATACATTAGTTCAGTCCATTATCACCCCTTACCTAGATTATTGCAATAGCTATCCACTAGCTAAGGCAGCTGTCTCACTGCCTTAAGATTTTTTTTTTTTTAACAAACACAACTCATTCTCTACAGTGATGATAAAATAATTTTTTCTTAAGTATAGATCTCAGTAAATCTGTGCAAAATTCAATCAACTTTCCTTTTGGCTCAAGTGTAAATATAATATCCTGGGTTTAGCTTTTACATTTCTTTCCAATCTAACGTCAACTATCTTTCCTACCTCATAAAACTTTATTTCCCATTGGGGATTTGCTTCCAGAAAAATCCAGTGAGTATTGGGAATGGTGGACGTTCTGTCTTCTCTAACATAGGGTTGGGAGTAACCTTTATTTTTATTGTATATGGAGCTAGCGCTGTTGGCATCTTTAAGATTGTCTGACACAGTCTTTGTGTTTTTGTTGCTTTGTTTACTGCTGAATTCATGTCTGAGAGTAAAGGCAGTTCCTTTACTTAGGCCTTCCCTTTACTGAACAACAAAATCTGCTTAAAGATATACAGACAAGATAAAATATTGTATAGAAAATGCCTGGCCAGATCAATCTTAAAAGATTAGCTTTGCAGAATATATACACAGAAGAAGTTAAACCTTCCATAGTTGTCTCTGGGTAGTGGTCCCCTGGGAATTCTCTATGTTAGAATGACTTAGTTACTGACTTTCTGGATATGAGTATTACAAACAGAGGTTGGTTTGATCCAGCTACTCATCAAGTCAACAAAAAAATTTCCACAATCAAATATGTGTAGAAAAATTGCACATGTTTAACAAATATTGGATGAATCGCCGTCTAGGGGAGGGGATGGGGGAAAGCAAAGGTGTAAAATAATTTGGAACACAAGGATGAATGTTGAAAACTATCTATGCAAATGTTTTGAAAATAAAGTTTTTTTTTTTAAAGTTCCACAATCAATACTGGAAAGCCTTACATCAAAGATCACCAGCATAACTCCTGACTAATTTAAAAATAATAATAATAAAAAAACCCACAAAAGAAAGAATATAAATAACAGGAACAGAAATAGAACCTACTTTACCTCATCTTCCATATGAAAGCCTTTCTTTAAAGACTTCAGTGACTTTCTATGGTCTTTGGGTTTTATATTTTAACCTTACATAAATATAAATATTATATTATATAAATAAAAATAAATATAAACTGTTCAGATTAGCTTTTGCAAAGATCTTGGTAACCTGCCTTCAGTGGTTCCTCCCAATTTCATTATGCGTCTCTCCTTCTCACCTACCGTGAGCTTTAGAAGCCAAATTGGATTTACTTTATTCTTCATCTACAGAATGACTTCTTCCATCTTCCTATCTTTGGATTAAGTGTTTTTCATGCTTGGAATTCATGTCCTCTTCATATCAACCTAATAGAATTATTCTTTTCCCTCAAGCTGTGACAACCCTCTTTCAATCTGTAATGCTCAATTGGCATAGCCTTTGATAATTAGGATTCATTACCATGCCATGATAACATATCACAGTAAGACTTTTGTAGAGGTATATGTTTATATATGTTTAAGCCCATGGCTAGGTATTTTTATCACATAAACTGAGTAAAGGGACAGTATCATTATGCTTACTATGGAAAAAGATATCTGAAAATATGCAATGTTGAGCAGTTACTACCAAACTGAAAATTATAATTTATGGCTGAAAACCTTTCTCTTCCTTTCCATTTCTCATGACATTCTTTGCTTTTCTGGATTCATTTATAAAGAGGAGACAGTTTGACACTGGTAATAGCTTCCTTTTTATAATGCAGATTGATAAAATAGAAAAAACATCAGGAATTGGATTGATAGGGATTATAAAGGAGAGAAAAAGAAAACACTGATATTTTAACCATAAGCTGTTTTTTTTTTACATTGCATGAGAATTAATAACCTTTCATAGTGCTTCAGTGTTAGAAATCCAAATCTTAAAACTGAAAAATAAATATGAATATTTTCAAATCAACATTTAATTAACATTATAATAAATATGTTTATTAAATTAATAAGTTGAATTTATTATCAAATTAATTAATCCTGCTTATTACATTAATAATTTTTTAAAAATGTTTTTATTTAAAATAATTAATTATAAAAAGAAAATATGGATTATGTTAAAGTTGTTTCTTTAATAAATAATACAACTGTAAAGCATATAAACCAGAGGATAAGTCTACCTTTTTTGTTTTGTTTCATTTTCTCTGAATGAACATAGAATACACAATGGTCGTTTGGTCAGTGAAACACTGATACATGATGATTTTCCATTCATTAAATTAAGTGACAAGAATGAATATACTGTAATTCTTTTAGGAAGAATTCACCAATTTCATGGTTAATGACCACACATGTAAGTAATGCTCTCTAATTTTGGAGTAATGAAATTTCATGGTTCAAGTGAAAGATTAATCACTACAGATGGCAAAAAAGAATCTTCTCCCCACGTATAGCTCCATGGGGTTATCTAGATAAATTATAAGATGTCTTTATATTTTTCAGAGCATCAATATTAAAGAGCATGGAAAATGGGTTGCTGTTGCATTTTTTCAAAGGAATATTTAAGGAATAATAAATATATACTAATATCAAACAAAACGTATTAATATTATCTGAAAATGTAACATTATATAAATAAATATGGAATCAATCATGGAATAATTATGGACTTTAGAAAACCTCTAGGACAACTCTAGATATGGGAGGATGCTCTCAGCTAATGAAGGTTAAAGATGGAATTTGAAACCAAGTCCCTGTTACTTTCTAATAGTTGGTAGGCTGCTAAATGTTTAACAACTTCCTCTCTGAAAAGATAGTCTACACTTTTAGTCTACATTATTCATATTCTCTCCATCTAAACATTCTTAAGTTTAAACAAGAAGTTAAAAAAATTTTAAAAACCCCCACTAATTTGTATCATTTAATAATTTCTGGGGTATAACTGATCACACTAAAAATTTGAAAAATCTGTTTACGTTAGCTGTTCGGACCATGGGAAAGCAAATACCCCTTCCTTTTCTCCTCTCCTTTTCTTTTCCCCTCCCTCTTCCTCCTCTGCTTTCCCCTCTTCCCCACCTCCAGGAACATTGGCAGAATTGTTTGATCATGGTTCTAGAATTGGAGATGATTGGAACATTCAAAAGTATGAGCATACCTCCACTTACATTAGGAATCTTTGACAGGAGCCAAGATTGCAAAATATAGACAAGTCTTTATCTGAGCTTTTCCTAGGGTGCCTCAGGTTATCACCAGATAATGCCTCTGAATTAGTTTTGGAATGGCATAACCCACAAATATTAGGAGTGTATCAAATTTCCAGCAGAAGATGTTTTGGAAGAAAATAAGCAAAGATCTGTTTCAATGGGGAGCAGGGGGTGAGGTGGCTGAGCAAAGGCACAGCAGAGGAATGCAGAGCAGTATGATGTGCACAGGAGAATGTACCAAGAGGCTATTAGACAACACACAACAGCTTTATCTACTCTATTCTAGTTGGAAGCTATTGGATCCACAGTTTAGCTGTGAGACATCCATCACAAATACAAAAGACAAATTGTGAGCCTCTAAATCCCAGAATAAACTGGAACTTGGTCACACCCACCAGCACCAGAAGGAAATCAGCAGCAGCACTGGCCCAGAGCAGCATAAAGCCATTGTCACTTGTAGAGGAAGTTTAGGGCAATCTCCTCTTTGCCTAAAGAGTAGACTTTAACCTTTAAAAAATGAGAAAAAAAGCAAAAAAGAGCCCTTATCACAGATAACTTTCATGGAGAAAGAGAAGAACAGACCTCAAATTTAGGACACTAAAAACAAATCATCTGCAGATCTCACTAGGCTTTCTTGGAAGAATTCAAAAAGGATCTTAAAAGAGTTAGAAGAAAAATGTGGAAAGAAAATGAGAACATTTCAGGAGAGTTTGGAAAAGTAAACACAGAAATTATCTAAAGACAACCCCTTACAAATAGATTTAGTGAAATGGAAAAAGCATATAACTTCTTAGAAAATAGATTTGACAAATTGGAAAAAGAAAACAACTCCTTGAAAATCAGAATTTCTGAAATGGGGAAAAATACATTGAACAAAACAATTCACTTAAAAATTCAACTGGACAAATGTAAAAGGAGATTTAAAAAAAGCTAATTGAAGAAAATAATATTCTAAAAAAAAGAATTGAACAAATGGAAATAAATGACTCAATGAGATGTTAAGAATCAATCAAATAACCCCACCCCCTCAAAAATAGAAGACAATGTAAAATACCACATTGGAAAATAGATCTAGGAGAGACAATCTAATTATTGGACTTCTCAAAAACCATAAAGAAAAAAAGAACCTAGACATCCTCTTTCAGGAATTTATCAAGAAAAACTGCCTGATATTCTATAACCAGAAGGTAAAAATGCCATTGCTATAGGCAACATTCACCTCCTGAAAAGGACCCCAAAATGAAAACTCCAAGGAATATTGTAGCTAAATTTCAGAATTATTGGATCAGGGAGAAAATATTGCAAGCAGCCAGAAAGAAGCCATTCAAATATCAAGAAGGAACAATCAGGATTACTCAGGACCTAGCATCTTCTACTTTAAAGGACCAAAGGTCCTGTAACCTGATATTCCAAAAGGCAAAGGAACTTGGATTGCAGCCAAGAAAACACTACCCAGAAAAAAAAGAACTACTTTCAGCAGAAAAGTTGGCCATTCAATGAAACAGGTGAATTTTATTTATATCTGACTGAACAGAAAATTTGATCTTCAAATACAGATCTCAAGAGAAGCATAAAAAAGATAAAAAGGAAAGGGAAAAAAAAACTGTTTCTTTTAAAAGTAATAAAGCTTACATATTTATATGGGAAAATGATATGTTTAAGTATTGAAAATAGTATCTTTGTTATGGGTATACTTAGAGAGTGCAGGTATAATTTGATTTTATTGTAATAATATTAAAAAAAACTAGAGGTGGAAAGGGGATTGTGCTGGAAGAAGAGGAAATGGAGATAAAATGGGGCATGTTACATCTCATGAAGAGGCAAAAAAGACCTATTACAACTGGGGGAAAGAAGAGAGCGGGAATGAACACAATGTGAATTTTACTTTCATCAGATTTGATTCAAAGAGAAAATATGAGACACATTTAGCTTCACAGAGAAATTTGTCTTAACTATAGGGAAGTAGAAGGGGAAAGGAAAAAAAAGGAAAAGGAGAGTTTAATAGCAAGGAGAACAGAAGTAGAAGAGGAAAGGAATAAGAGGGGGGAGGGAAAGGAAAAGGGGAAGGCTGTTTGAGGGAAGTGGTGGTCAGAACAAAATATTGTGGAAGAGGGAAAAGCAGGGAAAGAAAGAGAAAAGTATAACGGGCAAAATAGTGTGGCAGAAAGCACAAAATTAGTAATTTTAACTGTGAATATGAATGGGATGAACTGTCAAATAAAACAGAAATTGATAGCAGACTATAATAAAAGCCAGACTCCTACACTATATTGTTTACAGCAAACAAATTTAAAGCAGAGTGATACATATAGAGTAAAGTAAAAGGCTGGAGCAGAATCTATATAAAGAGTACCATAGATAATAAAGTAATATCAATACTTAACATGTATGCACAGAATGGTATAATATCCAAATTCCTAGAGTAGAAATTAAGAGAGCTACAAGAAGAATTAGACAGCAGAACTATAATAATGGAAGATATCAACTTTGCTTTCTCAGAACTAGAGAAACTGAATCACAAAATAAATAAGAAAGAAGTTAAGGAGATAAATAGAAATCCTTTTTTTAAATATCTCTAAATCCTCCAGAGTAAAGTTCAAATACATTTATCTAGCATTTATAATCCCTCACAATCTGTCACAAATCTGTGTTTTAAGCCTTATCTTTCATTACTCTCTTCTGTATATCCTATGTTTCAACAAACTGAATAACCATTCTCCTTGAATATATACCAAACCCTGTGACTTCCATGCTTTTCCCCTAAACCTAAACTATTGTCAGCTATCTCTTGAATGAAACCCACATGCCCTGAAATCTTTCCAGATTTATTTATCTCTATTACAATTTGCTTAACAAAGCTTATCTTTTAAATGACTTTTCATGTAATATTGTATATTATAGCTATCTCATTAAATATATATTTCTGAGTTTTGAAGCTCCCCAAACCTGAGATTTCCTCTTATGTAAGGTTCATTTGTCATTCAACATCTTCCTTTATGTGGAATAGATGCTTAAAACATCTTTGTTGAATACATTGACTTGTATGAATAGAAGAAGGATTAATCATCTAAGTTGTGGTGATACATTATTGGAGACATAAAAATATCAAGAATCTGCAATTTTTCTAGCCAAGTCAAGTCATAGTTCCAGCTTTGAGTTGGTGGACTGTCTTTTTAACAGGCTTGGATGAAGAGTTTATTGCCCAATAGCCAAACTAATCTTTAGTCTCCCCCAGGAATTGATTAGGCTGGTATCCAAACAGCAGACATAAAGTCCATCATTGAGCTCACACTTTGCAAATTGGGAGATGTTGTCAGAGGTAGTCACCCATTGCAAAAACAAAATCAAGAATCTAGAATGATCCTGAATTCAACACAAGACATCAGAGGAGGACTTCAGTGAAAATTGTCTCAGAGCAACATTTGGAAATTGTAGAAACATTCATTTATAAGTTAATTTGTTTAGGTATCACTATCTAAAACAAGTAAATTCAAGTGAATAGGCATAAACTTGCACAAAATTTTTGGATGATAAACTTTTATTAGAAAGGAGAATGATGTGTTTGGAGACACTGCTGACATTTATTACTATATCTAAACAAGCTTCTGACCTTTGAATATATTCTAGGATGCATATAGTAATTCATAAATAAGTTGGGATTTTATTATTAGAGGGTGTTTTCATAGTGACAAATTTTTCATATATTTCTAAAAATATTAATTTCATGTCATCTTGAAAGTTATCTGATTCTTTTTTAATACCTTTCTTCATTCTTTGGTTTTCTTCAGCTAGATGATAATTAAATGTAGATGCAGAAATGTTGGCCTCTAAGAAGAAAGAGGATTTCTAGCTCTGTAACTTTACTGAGTTTTTTGACTTGTCTTTGAAAGGAACTAAGAAGAAAATAGAGATGGCTGAAGATAGTAAGGAAATAATGGGCCAAATCACATCATAGGATGGTGCATGGTACAGTTGGGAGTATGGATTCAAATCCTGCTTTTATCATATAATGGAGGTGACTTTGAGAAAATAATTTACCTCTCTGAATCTCATTTTCCTCTAGTATAAAATGAAAATATTGGACTAAGATGTTCAAAGTTTTCTTGCATTTCTAAACTGGGGATTCAATGATTTCTTTTATTGTAAAAAGCCTCAATCTGTTAAAGTATGTCAGATTATGAATGAAGGGGATGAGTGGAATTCTTTCCAGTGGTTTTTTTTTCCTTTTTCTTCAAACATGGCAGAGATATAATAATAAAGATAATAATAATAAAATGCCTACAAAATATTCTAATTTGTCATAATATCATCATCTTGGGGAAGTAGTTTTCTGGTAAATCTCTGTACTGTACAGTGGAATCTTATTATGTGTGATACTCATCCGACATTCTATACGATACAGTTTAGCACTTTGAAATATAATTGCATTAATTTCATTGATTATTTTATATTTGTATGTCTTCTAAAGGAGAGTACATGTTTCCTATAGATATTGAATGTATTATACTCCTTAATGTTCCCTATCCCAGGGCTAATCAACTGGTCTGCAATCAATACTTCATTAATTAATTCACCTCCTCCTCTATATCCCTGGACAAAACTGCTGTCAGAATTTGCCCAAGCTGTTTCATTCATTTCAATTTGACAAAAATATATTAAATATCTAACATTTACAAATAAAATGGAGGGACTAACCAATAGAGGCAATCTGCTTTTCCTAGTACAACCTCTCCAAGTTTCAATTTCAACATATATAAGATGGAGAGATTATCACCTGCCTTGTGTATTCCTGGAGGTTTTCTGTGATCACAAAATATTATAAAATATGAACTTTTTTCCTAAATATTTTGTGTACTCAATGATTTTCACAGCTTATATCATTCACATTATATTATTAAATCAACCTTCCTAAATTTTAGGTGTATGAATAATTTTCTGGTGTCTAAAGCCATGGAACTCCTGCCAAAGCTTTAAGATATTTGTGACAAGTTACAAGATCTATAGGTTATGTCACAGATCATAGCAGTGCTCATACATAATTTTTCAGTATATTCTGAGATATGTAATTAAATGCAAAAGTAAGAAAAGTATAAAGATACTACCTTGTGGAGTATAAGCAGAGGACAAGCCCTTGACAAAGACTGCTGAAGAATGAATGCCATAATTTTAGTTATAAGCTATTTTTTTCTGACTTTGAGACAACTGGTTCTTATTCTTACTATTTTATATTTTAACATGTTCTGTTAGCCTTTACTTGTTGTTTATTAATTAACCTGTTTAGAATGGTTTTAATATTTGCTTATTTATTATTCATGGAAACTTCAATTTAACATGAAAATAATCTGTGGTTCTAATATCCACACAAAACAGAAGTTAGAATCTTCCTCCTGAAGTGTTATACAAGGTTAAGTAATGATAATTATGATAACCTAAGATACAAGACCTTATCTTAAGATATTAAGAACACTGAATTCACAAACATGAGACATAGTTTTGAATTTGATTTCTCATTTCTTATACATGGTACATGTTTGAAGAATTTTTGAATGCATTGTTCAATTGTGATAATATATTTTTCTTCTGTAAGAAATAGCATTTGGGAGAACTGAGTCAAATTTATAATATTACAAGTCATCCTCCAATTGATAAATGGTCGAAGGATATGAAAAGATAATTTTCAGGTGAAGAAATTAAAACCATTTGTAGTCATATAAAACTATCTAAATCACTACTGATCACTATCAGATTGGCTATGACAACAGGAAGAGATCATGAAAAATATCAGAAGGGATGTGGGAAACCTGGGGACATTAATGCCTTGTTGGTAGAGCTATGAAATGATCTAACCACTGTGGAGAGAAAATTGGAACTATGACTAGGGAGCTATAAAATTCTTCATACCATTTGATCCAGAAGTATTGCCAAGGGTCTGTATGCCAAAGAGATCACAAAAGAGGGAGAAGGAACCACATGTGGAAAAAAAAAAGTATGTAACAGCTTTTTGTAGTGATAAACAATTAGAAATTGAATGAACTCCCAACAGTTGGGGAATGGCTGAATAAGTTATGCTATACAAATATAATGGTATATTATTGTTCTATAACGAATGATGGACAGACAGATTTCAGTAAAGCCTAGAATGATTTATGTGAACTGATACTGAATGAAGTGAGGGAAACCAGAAAAAACATTTTACACGATAACAGCAAGATTATGCGGTGATCAACTATGACAGATTTAGCTTTTCTCAGCAGTGTGATCCAAGAAAATTTCAATAGATTTTGTATGGAAAATGCCATCCATATCCAAAGAAAGAACTGTGGAGAATTAATGTGAATTTTAAGCATAGTATTTTCATCTTTTTATTTATTTGTTTGTTTGCTTTTTTAATTCTCATGGTATTTTCCCTCTTTGGTCTAGTTTTTATTGCAGAACATGACAAATATGGAAATATGTTTAAAATATTTGTACATGTAATATATATCAAATTGCTCTCTTGGGGAGAGGTAATTTTAGGAAGGAACAAGAAAAAATTCAGAACCTAAAATCTTACAAAAATGAATTTTGAAAACTACCTTTACATTTGAAAAAAGTAATGACAGAAAAAAGCCACATTATTTGTCAAAGCCATATTATTTGTCAAATGGGATATCTCTTGGGGATCAGGATAGACACTTGACATCTATGATAATGTAATAAATAGAAATTATTTGAAAATAAAATTTTCAAATATTATATTTCACTGATAATACATTTCACTCCAATTCTGCAAAAATGCTGCTGTATGTATTTTGTGACCTGTTCATGACCATCATGGATCTTTCTACTTGACCTCTATGTAATATTCATTTTAAATTCTCCATGATTGCATTATTCCATGCTCAGTGACATACACTGGAATATTGTCGTTTAAAGTAAAGACCTTATTTTATAAATAAGTTGAAGTCAATGAGAAATATACATACTTACATACATACTTATATATGCATTTTGGAGCAAATTACTAAGAATAAAATATATGAACATCACTGGGTGAATGGCTAAATAAATGAAGACATATCAATGCAAAAGAATATTGCATGAAAAGAAATGACAAAAAATAAATTCAGAAAATAAATCTAGGGAGATTTGTATAGGCTGATCAGAAATACAGGAACAGAATCTGGAGAAAAATTTACACTATAGCTAGAAAGTACAGAAGGAAATAATTTTGAAAGCTTAAATACTGTAATTAATGTATGACCAACCACATTGATAATCCTAAAGTGTTAAAGATCAATGATAATCTGCATATTTCTATTGGGATATTTATATCTAAATATATATATCACAATTTTATATGAGCAATATGACTTAATAAATGGATTTTTGCATATTCTATAGCTATAAAATGACTATAGTCAACATGATGCTGAAGCACCTCAAACTTTACTAGAATGGCTTATTGTGGTAGCTAGGATTATACATCACTAATCACATACATGAAGCCTCTCCATCTGAGCTCTTACTACATTGACATTGCCTTGAGAACCTAAGGCAGACTTTTTACAATGAGGGAGAGTAATTTAATGGCAGAAGAGCTAAATCAATATACCTTATAATGCTAGGAGGAATTTGCTTTTACCACAAAAAGTTAAAAGTGGTATAGACAACTACCATAAAAAAACACAGATCTTCTAAAACTAAAAACCTACTTTAAATATAGAGCCATACAATATCTTGAAGTAATTTTAAATTAAACAGTAATGATGAGATGATAGTATTTCTATATTTTGAAATATATATATATATATATATGTTATGAGTTCAAATGTTGGAGTTCTTGTTCTTCTCAAAACACAGGGCTTAGAGGCTTAGAGCCCTCCAAATATCTCCAAATCCAAAGGTTCTGTCCTTCAGCCTCTGCCTCTGCTTTCTCCAGCCTCCAACCAACACAGAGATGAAATGTCTCTCTTGTCTCCTTCTGGGGAGCCCAGCCACCAACTTGCCGCGGAGAGAGGGCTTCTGGCGTAGCTCCACTGAAATCCGTCAAAGTGTTCTCTGCACCAGAGTCGCTCCTCTCGAGTCCAGCTGAACTCTCTTCTGCGACCAGCCAGCCAAGAGGAAAAAATGAATTCTGTCTTAGATCCCTTATCGCTGGCCTTTTATCTGACTCTTCTGAGAGAATGGGATTATGGGTTTTCTCCCATAGTGCTCTCTGGCCCAAAGAGCTTTAAGGGAGGTGTGGACTCCCTGGAAGTTAGAAAGTGTACTTTGTGAAGCTAGCATACTTGTGGACTCCAATGAGTAAAGGTGGGAACACAAGCCTTGTATTAATTAGTTCTACTTAGTACCTTGTTTCAGGTTCTGGCCAAAATCTTCTTGTAAGATTAGATCAACTCTAATTAGTTAGCAGTTAGTAAGGATTCCAACATATATATATTATTGGCTCATTTGCATGGTTATGTTAATTTAAAACAAATATTAAGAATTATGAATACCAACTTGAATACATAACAGAGTGTTTAATTCTTCTTTACATTTTAGAATTATAAAAATATTCATAGGCGACTTTGATAAGAAAATTGTTGGGCAGCAAGGGCCATCTAATCCCCAAACAAAACAATTTTTCCCCTTCAGAATGCTAATAGAGAGATTTGAAGTATGCAAAAACAAAAAAAAAATATGACTATCTTTGAAAAGTTAAATAATTTTTATACATATTGCTTCTGTGAGAGGCATGTACCGCACACCAACTAAGAATACAGAAAACAAAAACCAGTTTTTTTTTCCCTCCTGATACCCTTACCAGGTTAAACTTTCTTTTATTCATTTATGGTATCAACTAAAAATTTACAATAGGTATGACTAATTTCATCCTATTTCTATTGAATCTTTGTCAATGAAAAACAAAAACTAAGTTTGTATCCCAAAGATATCAAAAAAAGGCAAAAGGACCCACATGTACAAAAATAGTTTATAGTAGCTCTCTTTGTAGTGGCAAATAATTGGAAATTGGGACGATACCAATCAATTAGGGAATGAACACATTTTGAGGTATGAATGTATTGAAACATTATTGTCCTATAAGACATGATAAGCAGGTAAATTTCAAGAGAAAAAAAGAAACTCTAGAAAGTCTTATGTGAACTGATGCAGAATGAGGTGGGCAGAACAAGGAGAATATTGACATAATATTGTGCAGTGATCAACTTTGATAAACTTATCTCTTCTCAGCTCTTACAGAGATATGTCAATTCTAGAAGGTTCATGTTGGAAAATGGTATCCACATCGAGAAAGAAAATCAATCATGGTGTCTGAATGAAGATCAAAATAGAGCATTTTCAATTTTTTGTGTTTTATTTCTGGTGGCCTTTCTCTTTTGTAATTCTGATTTTTTTCAGTACATGACTAATATTTATGCTATATTTAACATGATCATGCATGTTTAACCAATATCACAATGTTTACCATTTTAGGGAAGGAGGAGCAGAAAGAAAGAGGGAGAAAGCAAAATCTTTTTTTTTTTCATAATTATAACTTTTTATTGACAGAACCCATGCCTGGGTAATTTTTTACAACATTATCCCTGGCACTCTCTTCTGTTCCGACTTTTCCCCTCCCTCCCTCCACCTTCTCCCCCAGATGGCAAGCAGTCCTATATATGTTAAATATGGCACAGTATATCCTAGATACAATATATATGTGCAGAACTGAACAGTTCTCTTGTTGCACAGGAAGAATTGGATTCAGAAGGTAAAAATAACCTGGGAAGAAAAACAAAAATGCAAACAGTACATTCATTTCCCAGTGTTCGAGAAAGCAAAATCTTATAAAAGTAAATGCTAAAACCTTTTTAAAAAATAAAAAAAAAGGGGAAGGAAACAATGAAGTCTGACCAGCTATGTTTAATATTTTTATCTACTGACTACCTCCTGTTGGCAGAAAATACATTCAGGTAACCTTCAGCTTCTAGTGGACTAAGGATATATGCCTATGTAAGACTGCTGACCATAAACTTTGTATCATGAATTTTAATTAGTGAGCATTTCATATAAATTGCAATAGCTTAAACTATATTTATAAGAACACAGATTTTGATGTTGAAAAGGCCTTAGAAGTCACAAGTTCAATCCCCCTGGTTTTTTACAAATGATTAACTGAGACCTAGGGAAACAAAATGGCTTTGTCCAAGGTTATATGAACAGTAAATAGAAAATTAAGACTTCACATGCACATTATCTGACTCCAAATCTAATGTCCTTTTTGCTAACTCAATCTCCCTTTCTCTTTTATTCAGAAAAACAATTTGTATCTACTACTGCACAGTGCAGTATTCAATTCTGAGGAAGATAAATTAAGTTATTAAAACATGTCTCCTGCCTTCATAGAGCTCATAATCCATTCTTCAAAATAGCTCCAATTTATACTCCATATTTAGAGATTAATAAATAGTTTTTAAATTTGGAAAATAGTATCTTTCTAAATGGTCAAAGGATATGAACAGACAATTCTCAGACAAAGAAATTAAAACTATTTCTAGCCATATGAAAATATTCTCCAAATCATTATTAATTAGAGAAATGCAAATTAAGACCACTATACACTTGTCAGATTGGCTAGAATGACAGGGAAAGATAATGCAGAATGTTGGAGGGGATGTGGGAAAACTGGGACACTGATACATTGTTGGTGGAATCATAAACACATCCAGTCATTCTGGAGAGCAATTTGGAACTCAAAAAGTTATCAAACTGTGCATACCCTTTGATCCAGCAGTGTTTCTACTGGGCTTATACCCCAAAGAGATACTAAAGAAGGGAAAGGGACCTATATGTGCCAAAATGTTTATGGCAGCCCTATTTGTAGTGGCTAGAAACTGGAAAATGAATGGATGCCCATCAATTGGAGAATGGTTGAGTAAATTGTGGTATATGGACGTTATGGAATATTATTGTTCTGTAAGGAATGACCAGCAGGATGAATACAGAGAGGACTGGCGAGACTTACATGAACTGATGCTGAGGGAAATGAGCAGAACCAGGAGATCATTATATACCTCAACAACGATACTGTATGAGGATGTATTCTGATGGAAGTGGATCTCTTCAATAAAGAGATCTAACTCAGTTTCAATTGGTCAAGGATGGACAGAAGCAGCTACACCCAAAGAACACTGGGAAATGAATATAAACTGCTTGCATTTTTGTTTTTCTTCCCGGGTTATTTAAACCTTCTGAATCCAATTCTCCCTGTGCAACAAGAGAACTGTTCGGTTCTGCATACATATATTGTATCTAGGATATACGGTAACTTATTTAACATGTAAAGGACTGCTTGCCATCTGGGGGAAGGGTGGAGGGAAGGAGGGGAAAAATTGGAACAGAAGTGAATGCAAGGGATAATGCTGTAAAAAATTACCTTGGCATGGGTTCTGTCAATAAAAAGTTATTTTTAAAAAAAAGAAAGAAAATAGCATCTTTCCTGTTGTGAAATTCAGAAAGGGAAAGTGAGTTGTTTATTATTGAGTTGTTGCTTAGTTGTATCTAACTCTTTGTGAATCCATTTGAGATTTAATGGCAAAGCTATTAAAATGATTTTTCATTTCCCTCTCATATTCCTATTTCATTCCCCATTCCCTATTTCATTTTACAAATGAGGAAACTGAGCCATAATGGGGTTAAGAGCTTTTCCCAGGATCTAAGACTTGATTTGAATTTAAGATGAGTCTTATTGATTATAGGTCCTAAACTCTATCCCATTGTGCCACCGAAGCTATCTTATTCTACAACTAGGCTATGAACTTTACCTGTGAAAGCACAGAAGACAGGCTTCTCATTAGATCATCACAATAGTCTTGTAATATAGGTGGGAGAAATACCTTACAGTTACAGACATCTATTTTGCAGAAAGAAGCACATGAAATGGAGAGAATTTAAATAAATTTCTCAATGTCATTTGACATGTGAGTGACAGAGGTGGAGCTCATGTTTCCTTCCTTCTAGTCCATAGCTCCTTCTAATATACAAAGTATTCTCTAAGATGAGATCTCACAAGATTAAGTGATCATTCACAAATAATAACCATAATGGGTGTATGAGAAGGGGAGAAGGATCACTACAAGTCAATAGGGAACACAGTGTCATGCAAAATGTTAGATTTGTAGTCAAAAGATGTGGGTTCAGATCACAGCTATAATGCTTTCTGCCTTCGTGACTCTGAACACATCTCTTTAGTCCTTTTTCTTCATCTAAAAATGAAAGAATTAAATTGGATGATTGAAAGTTAAATGTAAAATGGCGAGGAAGCATACACACATATACACACAACCCCCAAAACACTAAATTTGAATTTAGAGAACTATTTTTATCCTGAATATAATTTTTGACAAGTTTTTTAGCATTCATTTCCCTCAATTTCTCCATTTATAAAACACAATTGTCCAAGTATATCACCTCTAAGATTCTTTCCAGCTTAAAATCTATGATTCTATGAAGTATTCAGATTTTTGGTCTCCACTGATGTGACTGGATCCTTGAATAATTATCCAATTATCTTTTTTGCTCTATTTGTGTAGGGAAAAAATAACAAAAAGAATCCCTGGAAGCATAGACTTATTTGGAAATCATAATGGAGAAAGAGAAAGAAAGGAAGACTCATTCATTAAGTGCTTTCTATGTGTTAAGCAATGTGCCTTAACATATATTTTCTCCTTTGATTTGAATGGAAACATACATAAACAGTATAATGTCCTCCATTCCATAAAGAACAAAGGAGGACAACAGAGAGCTCCATCATCACTGCTTTGAATGGTGAGGAAAACTTCCTCCCTGGGACAGACTTTGACAGCATCAGAACAGTCTGAAGGTGGGAGTTACAAGGAAATTGAGTGCATTCACAAAGGCACTTGTCACCCAAACCCCTGATTATAGAGAATAGCGCTCACTTCCAAAATACACCCAGCAAGCAGGGACAGCAGTAATTGCTTTGTGGAGGGGGTTCAAATCGCTGAGCCAGCACTCTGGATGCGGGCTGGAGCCGAACAAAGCTTGGCAGCATGAAACAGGCTGGAAATGTTTGTTAACACAAGCTGACCTCACAGACAACAAAATACTGACATTCCCAGGCTCCTGGTCTCTGCACCAAAGCTTTTGGAAATGAAATTTGTAGGCCAAATGAAATATATCCATAATAATGTCAGTGTTTCTCTGATCAGCATCTTCGTAATGGCTCCCCTTCCTTCCTCCTCTCCACAAAAGTGTCAAAGGAAACAACAAATAAAAATAACAACGGTCTTATTTCTCATGTGAACTTAAGTATTAGCGTAGATCATTTTATGGCTATGCCACAGAAAGCAAACTAATTACCTACATCATAATGAGTGTGGGGGAGCAGATTTCTAGTCTTGTGTTAAGGTCAATAGTAGTTCAGTCTCTAAATAAACAATTAGTAAAAATGCCATGACACTGAAATCTGAAGATATAACATATCGGTGTTACTGAGATTGGATATTTGAAATATGATGATGTTGTGAATAGAAATATCATTCCCATCTACTATATACCTTTAAAAATTGTCAGACGTGGATTTTTTTCTGGGAGATGTACAGCACTGAAATAAAGGATAACTCAAATTACGATGACAGGGATGATATTTGATAGACATATATGATAAATGATAGATGAGAGAGAGAATGAAGAGTGTGAAACTGAGAGACAGGATGTGCGTTTGAGAGAGAAAAAAACAGAAATAGAGTCAGAGAGACAAGAGCCATAGACAGAGAGAAAAGGGTCAGAAAGAGAGAGAGAAAAGGACATTACCATAAGTAGAGGTCTGTCCTGAAGTTGGGAGAAACTCAGCTCACCCTGCTGTATGCATAATGAAGAGGTCATTTAATCAGTTTGCCTCAGTGTTCTCATCTATAAAACGTGGATAATAATAGCTTTTACCTTATAAGATTATTGACAATAATATGAGAAATTTGTAAAGATTTTTGAAATTTTTAAGTGTTATATCAATACTAATAATTGTTAATAATAACAGAGAACTATTATATTATTGCTAATAGTAATAAGGAGCATTTTTATATCATTCTCTAAAAAGAAGGAAAATTATAGCACCCACCGGGAGCAAATAAAATATTAATAATTACATTAAGGTGCCATAAGCAGCAATTGTTAGTGTTAATAAAGTACCACCAGCTATTACTAGTATTGTTAATAACACACTACTAACTATTATTAGTTTTGTTAATAAAGTACAATGTCAATGCCAGTATTTTCAAGGTGAATATTGCTAATTAGCTATAATCTTATTGTTATCACAAATAATAATAGCCAACATTGATATAACACTTTTTTTAACAACACTAATGTGAGTTAGGAGGATTTTTATTAACAACACTAGTAATGGGTAGCATGTAGATTTAGCACTTTCAAGTTATTGTTAACCAATAACAACTTATTTGATCTTTATGACAAAACTGTGAGATAGGTGCCAATCTACCTGCCTTTTATGAATAAGTAAACTGCAGAAAACAGGTATTAAATGATTTGCTCAATGTTGCCCAATTAATTAATGTCTGTGCAAGGACCTTAAATGAGATCTTCTTGATTCCAAGCCCAATATTTTAGCCCCTGTAACACCTTATTTAATCAATCAATTTAAAAAAAATTATATAATAGCAGATATTTACATAGTACTTTAATATTGTGAACAAGCTTTACACAGAAAATTGCATTTGATTCTCATAACCCCAGGAGATAGGTGATGTCATTAAGCCCATCTTTTGTTAAAATTAAAGCTTTTTATTTTCAAAATATATGCATGGATAATTTTCAACATTCACCTCTACAAAACACTGTATTCTAATTTTTTCCTTCTCTTCCCCCAGTCAAAAATGATCCAATATATGCTAAACATGTATAATTCCTCTATACATATACATATACATCATCATGCTGCACAAGAAAAAACAGATCAAAAATGAAAAAAAAACTGAGAAAGAAAACAAAATGCAAGCAAACAACAACAAAAAAGTGAAAATACTATGTTGTGATCCCCATAGAGGGCTGAAATTCTGAATAGGTGTACTTGAATCTGAGAATACAGAGCACTGATGGCTAATTACCTATTTGATGTGAGTCAATGGCTTTATTAGCATATATTTGTATCATGGCTTTCCTCACTTTTGGTGCTTGCTGAATGTTTGTTAGTAAAATAATCTTAGGCAAGGATTGGAGGAGGGGGGAGAGAAGTGAGAGTGACTTGGTGGCAAGATGAGGAGGAGAGAGGCTGGTAACTTCAGATTCCCGAATCAAGGATACATCTTTGGCAAGCCTCATAATAGCTTGCCTGCCTCCTTCATTTCTCCCCCTAAAGACCAAAGACTTTAATTTATCCTGACTCTTGCTGACCCTGAAGCTCTCCAGGGAGCTAGCCTGTACTTTACATTTCTCGCCCAATATGGGGCCAAGAAAATTTCACCAAAGATGTCCCTGTGACCAGAAAATAGGGTAAATATTGAAACAGACAAACAGGGAACTTACTTTGTTAAGGACTAAACTAGTAATTTTCCTTTTCTATCTGAAATGGGACAGATATTAGAAAAAAAAGATTCTCCTCCCCCCCTCCCTCCCCCCAACCCCCCCCCCCCCCCACCGAGGGAGCTCTATAGAAAGCATACTAAGACTGATAAAGAGGCAAGGTTGGCTTGTAACTTTGGAGCAGATTGGTGGACTCTTGGAAATATTAGAATGCACATTCCCTTGGTTCTTCAAGGAAGAAGAAATAGAGGCAGATAATTGGAAGCTAGTAAGAGATCAACTATGTGACTATTACAATGATAAAGGTCTTGATTCATTTCTAAGGAAACATTTTATATATACACAACATAATACAATGAGCCTTAAAGAATCTCCTAACTTTGGCTGAAGCCATCCAGGTAGCTAGCTCGTACTTTACAAGTCCCCATAATTTTTTCTCTGGGTGCAGATAATCTCTCCATCACAAGACCATTGGAACTGGCCTGAATCACCTCATTGCATAATCTTGTTGCTGTCATGTATACTGTTCTCCTGATTCTGCTCATTTCACTCAGCATCAGTTCATGTGAATCTCTCCAGGCCTCTCTGAAATCATCCTCCTGACCATTTCTTATAAAACAATAATATTCCATAACATTCATATACCATAATTTATTCAGCCATCTCTAATTGATGATCATCCATCCATACAAAGAGGGCTGCCATACACATATTTGCACATGTGGGTCCTTTTCCCTGCTTTAAGATCTCTTTAGGATATAGGTCTTGTAGAAATACTGCTGGATCAAAAGGTATGAACAGTATGACAGTCTTTGGGCCTATTTTCAAACTGCTCTCCAGAATGGTTGGATCAGTTTACAACTTCACCAACAATGTATTAATGTTCCAGTTTTCTCACATCTCCTCCAACATTTGTCATTATCTTTTCTTGTCATTTTAGCCAATCTGAGAGGTGTATAGTGGTACCTCATTAAGCCAATCTTAACAAACAAGGAAATTGAATCTCAAAAATTTTACATGACTATTCAAGATCCCATATATAGTACATATATGAAATTCAATTCAAACCAATTTCTATTATGCCCATGCTACCTCACAGAAATGATGCATTTAAATTTTACATATTTGATATTTATATACAGTGATCTTGAAATTTCTATTTTGTATAGGCCTCATATATTCATGACCCACACCCATATGTAAGTATAATTTGGGCTGCTCCTTTACAATCAACCTCCAACCTACATTTTCAGATCTAGCAGATTTTGGCTCATTGAATACAAACCTTCACAATTTTACAGATCAGCCAGATAACTCTTTCTTATTCTTTTTTATACAAGACATTCATATTTAGCCTCAGTGTCTTTGCCCTATAAGTGAAAACTATGCTCTTCTCATCTTCACATCTTAAACATCTCTTGTTTAGTTCAAAGCATGGCCCAAATGCTATGGTCTACTTGTACCATCCTTTCCTCATTTCCTCAACTCCCAGTACTTATATCTCTATAGAGATATATTGTATTTGTTGGTTTTTTCCTCCTAAGTGAATATAAGTTCATTGAAGATAATGACTCTCGTTTTTATCTTGGTAACTATAATGCCTAAAACAGTATCAGCCACATGATAAGTACTTAATAAATGCTTATTAGTTGATTAATTTGTCCTTATTCTAGAAAGAGGGAACCACTTTATGCAACAGAGAATAAGGGACCTAATTTGCTGTCCGGTCTTATTCATTGTCTGGATTTTAGAGAATATTTGTTCTAGCAAGGAAGCAGTTATTAGTACAAAGTACACTTTACAAAAATATCATAAAATACGACTTTAAGTTCTAACTTTCCCACTAAATAGTGTTGTTGACATTAGGAGAGTAGACTTAATTTTAACGGGACATACTGTTCATATGTGATGAGGTGAGGGGGGCAATTTTATGCTTTTAAATCTGAACTGGCTATGATTTTACATTTTGGTTTCCTATTCAGTGTTGGACATGTAGAGTCCACTCATTAAGAATAGCTGGTTCAGGCAGATTTGAGGCCTATTCTTTCTTAACAATGACTAATTCAGGAATGATTTGAATTATGCTACTTTCTGAAAAATCCTCTCCTACAGTGGACAATAATGAAAGTAAATGGGTAAAATAAGCTACTTCATTATTTCTTCCAATATTTCTATTGAAATACAATAGTACAAATACTCTAAAGTACAATAACTTATTCAGTCCGTTTTAAAAGTGAGGGAATTTAGAATCATTTTCCATACAGCGTCCTCACCATTTTTTGCTAGTTTTAGTTATGGCAGCATACAGTGAATAATGTTTTATGAAGGACTGTGTTCCTATGATACATGAGCTTTGACATAAGTTCTATTACTCTGACCCATAAGTGTGTTCTGAGTTTTTGTGAATTGTGAATCCCTCTTAGATGAGTGTGGAACCAAAAAGTATATCATGTTATATTGTAAAGTGTTCAGATTTTTTACACATGGGCACAACAACAAAAAACAAAGTGGAGAGGTGATGATACACCCAGATACTTATTGTTTTGAGAGAGCCTTTGACACTTTACAAACTGTAGAATATTCCCAAGCACCTCACATTTGCCAGAATAAAAGTCACTTAAATACTTTTGCTTTTTCCAAAAAGGAAGGTCGATGTGGGAGGAAATTATATTTCATCAAATCAATTAATTTTTCTTGGTGATGCTGATGATAGGATAATTTCCTTCAATCCACTATGCCTATGTTTTATAGACTAGGTCAGAATATTGCCTGAAACTGAAGAGATTTGTATGTTGTTTTCAAAATTATGAATCTAAATAAATATTCCTGATTAGGTGAAATTCAAACTTTAATATATGTTCATGAAGGTTCAGGGTTCCAAATAATTCCATATGGAGTTTAATAACACCTAATGCATTCTAATTTCATTGGTTTACTCAGCGACTGCTATTTCACTGTGGCAAATGTATTATATGGCTCATAATGGAAATCAATTATGCAATTCTGTGTAGTCTAAGATTAAACTCTTCATTCTACTATACACATGGGTAGGCAGATTATTTAGGCTGTTAAAAAGAAAACTCGAGCCAAAGCAAAATAATCACAGATATAAATGTTACTCTGTCAATGAATGTCAGATTTATAGTTTCATATTATCACCATCTCCCTCCCTGTCTTACCAACTGCTATGTCTATGCTGGGGTTCGTGGGAAACAAAACACTTCTAATTTGTGATCCACAAAAGCCTAACGTACACATTTGCTGCCAAAATGTCTAAACTGGCAGTTTATTAAAATGATTGTCAAAAACTCATAATTAATTTTTCAGAATGAAATGAGTTTGCTTTTTTCAAAAAGAATAACAAAACTGATATTTGTCTTATTTTTTTAAATTTGTAAAGAACTATGAATATATGATATTATTTTAGCAATTTCATAAAATAGGTATTACAAAAGATTTCATCTCCAGAATTGAGGCTTAATTTAAGGTTAAATTTCAACATCCAAATTCTCACAAGTTGTAAATATCAGATCAAAAAATTTCCTAATTCAGAGTCAGTCTATACACTATAACAACTTTCTTTTAAAAGATAAAAAATAAATTTAAAAGATAAAACACTTTTTGGGGGGAGGTAAGGAATTATTTCATTTACTTTGGATACAATATTTTGTTATATAGAGAATCACACAATATTTTGTCATATAGATAATCACTGATTGTTTAACTACTAGGAAACAAGTCTGAGGTACTATGAGGGGTCTTCCCATTTATTGGTTTTTCCTAAACTTGCCCAATCAAATTCATTTTCCATCAAATCATCTGTTTAAGTGAAGTGAACAAATGGCGGATGAATTTTGGTACATACTTGGAAATTTTGCTGTGAGTTATTCATTTTTAGTGAATGGTTTGCAAAAGACTAGCATTCAAATAGCATTTGCCATTATCTTGTTAATAGGCCCTACTGCTTTAAATCTACAAGGAATGCAAATAACTGATAATTCCACACTCATTAAGGAAATCTCTAGCGGCTTACTTTGGTTAAATGTTCCAACAGGCATGTTTAGCACTTCTATTGGGATTGGTAAAGTTCCAAAAATCTGTAAATTAAAGTTCTGCAGAGTGCTATAAAATATGCATAATGAAGCCCTGGATGTAAATTAAGAAGATTTATATTGCTGCATTCTGCTTACGTTATTCAATCTGAATGCTTCACAGGTTTTTATGAAGCAAATAAAGTGTTCTTTTTCTTGAATTTCATTTTAAATGGTCACTATGGATTCATTCTTACATTACTTGATTCACCCATTAAGGACAGAATTGTTCTTTTTAATCTATATTTCATCCTAAAGTTTTATAGCACTATGCATTCAAAGCCCATGTGGCTTTTCAAGCATACCCCTAACAAAGTATCACTCTATACGATCTATGGACAGTTCGATATCCATTCAATAGATATTTATTGAGTCTATATGTATGATTGTGTGTGTGACTTCGATAGGCATAAAAGTCTGGTCTGTTATCCACTGATTCTGGACTGACACTTAACCCAATAGTTTGTTCTTTATTCTCAGTTTTAGTTACATTTAAAGCCACATTAACTTTATGTACACAATTGCAATTTTGATGGGAAATATTGAGTCTGGAAATAGAACTATATAGATTTTTTGTGTATATGGCTGGATTGCTAGAATATATTTCCCTTGATCCAAAAGAAACCCAATCCTAATTTGATAAACTTTCATCTCTTAAAAATGAAGAGATATATTTTTAGAGTGAATTGTCTGGGAATAGACCAATAACTGAAGACTGGGATCATAAAGAAGAGTCTAATATAGCACAGCTCATAACAATGATTACTCTGATAAAGCACAATGTTTGGTTATTGCTAATAAAACCCTTTAGATTTTGTAAAGTTTCCCAACAATGCTTCGTACTATCATCATGATAGTCCTGAAGGTACAGTAGATACTATCATCCTTCCTACCATAATAAAAAGGAAACTGAATCAGAGAGGTGATATTACTTGCACAGATTACAGAACTAATTAAGTGTCTTTTAAGATTTGCATCCAAACAAAAGGGTTTACATCCAAACTATTGGGTTAAGTGTCAGTCCAGAATCAGTGGGTAACAGACCAGACTTTAATGTTTATTGAAGTTGTCTGCACTCATACATATAGACTCACTAAATATTTGTTGAATGGATATTGAACTGTCCATAGATAGTATAGAGTAACACTTTTTTATGGTATGCTAGAAAAGGCACATTGGCATTAAATGCATAGTGTTATAAAACTTTAGGATGAAATACTGATTAAAAGGAACCCTCAATGAACAAATTAAGACAGGCAAGTATACCACTGTTACTGGTATATCATTCATAGGCTTGAGTATTCATATTAAAATAACTCATTGGTCACATAAATGAGGTTTGCGAAACCCTTCACCAACCTTCTAAAAGCAATGATATCATTTTCTCCATTTTACAGATGAAGAAACTTAGATTCAGAAAAGTTGTGATTTGTCCCACATCAGTTAGATGGAGATAGGACTTGAAACTGTCTTCATTACATCATTAGCATTTTGATCCAATATGCCTGGCTTTAGGGAAAGGTCCTGCAAAGAAACTACATCATTTAAATCCATTTCACCTTTAGTATTCTTTTATTTTAAAAAAAAATCCCTCCAAAATAGAAATTGCAGACATAATTAGTCCATATAAAATATGATACTAGAAAAATATATCCTCATGCTGTTTACATATGATATAGGACATTTTAAAAGGGAGAGAAGTCTAGATTTGGTGCCAAAAATCCCATTTCTGCTACCTATGTAATGTGGAGCAAACCAATTGTTTACTTGGTCTTAGTTTCCTTATCTGCAAATTAAAGGAATTGGAGTAGATGTTAGATGTGGCTCTTAGTTCAAGTGCTGCTATCCTATTTAGCTTCATCTGACTTTCAATAGCATAGTACATTAAAAAAAAACATGGGTTCCAAAGTCAGTAGATCAGATATTGAGAAAACAGAACCTATTTATTTTGTTTGGAAGAATCACCACTGACTTATCTCCAGTTCAGAAAGGATTTTTCACATTTTGCCATTTGCAATCTCAATCTTTAAAACTAATTTATAAAATATCATAAATGTGACAATATATCATATATATGTAAACATTCTATCCAAATTCTATGCTCAGAAATTGATTTTCTTTCATTTATTATTTCTAAGTACTACATAAATAACAATATATACTTTAAAATTAATCATTTATTTATTGATCTACATATGTATTTTTGCATGTATGTATGCCAATTCATAATACTTTCAGATAATCACATTTCAACTTTTTAGGATTTAGCTTACTGTAGACACCACAGGATGCTAAATGATGCTTTAACTGTTAAGTGAACTATTTAGCAACTGCTTGCAATTTTTAGTAATTAAATACTAATTAAGTAATGAAATACTGAGTAATGTCATAAAAAATCTGCACACTGAAATAAATGACATCGTTTGACAAGACTCATGGACCTTTGTTGCATGCCATTAAATTATTAATAGAGTTTGAGCATAATCTTGGAGAAGAGTAAGCTCATCAATCAGCCAACAATAACAAAATTAGCAGTTAAAATGATTCCATGTTGATACCTAAAAACAGATAAGTGGTTCAACGGAAATGAGTAGTCATGTGTGGGTGCAGAATTCTGTTTCCTAAGACATAATAACTCCATAAAGTACCTTGTCAAGTGTGTTCTAACCCTGGGTTTTCTGCACACTGCCCCTTTCTCAGCCACCAACCAAGGGTTTAGGGAGATGAAGACCAAAGGTCTTAGAATAGATGATGTTGGGGCAGAGTCAATGCTATGGTAGAGTTGGGATGAGGGGGGTGAGATGAGTAGAGAGGAAAATAACAGGAGTAACAGTATTAATATCATTGGTATATCGGTGACAAAAGGTGATATGTATTACAAATAGGATACTCCCCTGTAAAGCAGCATGAGACACTGCACAGAACACAGAACTTGTTCTCAGAGACATCCTTGGTCAAATCCTAACCCTGGCCTTAATCAGCAATGTCTTCGAACACCATTTAGGCTTGCTGAGTCTCAATTTTTTTCTATCGTAAAAGTGGACTACTAATATCATCTTTCACACAGCATTACTATTAAGATTAAGTAAGAGTTATCTATCTGTGAATATGAAATCTTTTTTTGTAAATCTCAAGGCATCATTTAAATTCAAACCACCATCACCATCATCACCATCTCTTGGGCTCTCAGAACTGAGACTGATTTCCTTAAGACATAATTTCTTAAAAAGTAGTAAAGAAGCATGAAAATATAGTTTTCAAAATTGTATATTCTTCAGGAAAGAATCCCTACTGAATGAGAATTTTAATATAGCTAATTTATTGATCTTAAGGAAAAATATTAATCATTCATTTATTCGTAGACTATCAGGCAACGCTATTAGGAGAACCTGAAGAAATAAAAGATGTAGTAGCCTTTCTGTATGAAATAAAGTGGAAAAAAATGCTTACAAAATGTTCATAGCTTTTCTTCATCTGTCAGCAGCCTCCTCATGTCAGTCTTAAGCCACAGTTTTTCTGGCACATCCCTGGGCTCTGTAAACCCAGGTTTTCTTCTTACCCTTTGTGACTTTGCTCTCATGGAAAAGGCCATATACCCTTAGAAAAGATGAGTTTTACCTGTGAGATAATTTTTACTTTTATTCCCATGGGGCACACTCCTTTTCGTGCCCCATTCAAGTATTTTTATTTGTATAGAATTAACAAATGCTCGAGGAATGAAGGATTTATAAATATATAATAAGGGGTATATAGGAGGGTGCTGGTGCTCCTTTATTCTTGAACTACTTTTAGGGACTAATTGAATTTTTTTGACCAGTCCAGTCAGTAGAAATACTCAAACAGGCTTCTCTGTATGTGTAGATAAAGTCTTAGCTATTACAATAGCTACATGAGACATTTTTAGACCATGGTTATTATAGACCTAAGTCTTTTTGTTCACAAAAAATCTCAGAAGTTATCTCCAGAGGTCACCACCTTGTCAGCAGTCAGCTCTGACAGGCATTGCCTGCTCATAGAAATCATCACCTGATCACAGCCCTCCTCACTTGTCCCACTGAGTTGACAGAAAATGTCTGGCCAGGGGCCCCTCCTTTTCACAGCTGACCAATCAATGTTAATAATGCCCGTTTATCTCCACAAAGAAAAGGGAGTTGAAGATATTTTCAAATGTTCATTCAACAAAACCCTCTCTCTGGGAACTAGTTTCCTTTGGTGAGTATATTTTCTCAAATATTTCATATTTCCATAGCCTTTTAACATCCTTATATTTGATATTCCTATAACATTTTAAAATTCAAAAAATCATTTTTATCATCTAAGTCATGCAACAATCCTGTAAGATCCTTAAGTATGGGTATTTTAAATCCATTTGTACAAGATTATGAGACTCTTGGATTTCAAGTGACTTAATCATGTTTATGCAACTACTAAATGTTAGACGTGGGATGTGAACTCAGGTCTTTGCATCCATTCTATAACATGATCTCAGTACTCTTACAGTGAACCACAATCCCTTTGATATCTATCCCGTAGCTATTGTGAAATCTAATTGGCAATTTTCTGTATTAACTACTACAATCTGAAATGTCACCACCGTATTTGGTGATGATGAATATATCATCTTTAGATTATGAAGCATTTGTACCTATTATCATAACATTAGTCATCACAATAACTCTGGGAATTATTAATATCACCTCCATTTTACCAATGAGCTAACTGAGGCAGAAAGGATTAGGTAATTGATATATGTAGAATGACAGCAGAAAAAAAAAAGTGTTTGAGGTGAGATCTTCCTTACTCCAAATCTAGCAGTCTATCCACTGTAGTTGAGTCCTTTTAGTCGTTTTCCTCATTGCTCTTGATTGTACTAAAACTTATATATTTTAATTTTAGGGTATAACCTCCCTCTTCACATACTCAAATCCAAGATGCTAAAGCCTTCTTTTTAACAATGTTAAATAACAACCAATACGATCGTATTCTAACAATGTATGAATAACAAATATTCTTTTCTGGGTCCTTGTCTCTGTGGCAGGAGAAAAGAGGTATATTTGATTATCTGCTCTCTGGGATTTCTAATGTTCCCCAGTTTCCTCTAGCTTTAATTATGTTTTTTTTTTTCCTTTTATGTTTCTTTTTTGTTGTATGCATTATTTAGATACTACTTATTTCACTCTGTAATCCTAAATGCCTCCCAATTCTAACCTAACTCCCAACTCTAACCCTAAATGTCTCTAGACTCCAGACTCTAATGCTTCCTTGAATTCTTCAAATCTGCCATTGCTTATCATATGTGCCACATGAATATGCCACAGTTTCTTTAGGAATTCTCGACTAATTGGCATCCATTTTAGTTTCAATTTTTTGTCATTCTAGAAAATGCTTCTAGGAATATTTTGGTATGTGTTGGACCTTTATTTCTCTCTGTTATTGATTTCCTTGGGGATATATGTCAACGACTATAAACAGTTACGCTTATTATATTGCAAAATACAAGGTGTGTATCCAGAAGAAGTGAATCAGTTCATAATTCCATAAGCTTTTTTCCCTCAGATTTCCTCTACCATTAAGTAGTATTCTTTTTGGGATACATTTTGTAACATACTGTTTTTAAAATTTATATTATTTATTAAATATTAAGATGATATTTTCATATGATAATTCCGTTTTAAATTTGTTGTTTTGAAAAAAATGATCATTTAATTTTTCCATGTATATGCTGAGGAGCAGCTTAGGGTTGTACATATTTGTATCAATTCCTTATGTCTCTTGGTTCTCATTCTTAATAATAGATAATGCATAGTAATTAAAAAACCTCACAATTCCTCTTATTCAATTTATATTGATTTCAGCTATAGAAAAACTTTTAAATTATATGTAATCACACTTTCTATGGCTTATTTACCTTTTTCATTATTCACTGGCGCATAAAACAGTGCACAAAAGCAAAAAAAAAAGTTTTGAGTAATAATATAAAGCAAACATTAATACAATTGCATCCTTGAAGAAAAATAACATCCTGAGTACTTCAGTTATGATAATAAAGATGAAATCATATTTTAGCAATTAAAATTACACTCAATTTGTCATGAATATGGAGCCAGCTTTTAAATAAGAAAATCCTTGGGCTCAAGTTCCACAGTCAACAAAGTGGCTGTGTAACTTTGGTTGAGTCATTTTACTCTTCAGTACTCTAGGCAAATGTCTAAAAACGTAAGTTTCAGAGAAAGTGCCAACTTACACTGATATAGGAAGTTTCCCCCTTTTCTATACCTAAGAAATTATGTCTACTACTGTTCCTTTTCTTTATTTCCAAAATATTTCTGTTTTTAAAGTATCCATATCAGAAGTCTCCAAAGAGAGTACAAAGAGTGCTCAAAAGGTCATAATATATTTAAAAAAGATTTGCACTGACAAAAATGTGAAGCTTTTTGAGAATGCATTTCCCCTAAGTCTTTCTTTCTCTATTAACAGTATGATAATTATGTAAAAAAAAAACCTTAGGAGTAACATCTTTAGAATATTAGAATTAAAATAATATAATTTGATTCTTGTTTTTTGATCTTGAAACACTCTATTCCCTTTTTGAAACATTTAATTCAAGACTTCATCTACTCTGTTCCCTGCTCCTCAGTTTTTTTTTTTTTTTTGTCTTTTCTTTCTTTGCTTCTTTTACTCTTTTTTATTTTTTTAATCTTTAGGAGTATCTAAAACATATATATATATATATATATATATATATATATTTTTAACACATCTTAATTCTTGGTTCTCCATTTTCCTGTCTGTACACTCTTGCTTATACAACATACTCATTCTCCTTTTTTTTTTTTAATATTTTATTTTATTTTATAATAACTTTATATTGACAGAGTCCATGCCAGGGTAATTTTTTTTCCAACATTATCCCTTGTACTCTCTTCTGTTCCGATTTTTCCCCTCCCTCCCTCCACCCCCTCCCCTAGATGGCAAGCAGTCCTATATACAACATACTCATTCTCAACTTCATTTATTACCTTTATGCCATTGGTACTCAAAGTAGACCTCTTCAATCCTATACCTTTAGAGAAACTATTTTCCTACATTTCCAACTGCTTCATAGACATTTCTAAAATATATCTAATATTCATTTTTATTTGACCTGCTAAAGGCTATTACTCTATAAAGTCATTTCTCCTTACCAAATTTCCTTCTGTCAATAGAGCATTTTCTCATAGTTACCATACTTTTCTCATCTCTTTCTTTTATTTAGCATATCCACTCAGTCAAAAATAAAATTTTTTTTTGTTCCCTCAAAACACTTCACACCACATTTCATGCTATATTCCTATTATTAATTAATTTTTCCTTTGGAAATTTCAAATGAAAATTAGCATCTCTTTGATTCTAATTTTTCATAATTCAAATCCACCTGTATATCTGTGAGATATATCTTCTATTTTAACAACAATTTGATAAAGCTTAGAACATTACTTGATTTATTAACTAAATCATCTATAATCCTGACTATACTATCATATAATATGTTCTATTATGTGTTGTGATCTAGTTCAGATGGATCTGAATCGGTCCCTGTTCGGGCGCCAAAATGTGGTGAGCTTTTTCTTCTCAAAATTCGGCCAGGTAATAAAAGTTCAGATCTTTTTATTATCTCCAATATAGCCCGGTTTAGCTTAGAGGCCTATCTCTCTGCTTGGTTCCAAGAGCTCTTGCCGCTTTGTCCTTTGCTTCTGCCTCTGCTTTCTTCAGCCTCCAGAGCCAGCACCACTTTTCATATCATTCCGGTGAAATCTCGACTTGTAGCTTCTTCACTCTGAAGAACTTCTTTGACTGGCCCATTGAAGCTCTATTTATGCTCCTTCAAGAGAGAGGGATTATGGATTTTCTCCCATAGTGCTCTCTGGCCCGAAGAGCTTCAAGGGAGGTGTGAACTCATTGAACTCCAATGAGTAAAGGTGTGAACACAAGCCTAGTTCTACTTAGTACCTTGTTTCAGATTCTGCCCAAAACATCTTCTTGTAAGATTAGATCAACTCTAATTAGTTAGCAGTTAGTAAGGATTCCAACAGTTATGTCCTATTAATTTAGAGAGGCTGAAATTTTAATTATTTCATTGTCAAATCTGTTATATATGTATACACATAAAAATGCCAAAAAAAAGTGTTAGGACATATTATTCTTAGTTTATAAAACACATGTGTGCATATATATATATATATATATATATATATATTTGTATATACATACACACACATATTTGCTTAAAGAATTGGGAACTGAGAGAATGCTAAACAAATTGTGACAGATGTGGCAGATGATTATGAAGTACTATTTTGTTATAACAAATGAGGATGGGAGTAGTTTCAGCAAAAAAAAATTGCAAGAATTATATGAACTGATATTAAATGAAGTGAGAAAAAAACTGAGAGATCATTATCCATAATAATAATGTTTTAATGGTGATAAACTGTAAAAACTTGGATTCTTTGATCAATACAATGATCCAAGATAGTTCCTGAAAGCTCAAAAAAAAGTGCCATCCTATCCACAACAAGAGAGAGAATTGATCAACTCTCAATGCAAAGTAAAGTATAATTTTCCCCATTTCTTTATTTTTCTTGCTTCTCTATCAAATAAAGCTAATACAAAATATTTTTACATGATTTTGCATGCATAATGGACATTATATTGCCTGCATTCTCAGTAGGTGAGAATTAAGAAATAACAATTCAAAGGTAAAAAATTTAAAAAAATAATAAATAAAAAGAAACAAAAATATGATTTTAGATTTTAAAAAGTTGTGGTTTTTTGTTTTTGCTTTTGCTTTTGTTTTTTTACAATCCCCACATTCACTTTGATTCTCCTTTGATGAGAGAATGTGAGCAGGAACTTCTTTGTTTTATATCCCAATGTGATCACTTTACTTTGGGTTTAAGGGGAAATGGAATAAATGGATGATTTTTCAGCATTTTACTGGACTCAAAAAATATCGGTGCTCCAGATGGCCATGGATTAGTGTGAGTTGCATATACAGTAACATATCAAACTTGGTGAGCAAAAAAGGAGAGTAATGAAGCTTTGAATTGGCAATTTTTGGCCGACAGTGTCTTTACCTATGTGCTATAACATCTGGAATGAAAATGAAAAATAGTCAATTGCTTTTTTTGTTTTTAATGTAAACTATACTTTATCTGGATTTTTGGCAAATTCAGTAGACCATATAGAATAAATTAGACCAAATTAAGTATACCAAGTACTCTGATAATTGGTTAATATTTTTATCTACATAGATTACTTTTATGCTTAAATTTGTAATATGGAATAATTTAAACAAGCACTGGTTTTAAATTCTGTCTCTTCATTATCTTCCTTAGTGATCTTACTAAGATTAACCATTTAAAATATCTGAATCGCAATTTTCTCTTAATTAAAATGAAGGGATTGGGTAAAATGATTTCTAATGAGCATTCTGTGTCTAACTTTTATAATATGCAAACTTACTTTTTTCTATGTGTAGGATTTTTGAAGTATAAGTAATCTAAAATCAAAAGGCATTTGGACTCTTGGGGGGGGGGAAGGCTGGAAGAGGGCAAGGGTTTTGTCTGTTTCTTTTTCTTTAACAATGAAAAGCTTTGACCTTGACTTTGATGACTTGACAGAATATACAATAAACATAAAATCCCGAATATTTCTATATAGTAGCAACCAATTCAAAATGCATGTAATAGAAAATTATTTTTTACTTAAAAATAAAAATGCAAATAAAACCATCAGTATCTAAGTACACTCAAGTCATTCCTCAAAGAGATAAAAACACAGAGATAATTGGTACAAAATGCAATGCCATGGCTATATTATACTAACAGGGACTTTTAATCATAAATCTATTTGCATGGGTTATGTTATTTGTTTATATCCCCAAAAACTCTATAGAAAAAATAATTTCTTTTTCAATTATGTCTGTCTCTTGGCTTTGGCTTTTCCTTCTTCAGCTCATTTGATAGAAAAGGAACTAAGGCAAACAGAAGTAAATGACTTAGAAAAGATCACACAGCTCACTACTTCTGAATATAGAATTAAACTCAAGAAGATGAATCTTCCTGATTTCAGTCTTGACCCTCTATCCACTCTACATTTAATTGTAATATACATTGTTTATTGTTTTTTTCTCTTAAAAAATTCAGCATACAGCTTTACATATAGGAAATTATCACTAAACATTTGTTGAATTATATGAGAATAAGGTAAAATATTAACTTATCCAAAGTGATGAAGATGGAGAAGAATAAGGGATTGAGGACTGAGGGGGAAGAGGAGAAATAAAAGAAGGAGAAAGTGGTTTCATGGAACATCATGCCTCATTTAAAACAAGCTGATATCTGACATTCCATTACCATATTGATTTCTTCAGATTTGTGATCCCCAATAACCTCTTATCTCCCCCATTTGATTCTTCTCTCTAGTTGAAGAGCTGGAGGAGGGAACACTGACTACTTGTAAAAATCTGATTTTATAGAGAAAATCTGAACCTTCCCAATTAATGCTCCATTTTCCATTAGCAATTCTGCTTGGCTTCCACCCCATGTAATATCATGACCATGTGCTGGGTACTTATTTTTAGCCCCCTTTTCAGCTTCCTTTTATGCATCACCTTCTTCTATCAGATTTTAAATTATTTGAGGACAAAGATTGTTTTTCTTTTTCTTATTTGTATCCACAATGCTTAGCACAGTGCCTAGTACATAGAGAACATTTAATAAATATTTATTAAACTGGGATGAAAAATATAAATTAAGATTTAAAATCTAGTTCATTCGACTCTAAATCCAATACTATTTTGAATCGGCCACTATATACAATTTTCATAAGCTTTCACATTTTTACTTTAATTATTTTATTTCTATCTACAAAGTTTTTTTTTTATTAGTAATTTTTATTACTAGTATTACTAGTAATTTAATTAGTAAATTAAAAATCATTCAAGTTCAAGTACATAGGTAATTTAGAATGCACTTTTAAGAAAATTCTATTACTTTTGGTTCATCTGAAGGACAGAAATGTAAGCAACTTATTTCTAGAGTGATAATAACCTAAGTTTGTATGAGAAGTGATCTTAATTGATCTAAATTAAAACTGAAATTTTAATTAGTAAGGGATTTTTATATCTTCATATCAAAAAGTCATTTCATTTTAGTACTAGATTTATAATTTTTCTCATTCATGTTAAGGGCATGTTTGTCTTGAAAGAGTCTAAAATAAAATAAAGTCTAAAATAATAATGCCAGTTAATATTTTAAACCTTTATATGAAGATACCTAGCCTAGCCAAATATATATTTTAGTTCTGCAGTTATAATTCACATTTATTCAACAATAACAAACCAATTTCATTTTATGTTATTAGATTTAAATTTTAGTCATGAATTATGAGTCTACTTTGGGAACAAGGGGATTGCTTTAGGCAATCATGCAGAGAATATTTAAGTGAAAAATGTATACATTTCCAATGACTCATTGGGCCCTTTCAAATACATGCAACTTAATTTCAAACTTTTTTCCCTTTGTGTTCTAGAAATATTTGAAATACAAGTCTATTACCCAATTATCATGCACTCTACAAATGTGCTTTCACTGCCTAATGAAAAAAGTACATCAGTTTTACATAAAAGATACAGAGTTGTTTGTGAATACAAAAAAAGAAATGTCACTTTTATTAGGTATATTATTCCTATTATTATTATGTGCAATTTTAACCTTGAAGGGGGAAAACAATTGGAATGATCTAATAGTAAAATGAATGGCTAAGGACACTGTGAATTCTCTTTCACTGGAAGTCTTTAAGCAACAGATGGATAATCACTTGCTGGGTTTTCTTAGCAACTTTAAAATCTATATAATAATGGATATCTCTTAAACTCTTCGATGCTGATCATTATTTTATAAATTAAATTCTATTTCTGCCTAATGTTCTGAATTTAAGCAAGCCCAAATAAGTTATTGCTTTAAAAGCCTTGTCAGCCCCATGTGGTAATACAATAAAGCTTATCCAGATATGATGAGTCTGTAGGGATCATTACTAGAGGTAAATGCACCAGGCTTACTAAGAAAGGCAAAATTGAGTCAAGTTAAAAAATGGGAAGGTCAAGGTTATCATTGGTATGATCATTCCTATGAATTACTATTACATTTCCTTCCTATATATTATAGGGAGAATCCATCTCAAAGCAAAAAAAAAAAAAATCAAAGGCTTATTTAGTTAATTAGTTAATTCATTACTCTAAGAGTTAAATAAATATATATTTCAAAACATCTTTGGTGCACATGGAAATAAAGCGTTTGGGAAAAAAAAATAAACAAAATCTTCAAGATAGAAGAGGCCAAAGGGCTATAACATCCCCACCCTTTACTTCTAATCTATGATAATTTGATAACAGCTGCCATATCTTTATATATTCTTCCCCATTAAATACCTACCCTAATGTATCTTTGTGGTATGGAGATAAGTACAAATTCTTGAAAAATATGCCAGTAGAATACAAGTTGTGGCAGGTCATATTACATTGGAAAGGTTTTAAACTTCATCTTAGTTCATTTCAGAGAGCTCAATCACTAGGTTAATTATAGGTTGATGAATTTATTTTCTACAATCATCATTGAGGACTATCTGTCAGGTAATAAAACAATTATGTTCTTTATCAGTGAAAAGAAATAAATGGATTTTAAAATAATTTTAAAATTTTAACTTATTTCTAATTTATGGAATAAAATTCCACAACATACTATAATATAGACTGCACATGAAGCTGCAAATGTTTTGTGCACAATTTTCTATTCCTTTTATATTTTATATTTATATTCTATTCCTTTTATAATTAAAGTTACTGTGTAAAATTCTCTTTACCCTTCTTTTTCTTTCCTCTCCCCCTAGAGATACTATTAGACACAAATGCATAAGTGAGTGTGTGTGTGTATGTATATAAAAGTATTCTATACATACTTCTATTTATTACTTCTTTCTCTGGAGGCAGATATTTTCCTTCATATATCTTTTGTGGTATTTTGTGGTATATGAGTATTAATAATAGTGAAAATCATTTAATCATTACAAATTGTTCTTAAAAGAATATTGATGTTACTGTATGCAGCATTTTGTTGGTTCTGCTTATTTCACTTTTCATAATTTTGTACAAGTCTATATATTTTTTCCAAAGATCATCAAGCTCATTATTTCTTATAGCACAGTAGTATTCCAGCCCAACCATATAACATAAGTTGTTCAGCCATTCCCCAAAATTGATAAGCATCTCCCTAATTTCTAATCCTTTGCCACCACAGAGAGCTGAGAACATATAGTTTCTTTATCTTTCCCCCTAAACATCTTGAGAAACAAACCTAGTAGTTGAATTACTGGTCCAAAGAGTATATAGGCAGATTAATAACTCTTTGGGTATAATTCCATATTGTTATCCAGATTTGTTATATCAGTTCTCCATTCCACCAAAGGTGAGTTAGTGTCTCAATTTTTCACATTGCCTCCAAGATTTGTCTCTTTCCCTTTCTCACATCTTAGTCAATTTGATAAATATAAAATGATTTCTCGAGGTTGTTTTGGATTTTTTTCTCCAATAAGTACAAATTTAGAACATTTTTATGTATCTATAAATTATTTTGATTTATTCTCTTGCCATCTTCATAGTTAAGCTCAATTTACTGGAAACACTTTGGTAACAAAATAGTAAATTATATTATAGTATCTATGGATAGTCAAGCATCAGGAGGTGAAATTTAGCAAAGAACTTTTTCTGACAATTTCTCATGGCCTGGATCTTCTGATCTAATATGAATTTTAAAAAGAATGGCATCTTGCTATAGCTCGTTCATGGCTCAGTCCCTACTCTTTTCCTCAAAAATATGCTAGACTCAAAAAAAAAATATGCTAGACTCCAAGTCATAATCAGAGAAATGCAAATTAAGACAACTCTGAGATACCACTACACACCTGTCAGAATGGCTAGAATGACAGGGAAAGATAATGCAAAATGTTGGAGGGGATGTGGGAAAACTGGGACACTGATACATTGTTGGTGTAATTGTGAACACATCCAGCCATTCTGGAGAGCAGTTTGGAACTATGCTCAAAAAGCTATCAAACTGTGCATAACCTTTAACCCAGCATTGTTACTACTGGGCTTATATCCCAAAGAGATTTTTAAAAAAGGAAAGGGACCTGTATGTGCAAGAATATTCATGACAGCCCTCTTTGTAGTGGCCAGAAACTGGAAACTGAGTGGATACCCATCAACTGGAGAATGGCTGAATAAATTGTGGTATATGAATATTATGGAATATTATTGTTCTGTAAGGAATGACCAACAGGATGATTTCAGAAAGGCCTGGAGAGACTTATATGAGCTGATGCTGAGTGAAATGAGCAGGACCAGAAGATCATTACTTACTTCAGCAACAATACTATATGATGATCAATTCTGATGGACGTGGCCTACTTCAATAATGAGATAAACCAAATCAGTTCCAATGGAGCAGTAATGAACTGAACCAGCTACACTCAGCTAAAGAACTCTGGGGGATGACTAAGAACCATTACATAGAATTCCCAGTCCCTATATTATTGTTCACCTGCATTTTTGATTTCCTTCACAGGCTAATTGTACACTATTTCAAAGTCTAACTCTTTTTATACAGCAAAATAACTATTTGGACATGTAGACATATGTTGTATTTAACTTATACTTTAACATATTTAACATGTATTGGTCAACCTGCCATCTGGGGGAAGGGGTGGGAGGAAGGAGGAAAAAAGTTGGAACAAAAGGATTTGCAACTGTCAATGCTGAAAAATTACCCATGCATGTATCTTGTAAATAAAAAGCTATAATAAAAAATATGCTAGAAATGTCATACATGTTCTAATCTCTTAGATTAGATTAGATCTTAAATTCAGGCATTCAGAATACTTCTCTCTCTTCCCACCACTCCACAGTATTATTAATGTAGCACTATTCAGAATTGTAAGGGCACCTACTTAACCCTTCATTTACAGATGAGGAAATCAAAACTTAGGGAGACCTATATGACTTTTCCAAAATGATACAAACATTAAATGTCAGACTTGTCAATTAACACAGGTAAGGAAAGTATTCTCATCTTCATCCATAGAGGAAGTACCCATATAAATGAAGCATGGATATCTTTAAATATTGAGGATTCTCTTTGCCACCAGACTTTGTGGCAGAGTCCAGAACTTTGGTATTGATGTGGATGCTCCATATCTTACTAATACACCAGAGCGAACATATATGCTGACTGCAGGAATGACCAAAACTTGCTTATACATTTGCCTGCCATCACACCTGACGGCCCTATCACCTACTAGAGAAGATATAAAGAGAAATAATACCAAGGACAGATAGAGAAATAAAGAGGAAATAATTTGTAGAAGATAAAAGATGACAAAAAGAATAGAAGTAAGGCCAGGAGAAGGAGAAATAAGACAAGTATGCATGCAGAAGAGTCCAAAGATTAAAGAGACAAAACTATAGGCATAAATCATTACCAAATGACTATCTTAATAATCTCCTATCTCTTGGTGCTCATCATTAGCAGGCCTATGTCCTCATCCTCTTACCCTCCTTCCCTTTTCTTTCTTTCTTTTTATTAAACTTATTTTTTTTTTCATTTCACTTTACATTCAGTAAAATATAGACTATATTAAATGCATATGAATAATTCACACAGTTTTGTATAAAACATATTTAACCAAATTGATATTCTGGCTTAATGTATGAGATTATTTCTTTGTTGTCCTTATTTACCTTTCCACTGTTCTCTTACTAAAACTGCACCTTTTTCTTATTCCTCTCCCTCCTCAACAAATCCCTAGATATAAGTATTGTCTTGTGCAGGAGACTCACTTGCTGCAAAATAATTAATATATAGAATGATTTTTCTCATGCATTTCTTTAGCTAATGTGAAAGTCACCTTTATAAAGTAAAGTAAAAGTTGTTTAGCTTAGTTGATATTCTTGTGATGAGATGCCCATCCTCTTGAGAGACTGTGTCTATGACTTGTGGAGTGTTTTGGTTTTTATATTTTTGAGTTAAAATGTTAAAGAACACACATATACACACACTTATTATATATGTTTTCCTTGGCAACTTATTGATGTGCACTATTAATCATCACTGATGATCTATTGACTGATCATCTATCTTTTTATTTTTAAAATGTCTGAAAATATATTCCATATATATTATCCTTTGTATATGGGAACATTGCCTCAGTATAAAACATCAAAGCACTGTTTTATAGTAAGATGATAAGAACAGTGGGCATGAAATGAACATCTAGGATTTTCTACTAAATCAGCTACTTTACCTGTGTGACCATGGGCAAAGTATTTCATATTTCTGACCCTCAATTTCTCAATTAATCATCTCTTAGATCTTTTCTATACCAGAAATTTAATGAAATGGATAGTATTTTACTTTTTTTGCATAGAAATAAGGAAATCAGGAGTAGACAAATAGGTGCTGAATGACTGTTCTCCTTGGTCTGTTATCTTTCCATGATTGGTGACAAAGGTTCACTGAGCTGAATTCAGTCAAATTAAGTCAAATCATTTAGTATCTTCTACTTTATCATAATCACCTCTAAAATAAGAGTGTTGCAATGAAGGTCTCCAAGTTCTTTTCCAGCTCTAAACTTTTTAAACTGTTTAAAAACTTAAAATATTGAAAAAATAAGAAATTTTATAAAATAGTCTGGTGTAATTTTCAAATGTCACTCAAATTATTATTTAACATCATCATCTGCTTTAGAAGGTCACAGATCCAGAACCTTGAAATTACATTTACCAAAAATAAAGAAGCAATTGTTTGAAAATTCTCAAATGTAAATAAATTACAGAGGAAAGAGTAATCCCTGTGGAAGTGGTACAGCCACCATGTTACAGACCTGAATTTAGACACAGTAATGATTGATTCTTCTCTAAATGCTACCAGTTTTGACACTACTGTAGATATTATCGTGATTCTAGATTTGTACTTTGTTATAAGAACCTCACATATGACGAAGTCTTTTCAAATTAGACTCTCCTTCTCCTACTCCCCCAGGCTAGCTTAGTTAAAGATACGAAAGAACACCTGTTGTGAGCAGGGATTGCTTCTTTTCTGCTCTGTTGAAATAAGGGATTTATGGTGATCATGTGGGACTAAGATGCTTTTTGTTTCCAAACATAACTCTCTCAAGCCTTCCAAAGCCATCTTGATAATTGCTGCCTCAGTAATAGTCTCTAAAATTATCTGTATAGGTTGATGAACTAGTCTTTATTTAGTGGGCCTGGGAATCCTCCAGCAGAAGTTCAGCAAATCTCAGATACTCCTTGGAAAGAGTTTTTCCAATTAGGTGATAACACCTGCATCTCAGATCTTACCACTTCAGGGGAAAGTCTACCTGAAGTGCATTTTGCATGTTTGTGAGGGCCTGGCCCAATTCCTGCCTTTTACAATACTTCATCATGAAACTAATACCTTGTAGATTAAGAATTACCTGGACTTAAATTAGGTCCCTCTATGAACTCTCCACTCTTAAGGAGAAATGATCCACTGATGGAAATGGAAAAAACATTTCAAAAAGATGAATTGTGTTTAAAACCTGCTTGCTTAGCACCTATTTCAATTTCTTCTCTGTAAAATGAGGAGCTTGAGTTCGTATTCTTTTTTTTTGGAAACATTTGGTAGTCTGATGGAGTCTTCTCAGAATAAAGTTTCTAGGAGCATAAAATAAAATATAAAGAATCATTAAAATAATTATATAGAAAGGGAGTTACCATTTAAAAAAAGGTTATAGATTCCAAATTAAGATCCCATGGTATAGATGATCTAGGTCTCTTCTAAGTCTCTAAACAGTACCAAATTTCTCTTTATTCTGTGTTCACATAAGCTTATGATGCTCTTTATGATGTCTCTAAAGTCATATTTTACCTGGTATTTATCTTTCTTGAAAATAGGTTTTAACTATGATATTTGATCATAAATTGTCTAAGGATTGAGTTGTCACAGGGAAAGTAGAATATTCTCCCCAACATAGGATAGTGCTGTGGAAATATTTGGCTTCTTCCTTCATGTTCTCCTACTCTCTTCCTCGGGGGCAATAGGGAATCATCTCCAGATTACTTGAATGATTCTGCTTAATTGGTCATAGAGCAATTTAGAACCTGGGAATTGATTGTAAAGCGGAATTAACCTGGCGTTTTACTAAGCTTCTAGACCAGAGGAAGGTAATGCTAAATTTGTAATGTAATAGTCAGGACTCTATGGAAGAAGAGATGTCAAATTGTAAATTTCATCCTGATTTGATCTAGTCTTGGAGCTAATAAAAGTTGTCTTGGAAGATTAAAGAATCAGATTTTTCTGATTTCTGAGCAATCTTCAAGTTGATAACCAAGTCAGAAGAGTAAACCCAGAGCCTGGGTTCTAGAAATGCTTTAGAGTTGTTTTAATTCAATTTGTTTCAATTTAATTATTCAATTTAATTAAAAATATCTCTGATATGGCCCCTAGACACCAATCCCAAAATCAATGGAGCAGGTTTAAGGTTAGGAGCTATTTCAATGGGACACTGAAAAACTAAAACCTGTTTGTTTGTTTTTTAATGTGCCTAGTGTTGGGAGCTACAAAGCAAATGAGTAGGAGACTTCTAATGAAAATACTTTGAAGAGTTTGGAGTACTTCACTGGAAAAGGAAAAGATCAGGATAGAGGGCCTCAAAGGATTTTGTATGATTTGCAGAACTTCCAACATGTAAAAAGTTGAGCTGAATGTTATCTGAATTTCTCAAGATCCTACATATCATCAATACAATTTCTTCTCTCCAAGCCAAATGCTAATTTGGCTAGCCTTTTTCTCACTCTTACACAAATTTAATGACAATTTGCCTTGTATAGATAACATTTTTTTTCATGGCTCATTTTTCTTTCCTCACACATTGTTCTATCAAGTCCTATTTCATCTTTCTTCTCTATATTAGATGTCTTTGGTATTGCCTTTATGGAAATGCATAAATTATGTATTGTTTAAATTTATATCAAATAACCTTTCAATCTTTTCTTGGCTTATCCCTACCTGAATTGTAAGCCTTCCAAATTAAGGAACTTGGGTTTAAAAAAGAACTTTAGCGTTTATCTAGTGTTGCTGCTACAAGAACAAATAACATCCATTACAATAAAATTAGCAAATGAACCCTCAGCTTTGCTTAGTGACTTTTAATGAGGGGGAAATTATTATCTCCCAAGCAGAGTACTCCAATTTGGGATAACTTTAATATTAGCGAGTATCCCCAACTTATATCAAGCCTGAATTTTCCTTTGTTCAAATTCTACTCATAGTTTTTAAGTTATTGGTGCTTTAACTTGCTGACTGTGAACTTGCATTTTTTAGAATTTGATTTCCATGTTTTAATGTAATTGGTTTGCTTTATATTTGATTTTATTATACCCTTGAAAATTATTCTGAAAAAGGGTCCATAAATTTCACTAGATTGTAGAAAGGATCCATGACAACAACAACAACAAAAATGGAAAGAAAGAAAGAACATGTATTATGGATCCTGTTTCTAAAACCAACTTCAACAAGCTAATCATTTCTCTACCATGGCAGTCTATTGCTTTGAGGAGGAGGAGGAAGCTTCTGTATCCCTCCCTGTTCCCTCTTTTGTACAAGCTTAGTTTATTTAGACTAATTTTCCTAAGTTATGAACGCAGCCCCTATAATCCCCTCAGAACTTTTCACTGAACCCTTTCTGACTTATGAAGGTCTTTCCTAAAATGTAATACTTGCACTTTAAACATCTTGGTGGTCTGACTAGAGCTGGAATTCAGTCAAATTGTTGCTTCAATTTTCCTTGATAGAATGCAGCAGTTAGTTTAACATTGTATTGGCTTTCTTGGTTGATGTATCATATAATTGAGTCATATTGAGCTTTTCATTCAGTAAATAGCCCCCACGTCTTTTTCAAATGAACTTCTTTCTAGCCATATATCACTTCCAATCTTGTACATATCAAAAACAATTTTTAAACCAAATATATGATATTGTGTCTATTCACCTTGGTCAGGAATAACATTTGGACATACTGAATATTCTGTTGCAAATAGATTTTCTGCATTTTTTCACAATAGGTATTCTATGACTACCATTTTCCCCATTTAAGAGTCTCTATTTGATTTATATACTCATGTACAGATACATGTATGTGGTGTTCTTTTTCTTCTTTAAAATATATAATATGATGGTTCTCTCTGGGAGAGAGAGCAGGTTTCTCAGGGAGGTTTTCTTGGAGGCAGCCTTAGTTTCAGTTAAAAGTAATAATCACCTCAAAACACAGCCAGGTGATAAAAGTTCAGATCTTTTATTGTCTCCAATTCTAATATAGCCCGTTTAGCTTAGAGGCCTATCTCTCTGCTTGGTTCCAAGAGCTCCCTCCAAATGTCTCCAAATCCCAAGGTTAGTCCTTCAGCCTCTGCCTCTGCTTTCTTCAGCTTCCAGCCAGCACAAAGATGAAATGAATCTCTTGTCTCCTTCACTTGGGGCTGGGCTAGCTTTCTGGTGAGTCTTTCAGACCAGCTTGGTCTCAGTCGGGGAAGTGCAGGAGCCCAGCCACCACAGTGGTGTGAGATGAAGATGAATCTGGTTGTGCCTCTGAGAGAGCCTTCTCGATCTTCAGCTCCACTCTCCCCGAGAGGCTCTGCCTGTTTTATATGAGTGAGAGGAATTGTGGGATGCAAGAGAGAGGGATTATGGGTTTTCTCCCATAGTGCTCTCTGGCCCTAAGAGCTTCAAGGAAGGTGTGAATTCACAAAGTTATAAAGTTTACTTTGTGAATCTGGCATACTTGTGAACTCCAATGAGTAAAGGTGTAAACACAAGCATTGTATCAATTAGTTCTACTTAGTACCTTGTTTCAGGTTCTGGCCCAAAACATCTCCTTGTAAGATCAGATCAATAATCTATCAACTCTAATGAGTTTTGTAAAGATTCCAACACACACACACACACACACATACACACACATTATATATATATATAAATACTTACCTTATTCAAATAAATACTGGATTTATAAGCAAAGGCTATTTTATTTATTCTATAAATGTACGTGTGTGTGTGTGTGTGTGTGTGTGTGTGTGTGTGTGTGTATACACATTCAGATAATAGAATATATAGATTGAATAGATATTATAAACATGATAATGGGAATATGTAAATGTATATTACCCTTTGTGATTATAGATGCTCATTTCCACATAAATGTAATATTGGAGTAAAATATTTAATTTACAACTTCAAGATGAAAAATAGAATTTAAATTATTGGACACTAAAATACCATACTTAATGTAATTGCAATGAATAAATATATTAAAAATAACTATGCATCAGTAACCTTAAATAGATTCAATATTTTTTTTATAAATAGGTTAAAAATATCAGAAAAAACTGCTTCTCTTCAGAGGTACAAAAATGTAACAAGAAATAAGCATACATATTATAAGACTTGTCTATGTGTTTTTGTATAACAATATATGTGTATTATATTACATATATATGTGTATATATATATATATACATATATATATATATATATATATATATAGTTATATGCATTTGCTACCTGCATTAAATTAAGAAAGCATATCAACAAGATGGGAATGTATTAAGTGAGACAAGAAATATTTAGACTGTGGGGATGTCCTATAAATATATATATTTTGTCTCTGTCTCTCTCTATATGTAATATATATATATGTATACATATATTTATGTAACTATATATACTTATAAATATTTATGTAATTATATATATATATATATGTATGTATACACACACACACACACATATATACATAACTCTGAAAAAATTAGAAATTAGGGTTGCAAAATTCCAAAGAACAAGCATGGATCCCAAAGAGAGAAATGTAAGGATATTCTTGCCACTCTGACCTCCTTGCAAAATAAATGTGGAACAATACATTATTTTCACATTTTTTATCTCTTAAAATCTTTTTACATTCCCCTGTATATTCATCATATTCACTATTTCTTACAGTTCATTTATATTCTATTACTTTTTTGTACCACAATTTCTTTAGTTATTACCCAATAGATAGCCCTCTATTTTGTTTCTATATCATTGCCACCACAGAAAATGGTTATCTAAATGTTTTGTAGTATAAGGAGACTTTCTTTATATCGGTGATATCTGGGGAGATTACATTTCTCATAATGCAACCTCTGGATAAGAAGGCATAGATAGACATTTTATTCACTTTATTTGCATATTTTCAAATTGCTTTCCAAAATGGTTATAGTAATACATAAATCCAAAAACAATGTATTAATGTGCCTATACTCCCACAACTTCATCTAACATTGAGTTTGCCTAAATTTTTACCTGTTAATCACCTATGTGTGAGATGAAACTTTAGAGTTGTTTTGATTTGCACTATTAGGGATTTGATACCTTTTTTCCTCTAGTTATAACTATGATTATATTTTAAAGTGTTAATTTTTAAATTCTTTTTCTGAGTAATATATATTTTTGTCATATGACAATTTGTCTTTTAAATAATGACTATAAGCGGTCCTTATTACACTAGATATCAAATGTGTTGTCAACATTTGATGTGAAGATTTTATATTTTTTCCAATTACACATTTTTCTTATCATAAATACAATCATTTTATTTGTGCATCTATTTTTCCATTTTATATAACTAAAATTATCTAATTTCTTAATTGTTTTTATCATTTGTTTAAGAATATAGCTCCCTCATAGCTAAGAAAATACATGATATACTATTCTAATTCTCTTTTGGAATACTGTAATGCCAGAGAAACTGAGACAGGAGAGAGATTAGAGAGTTCTTGATATTTTATTAATGGGAGAGTAAAATTGACTGGACAGGAATCTCGTCTCAAATTATCCAGTCAGACAGAAATAAGTATACTGGGACCAAAGAATCCATGTTGGTCCCAGGGCTGGAGGAGACTGTCATCTCAAAGAATCCAGCGTCCAGCATACAGCCGTCAGCCACCATCCTCCAGCAATGAATGGAGGAACCCCAACTTCTTAAATAACTTTTCTCTAAACAAAGGAAGGGGTAAGAAGTGAGGGAAAACCTCTATCAGGATAGGGAGGCCATAAATCCTAGAAAACCCAGAGACAGGATGTCTGAATATGAAGAAGTAAAGATACCAGTGAGGTATCTTGGAATACTTTAGAGGGATATTGTAAATTCTTGAGGACAGAAAAGAGTCAGAGGTCTACTCTCTTATTTATCTTGCTAATTTATAACCTTAGAGCAAATAATCCTCAGTCTTACTGGGTCAGAGGGGGATTTACAGCTAAAGAGATTGAGACAGAACAGTTAAGGAAATGGAGACAAGGGAAACTCATACAGGGAAACTGAGTCAGGACAATTAAAGAGAACTGTGGCATAACAATACAATCATTGCTTATCCATTTTGAGTATATTGTGAAATATAGTCTAAAATGGTGAGATAAGCCCAATTTCAGCCAGATTCTTTCTAATCTACCCAGTAGGGTTTATTAAATACAAAATTCTTTCCTTAGAAAATTACATTCTGTGTTTTATTGAACATTCACTTGACATATTCTATTATTTCCAATCATAATTTCTGTTCCTTTTGTTTATTTAAAAAATTAACAACAAATGATTTTTATGACAGCTGTTATGTAATATCACTTGAAGTTTAGAAGTGTGATTTTTCTTTCATCCTTACTTTAATCATTTTCTTTGTTAGTTTAGAGCATTTTTTTCCTACAAATGATTTTTTTTCACTTTATAAAATTCTATAATTTATCCCTATGGTATTTTAATTTGTGCACTGAAAACTAATAATATTGGTAGAATTATTATTATTATATTGCCATGATACACTAATTTTTCTATTGTTCTTTTTATTTTCAAGAAGCAATTTTTATTTCAAAATATTGAGTATATTTCAGAAGATTGATCCCCAAATATTCTACATTTTGTAGTTATTTTATTAAATTTTGCTGTTATTTTTCCAAAAAATAATTTATATATGAGTTTACTCTTAGCGACTTTGCTAAAGGCACTAATTTTTAATGCATTTCTTTCCTTATTCACTATGATTTTCTATATAATTTGGTAACAAATATGTATGACCTTTTATACTCTTTGACTTTCTTTATGTTCATGCCATCTTTTTTCTTATCATCTTGCTATTGCTTACATATATGTGTATATATATACATATACATATGCATATATACACACATACATATGCATATATGTACATATTGTGTGTGTATATGTGTGTGTGTATATATATATGGAATGGGTGATCTTGTTTCAGAAAGTTTTTTACTACAACCCCATTGGTAATAATACTTTTGGTCATAGGAATTCCTTATGATATTGAAAAAGTCAATCTATGCCTATATTTTGTAGAGATTTTAGCATAACTATTGCCACAGCTATTAAAATAATTGTAGATTTTTTTTTATTTTTGATGTTTAATTATGCTGATTTTTTCTCCTCATGTCGAAATATCCTTCTTTCTTTGACATACCAATTTGGTATATATGAATTTGGTTCTAATGAATGATGTATTTAATTCATTGCTGTAGTCTTAAAGTATTTTAATCTTTAAATAAGCTTTTTAGATGACAATAATGACAATTGTACAGATGCCTTTTACTTTAGCTTTCCCTAGTTTAATATAATAATAATCGCTTTTATCAAGGTAACATAATAGACTGCAATCTTTCTTTCCTAATGTATTCTCACCCCAGTTTTGATATAGTTAATGTTATCCCTTTTTAGAGATTGGATTATTTAAAATCTCTTTTTAGCCTCTGTTAGGGTATTTTATATTTATAAAATATTTCCTTTTTATTTTGTGTGCACCATTTCATTAATCTGTAACTGTGCATAGTATGTTTGGACAAATCGTTTTATTCCTTTTGATTTTGTGATTTTACATCATTAACTGATATCTTCTGGTTTCTTTAATTGTACTTAATAATAGTTTTAAGTTTGGCTAGTATTTTTCAAAGAACTGGTTTTGCTTTTATTTTTCATTTCTATATATTTTTTATTTTTTTCTCTTTTAATTGTCAATGCCTGTTCCATTTTGGTTATTGTGTATTTGTTTATTCATTATCTTTCCAATTTTTAAAATATACATGCAGCTAATTAGCCTTTCCTTTTCAATTTTGCTAATGGATATTTTTAAAAATGTAATATTTCTCCTAAGAAAGATTACATTACATCCCTGAAATATTGATATGTTGGTTTCTTGTTATCCCCATTTCCATAATTATTAGTTCTTTTCATTTTTTATTGTTTGGTCTTTCAGACTAATTACTTAGAAATTCTTTGTCAAATTTCCATTTGGATCTATTTTATGGGTTTATTATATAACCTACCACTTTACTATAGTCATTAATTGTCTCAATTTGTTTCCTGGTTGTTTATATTTTCTAAGAAGCCAACAAACAAACAAAAGCTAAGAAGCAAAACAAAAAATGAAATTTTCCTTTACATATTTTTACTCCTTTATTTCTTTTATTGAATATATCTGAAACAATTTAAATAATGTAGAATGGGCTTTATTTCCTATATATTTGGGGAAAGTTTCTTGTATATCTCCATTATATATTATGTTTGTGTGGTTTTTAGTAGTTTTTGATGATGTTTTAAAAAAAATGCCTATATACCTAATCTGTAAGTTTTTAATATAAGCAAGTTTACAGTCAATTTTTAATTTTTTTTGTGTGTGTGTATAATTTTTTTTTAAGCATGGATAATTATTTTCAGTTTTCTTTATGTTGAACTGTTTTTGCTTCTACTTGTAAATCCAACTGAGTTCTGATTCATTTTCTGAATACATAAAATAAATAGTTTTTTGGACACAATTTTATTCTAAAATTTGACATTATATTCCTTAAAATGATTCATCTATTTTTTTTCCTGTTCTTTACATTAATCTTCCCTGGTTTAGACATTAATTTTTTTATCTCATAAAATAAGTTTGCTAGAGTGATTCTTCTCAGTTTTTGAGGATAATTTGAGCAATATTGGTATTTTTTTTAATTTGATAATGTTATTTAAATTAAGTAATGCTAGAAACTTTTTTTCTACTTCCCACTTCCTTTTGTAGTTCAATTACAAATAATTCTATTCTGTTTTAAGAAATTGGATCACTTAAGATCTTCATTTGTTTTTCAAAGAGTTTGAGTATTTTAAAATTGTTGCTCTCATTTGAGGTCTAGTTTTTTTTTTTTTCTTTTTTTTTTTAGAATTAACTATATATAGCAGATTGTGATAACACCTTTATTCTTATTTTATTGTGGTTTTATAGCATGCATCTGCTTTTTGTTGATTTGATTTTTCTGACCTTTTCTTTTTAATAAAATTGATTAATGATTTATCAATTTTGGCAGTGTTTGCAAACAACCCAACTTTTAAATATGCTCATAATTTTGAAAGCCTATTTACTTTCCAGTTTATCTCTCTTCTTATTTTCAATGTCTTTTTAGTTACTTTGTTAAAGATAGATAGACAGACAGATAGATAGATAGATATCCAATTGTAGTTGTGGGATATTCAGAAGGACTAAAATTTTGGACTAAGGGCTTTTTAAGCCCTTTTCAGGGCTGCTCATCTGTCTTTGATGTCCACCTGATTCACCCAACTCTCACCTATAGCTCTAAGAAGCTATGGTATGAACAGTAGTCATGCTCAGGTAAATCTTTTCAGCATATAAAATAAACTAGGTTGAAAGAAACTGACAGGTTTTAAACCTATTGGTAAATTAGAATATCGTCAACCTAAGCATGTAAAAGCTTTCCCTGATGGACTGAGTAGATAAGAACAATGTTCCAATGTCCATAAAGGTGATTGAAGGAGGTGCTGTGGAGTGCTTGGAGTTTGGACAGACACATAAAATCCCATGGTTATCCATAGCATCCCAGGCCATTACCAGCCATCTGGACTTTTGGTTTGAATTAGATTTAAATTTCTCAAGACAAAAGAGTGATATTGATAACTTCCTTCAACTGCACCTCACTTAAATCCAATTTACATGCAAGTCAACATCACCCATGATCTCAATAGTGCTTTTGGGAAATGAAGAACAAATAACAATATATTCAGTGTATCAATATTATTTTCAATCTTATTAATATGTTTTAGAGAATATGTGTATATATATGTACATGTTACATGTATACAAAATATATACATTTATGTATATATTCATTATATAATATGTGTGTACATATTTATGCACATCTATATATGTATATTTGTTTGTATTTAATATACCAGAAATTTTATTATATTTCTTTTATATATATGCATATACATATATATATCTGTGTTGTATATATGTTTATAAATAGATATAAATATACACAGAGAGAGAAACAGACAGGCAGACTTTTCAGATCAATCCTTCTTAGCTGGCTCAGGGTAGGAGTTCATGGACTACTTATGAGCAGCACCTCAAACTGGTTATTGCAAGAAATTTGACTAATTCCACTTTTTAGCTCATTGATTTTCCCCTCTTAGGTGATTTGGTGGAGCTGAAACTCAATATATTAGTTCTAAATACAGAGTAAACATTTAGTTTACTTAGGTCATGGCTGCTTATAATTCTTGACTAAGATATATACTAGTCCAAGAGATATACATATGGATGTAAATAACACACACACATGTATATGTATTTATATATGTACATGTGAATGCATATATATGTATATATATATAGTATGTGATCATGTGTGTATATATAATAGAGATAGATGATAAAATATGAGGATATTAAGTTAATGTATAAGTAAAGGAAGAACAAAAAATACTGAACAACATAATACCTTAAAAAATAGGTAAAATGAAAAGAGGGCCAAAGATCCACAGAAGAACAGAATACACCATAAAAATAAAAATGGCCAAAAGTCGAAAAAAACTGCAAAAATTAGCTGAAGAGAAACCATAAATTTGAGAATTGGGGAAAATATTTTAAAAAATCAAAAATTCACTGAAGATGAGAATTGTTATAAAGTAGCACTGTTCAAATAGAAAAAAAAAGAGGCACAAAACTCATTAATGAAAATAAATCATTAAATTTAGGATTGGGTAAGGGAAAACAAATAATTGTAAGACAAAGAAAAGAAAATTGTAAATATGAATAAAATGTCAAAAATCTCATTGGAAAAAGCAACTGATGTAGAAAATAAATCTAGAAGAAATCACTTAAAATATTGGATTATAAAACTATGTTAAAAAAAAGCCTAGACATCATCTTTAAAGAAATTATTAAGGAAAACTGCTCTGATATCCTATAACCAGAGAGTAAAGCAGAAATGACTCAATGATCTCTTGAAAAAGGTCCCCCCCCCCAAAAAAAAAAAACCTGCCCAGAATATTAAAGTGAATTCCAGAGCATCCAAAGAAAATATTGCAAGCAATTGGGGGGGGGGGGAATGCAAACATCACAGATTCACAATTAGGATAACATAAGATTTAGTAAATTCTATATTAAAGGACAGGAAAGCATGAACCATTATTCTATGGAGGGAAAAGAAGCTCAGATTATAATACACAATTGCCTATCCAGCAAAATTGAGAATAATCCTTCCAGGAAAAAAAAAATAGATAAACACTGAAATAAAGGACTTTCTAGCATTCCTAATAAAAAGACCAGACCTGAACAAAATAATAACAATAAAACAAAATGCTCAAGAGACATATAAAAAGGCAAACAAGGAAAAATCATAAGGGTTTCAATACGTTAAACGATTTGCAATTCTACATGGAAAGATGATCCTTGTAGTTCCTAAGAACTTTATCATTACTAGGATAGTTAGGAGCAAAGATGTTACAGCAGGGATTTAAATCGAATATAATAGGATTATAGTTTAAAGAATAAATTTAATGGGTTAGAAAGAGGGATGAACTGAAAATAGAGGTAACAGAGATATAGAAATGTTGGAATCCTTATTAACTGCTAAGTAATTAGAGTTGATCTAATCTTACAAGAAGATGTTTTGGGCAGAACCTGAAACAAGGTACTAAGTAGAACTACCCATAATCCCTCTCTCTGGAAGGAGCATAAATAGGCCAATGGGCCAGTCGGAGAGTCTAGAGAGGAAGACGCTACAAGTCGAGATTTCACCGGAATGACATGAAGAGTTGGAGCTGGCTGGAGGCTGAAGAAAGCGGAGGCAGAGGCTGAAGGACCAGACCTTTGGATTTAAAGACATTTGGAGAGAGCTCTTGGAACCAAGCAGAGAGATAGGCCTCTAAGCTAACCGGGCTAGAAGAAAAAGCTCACCACATAGAAAGAGATACATTATCTTACATAAAAAGGCTGTCTGTATCCAAAAGCAATTTTAACAAAAGGAAAAAGGACCTATATGCAAAAAAAAATAGTTATAGTAGCTCTTTTTGTGATGATAAAGAAATGAAAATTGAAATGTCTCTCAACTGGGAAATGGTTAAAGAAATTATGGCATATGATTGTGATGAATATTTTTATGCCATGAGAAATTACAAGCACAATCCTCTCAGAAAAACCTGGAAAAACTTATATGAATTGATATAAAGTGAAGTGAGCAGAACTGGGGGAATGTCGTACACAGTAACAGCAAAAAATGTATGGTTATCTACCATAAATGACAATTATTCTCAGTAATAAAATGATCCAAGATAATTCTGAAGGACTCAGGATGAAAAATGTTATACAGCTTCAGAGAAAGAACTGATGAAGTCTGAAAGCAGATTAATGTATATATTCATATTCTGCTTCTGTCGCTCTCTCTCTCTGTGTCTATATGTCTCTTCTCTCCCTCCATTTCCTCTATATTTTCTTTCAAAATATGACTATATTGAAATTTAAAAAAAAATCTATTCTCTCTAATCATTACAATCCAAAGCACCTATGATGTAAAGTGTTATCCACTCTGAAGAAAAAATGATTCTGATTGCTGAATGAAACATACTTTTAAAAATTGCCTTTGTGTGTATGTGTGTGTGTGTGTGTGTGTTTGTGTGTGTGTGTATGTGTGTGTGTGCGTGTGTGTGCAGCATAGATAATATGGAAGTGAATTTTGCATGACTGCAATAGATAGAGTTGGTTTTTGATAAAATTAAAAAAAAGACATTCCTGTTAAAAGCACTAGAAACCTTAACAATAAATGAAGCCTTTCTTAAAGTGTTACATAAGCATCTATCCAAAACTAAGAGCAAACATCAAAATGAAATGAGGATAAATAAAGCTTTCTCAATAAGTTCAGAGAAGAAGGAAGGATGTCCATCATCGCAACAATTATCCGATGCTTTGTTAGAAATTCTGGCTATAGCAGTAAGATGAGAAAAATAAATTGAAAAAAATTTTTAAAAATACCCCACGAGAAAACAAAACTCTCACTCCTTGCAGATGATATTAAGGTATACAGAGATAACACTAAAGAATCAAGTAAAAAACTAATTGAAATAATTAACAATTTTAGCAATGTTGCATGATCTAAAATAAACTCACAGAAATCACTAGCATTTCTCTATAATAGCAACAAAAGTCAGAAGGAACACATACTCCACTTAAAATAATTTCAGACCTTATAAAATATTTTATTCCATCTGCACACCCTAGGACTGTATGAATGCAATTATGATGGACAATTTGAATAATATTATCTGCTCAAGGGTAGGCTGAACCAATATTATAAAAAATGCAATTCAATTTAAGTTTATTTATTCAATGCCATAGCAATCAAACTATCAAATAATTATAAGCTAAGAAAAAAAAATAGTAGCAACATTTCTATGGGAAAACAAAAGGTCACAGAATGTGCAGGAAAAAAAAAATGAAGGAAGGTGACCAGTAGTACCGGATTTCAAACTACATTATAAAGTGGCTATCATGAAAACAATCTGATACTAGTTAGAATAGATTGGAGGATCAGAGGAATAGATTAGGTACATGATACCTAGTAGTCATTCACCAAAATAATCTAATGGAAGATAATATTTAAGTGACTTATCCAAGATCACACAGCTAGTAAGTATCTGAAGTCAGATTTGAACTTGCTTTATATCCTATTCATTGCCAAACTGCCTTCCAAAAAAAGGAATAAACTTCTGGTTCTGTTACCTTCTTTGACCAACATTCCAAATGATATTTAAATTTAAGTGGAATGTTAAAAATTCATATTAAAAATTCTATATATTTAACCATACAATTGTAAGGAACCAGTTCTACAAGCACATTTGATTCTGTATTCCATTACATTCAAATTAAAATGTGAGGGGTTACTTGTAAGTATTAGATTATGTGTTAATTAAATCCATTGTGTACAACACTAAGAATGTATTCTTAGTATTAAAGCTACTTACTTAATGGTTGAATGCATTAGTGGCAAAGACACATTTTGAAAAATATGTATCCTATTAATCATATTAATGACCAATGTAATAGCAATGATATGACTTTTTGCATTTTCTAATGTAACCTGTAACAGTGTGAAGTTACTCATCTTTGGCATAATTTATGTAATCTTATGATATAGTATTATAGTTAACATTAGATAGACAGATAGGCATTGTGTTGTAATAGAGTTATGAATTTGGAGTTAGGTTGATGTTCTAATTCCATTCTTCTGCTGCTTACTAAATTATGAGAATATGGCACTGAACCTTTCTGGGCCTCTGGTCAAACATCTCTGATTGTCCATTAAATTAAAACATAGGAATATCACTACAAAATCAATTTGATATTTCTATTTTAGGCATAAAACTATAAAAAGAAAGAATATTAGAATTAGTGTCACATGATCTGAATTTGAGTCTCACTGTGATATTTAATAACCACATGATTCTGGACAAGATAATTTCTCTGCAAATGTTTTCTCTGTAAAATATGGTTAGAGAGGTTTGTATTACCTAGCACACAAAATTATATCTATAAAATAGGTCTTAACCTTAAATTATAATAGAAGTATGAGCTATTATTGTTGTTTTTAAATGTGATTGGTTCTGTCAGTAACCAGAGCATATGATAGTCAATTATCAATCATAGAATCAATATAATTAAACTGAAAACCTCATTTAGTGAGTTTAAGGGACCTGCTTTAGGAAGAAGAGAATTTTTGGTATCAGAATTGCTAAAAGAAGCAAGATAGGATCCTAATTCAGATTTTAAAGGGACTTAGAGCTTTTCTAACCCAAATTCTCTCTTTTTAAAAAGCCAATTGAGACTTAGGTTAAATGACTTACCAAACTGTCCCAGAGAAAATATATTGGAGAAGTGTGTTTTGAACTGAATCAATCTGATGCCAAATCTATATCTCTTGCTATTGCAGAAGTCTACCTATCAATAAAGACATTGAGTTTCAGCTTTTATTTTAAAAGAACTGTTTATAGTATGCTATGATGTCTAAAAAGGTCCATGATTTTCAATGGTATTCAAGCCAAGTCTTGGTCCCTAAGGAAAACTGCAAAATAGAAAAGGTTTATATCTTTGATGATTCCCAATAAACACCATTTCTATAAACGTCCCTTACCTCCCACAACAGAAACTTTTCCATACAACCATTGAAATTCATAATACTGATGACAAATGAAAATTCTCATGAGAAGAACAGACTCAGGAATATCATAAGATTGTAGGATGAAGCAAGGAATAAGACATCTGATACCAAATTCCTCATCAACAAATGAAAAATCGGAAGCCCCAGAGAGATCTGTCCAAGGTCTTATATACTAAGTGAAAAAAAAAAACATTTAAAGTTTTGAGATGAAAATTCTATGCCTCCCTCCTCTCCCCTCTCTGAGATGGTAAGCAACCACATATAGGTTATACATGTGTAATTATTTATAATATCCTCATTATTAATTTCGTATAAGAATATACAAATATAATTTTAAAAATGATAGAAAGAAAGTAAAAATAGCATATTTCCACTGATATTTAAACAATATCAGTTCTTTCTCTGGAAATAGATAGTATGCTTTCATCATTAGTTCTTTAGGATTTTCTTATATCATTGTCTTGTTTAGAATAACTACATTATTCACAGTTCTTCATCAAACAATATCATTGTTACTGTGTATAATATTATCCTATTTCTATTTATTTCATTATGTATCAGTTCATGTAAGTTTTTGCAAGTTTTTCTGCAGTTATCCTGCTTGTCATCTCTTAAGTCACAATAATATTCCAGTAAAATCATATACCACAGCTTGTTTAGTCATTCCCCCGTTGATCAGAGCATCCCTTTGATTCCCAATTTTTAGTTTCTATAATGCTATAATAAAAAAAATCTGCTGTAAATATTTTTGTACAAATATTTTTTGTACAAATAGATCCTTTTCACCTAAAAAAAATTAAAATTCAAGATCTTTGGCTTCATATGTAGATTTTCACATTGTATAATCATGGAATGCAACAGTATCTAGAGTTCACAAAAACAGATCTATAAAACTCTTTCCCAGTGTCAGAATACAAAATAACCTCCAGACCTTAAAAAAATATTACTGAATTTATATGGATTTCATTGGAATCTCATCATCCTACAAGATCATACCAACCCTGCAACTCAAATCTCATTTGTATGCCCTGGCCTCAGGGACTCTCTCTCTGATGAGAGAAGATGTGGGGCTTTTCACAGATCATTTATGGAGGGTGTCAAAGGCAGAAATCTCATCATTTCCCACTGAGTTCCTGACTTTATCAAACCCTATGGCCAGCATACTCCCCACTCTCTCCTTTTCATCTTCTTTTTATGCATTTACTTCCCTAACTAGACTGTGAACTCCTTGAGTTCAGGAAATGTCTTTGACCTTTATTTGTATCCCCAGGGCTTAGCAAAATGACTGGCACATAATGAGCACTTAATGTATGTTGGCTAACTGTATATATGAGGCAAATTGATTCTATTTTGCACTGAGAATATAAAAGTAGAATGATGTACTAAGTATCTGTAATATCATAGTGATTTGGAACCCTGACTATCTATTCAATCAATCATTAAGCAAGTAATGTCTTTCTCTTACAATTGTTGCTCTAAATGCTGGAGATACAAAGAGTAAAATGAACTGGCTGCAATAAAGCAGGATACCTTCAACCTCCTCTTCCAGTATTTTGGAATCCAAATCCAATTTGTTTTTTATTAGTCTAGCCATTAGTGGAAGTATTGTCACTCTTATTTACATGTCTCCTCTCTGGAACTATGTTATTATTGGTTAATTTTTTAAAATTATTGTGTTTAAATTGGCAACTGTTTATATTCTCCCTATCCTATATCCATCTACCCCAATTGATTTGTTTAAAAGAAAGGAAAAATAAAATGCATATATATATATATATATATATATGTGTGTGTGTGTGTGTGTGGTGTGTGTGTGTGTGTGTGTGTGTGTGCGCGTGTGTTTGTGTGTGTGTGTGTGTGTATAAAATTAAGACAATCAAATCCTGTAATTATCCATATGCAAAAAAACCCAAAAGTACGTTCCTTTCTGTATTTTTAGTCTCTTGACTCTCTGTCAGGATACTGATACTATTACAATCATATACAACAGTTTGTTTAGTCATTCCCAATAGATTGCATCCTGTCAGTTTCTCATTTTTAGTCCCCACAGAAAGAACTGCTGTAAATATTCTTGTAGAAATAGGTCCTTAGACCTAGCAGTGGTATTCTAGATAAAAAGCATAGTTTTATAGCCTTTTGGGGAGTTTTACAGTGTTATCCAGAATGATTGAATCTATTCAAAACTCCACCCTCAGGTCAGTATTATCTAAGTTTTCCTACAACTACTTCAACATCTAACTTTTTCACTTATGTGTCATATTAGCCAATCAGTTATGCATGAAGTGGTACCTCAGAGTTGCTTTAATTTACATTTGTCTAATCAATAGTGATTTAGAGAATTATAGAAATCTTTGATTTCTCTCTCTGAAAACTGCCTATTCATATCCTTTGACTATCAGCTGGGGAATGACTTGCATATTTTTATAAATTTGACTCAGCTCTTTATATATTTGAGAAATGAGAGCTTTATCAGAGATATTTGTTACAAAAATAGTTTTCCAGTTCTATACTTTGCTTATAATGTTGGTTGCATTGGTTGTGTTTGTGCAGAAGCTTTTTATTTTATATAATTTATATAATTTCTTTGGTCTTATAATATATAATATTATACATTATATAACATGTAATATATACTATTATATAATTTGGTCTTATATATAATTGTATAATATATAATTTATATATTTTCTTTGGTCTTAAATTCTTCCTTTATCTGTAAATCTAATCTATGTTATATGTTGCTCTAATTTCATATCCATTATTATTAAACATTTGTGATATGGGGAGAATATTAAAAACATGTTATTTCAGTATATGACTCTTTGTTATTCTGTTTTGAATTTTTCTTGTCAAAGATGCTGCAGTGGTTTAACATTTTCATTTCCTGAGGCAAATCTGGGGTAAATCCAGTCACATAGCTAATAAATGTTAGTAAATGTCTGTGGCTAGTTTTGAACTCACAAAAAGTCTTCTTGATTCCAGTCCAAGTACTGTATTCCCTGAGTCAGAAATAATAAAAGAAAGAATTCCCAAAATCTTCAATAGTATATACTATCAAAGAGTAGAGTGAGCAGAATTTAAAAATTATTTGCAAAAAGGCAATAAACTTGTAAAGAAAAACAATTTTCTAAGAATTAAAATTTTTGATTAATATAAAAATGAACACTATAGTGAGAGGACTAAATAATGAAGCTTGTTCCCTTCCTTTTAATAGAGGGGGCTATATAGACATGGCTACTGAATCAATTTATTTTTATTGAATACATGTTTGTATACATTTCTTTTTTTTCTTTTTTAAGACATTTAATTGATATGAGAAATCAAGGAAGAGAAGTTAGCAATAACGATGGCTTTCAAAGAAGGGCTGTTTTTAACATTTTAAGAAATATGATAAGGAACTTCAGAAAAAGGCACTGATAGCAAGCAGGAATAATTTTTTTGAAAGTAATATATATATAATTTACATATACATAATATTACATTAAAATCTGAGTGGTACAAAATGAATTTAAATTTCATAGAAAATCTTTTTTTTGTATTATTCTATGCATGCAAATGTTTTTATGGTGGTTTAATTCATAATATTTAGAAAGCATAAGTAATAAAATATATGACAACAATATGCTATATGAATTCACTGAGTATATACTGTCAGATTCATTTTATTATATTATAAGCTCTTTGAAGTCAGGGATAAATAATTTCCTTTTCTCTTCATATCCTAAGTCTAGAAAAGTGCTTTGTAAAATAAGTTCTTAATAAATATATGTGGCATTGAATTGCAGTCCCTTATTTGTAAAAGTTTCAAAACTGAAAGATTAGGGTTATGTTATCTGTATTTTAGCATAATACATCTGAAAATATATGTCTCACTCTGGACCTAGAGTTCACTACATATATTACTGAGTCATGGGAGGCATGCTTTATTACCTTAAAGGGGATATTTATGACATAGGAAAGATGTTTCTGTATACCCCACAAACTTTCTGATTCCTTTGTTCAAAAGAAAAAAAAATAGTGCTAGGGTGCTTTCTGATGTATTCATTGTCTTCCTCCATTTCATTCATATAAACAATTATTTAAATGTGTTTTTTTATTCTTGAGAGTTCTTTATAGACTTATAGAATATCAGAGTTGAATTGCAACTCAATCCCCATCAAAAACCAACAAATCTAAAAAAGAATCCTCATGCTAACAATCTAGAAAAACTTCTCCAGACTTCTAATGAATGGAGGAAACTGATATATCTTGAGGCAGTCCATTCTATTATTGGATAGCTCCATATGTTCAGAATTTGTTGTTATTTTATTTTGCTTTTTCCTGACATCAAGTCTATTTTTTTTTCTATAAAATTTGTATTTGTTACTCCAAGTTCTTTGATTTTTCAGTTTATTTCCCTTCCTTTTCCAAAAAAAAAAATCCAAAACCTCCTCCATGAAAGAGGTTATGATAGACTTGAAAATGCCTCCCAAAAGTTAAAGCTATCCAGATCAAACATAACTTCATTTAAGTAATCCATTTATGTGAATATTTTACTATCCTGGTTTCCCTCTTTGAATATTCTCTAATTTATCAACTTTCTTTCTAAGTTATTGTATATAGAAATGATACAATATTATAGATATTGTCTGGCCATGATAGAGTTAAAGGGTCTCTCAGCAATTTATTTCTGGAAAATATCCTATTTAATGTAGTTGAATATTACATTAGGTCTTGTGACTGGCACATCATACTGAAGACTAATAATCCATTATAACTCCCAAGATCTTTTTTCAGAATAATTGTTGGCTAAAAATGCCTCCCCCTTCTTTTACTTTTGTGACTTGAGTGAATATTCATAGCTTTTGCTCCTTTTCTATGGCCTTCATCCAGCCAGATTACATCTTATTACTTAGGGACCAAAGCAGGAATTGAGTAAAAGGGCTAGATGATAATAATAATGTTGTTGTTGTTGATGATGATGATGATGATTAAGCATTATACTTTCAATAAAAAGCTTTTAATTGGCAATTGATTCTCTACATTTGGATAGGTCGTCTACTATTTAATTTTTGCATTTTTACTTTGCGACAGTGAGGACAACTAAATGACAAAGATTCATCATCCTGAGTTCAAATTGATTTCAGACACTTCTAGCAGTATGATCTTGGGCAAGTTTCTTGACTCTATTTGCCTCAAGTTTCTCACTTGTAAAATGTGATGGAGGAGGAAATGGCAAGCCACTTATGTTTGACCAAAAAAAATCCAAAATGATGTCATGAAGAGTCAGATAAACCTGAAATGGCTGAATGAACAAAACGTCTTTGGTACACATCTGAATTCACATAATTGATTTTCTTATTCATTCCTTTCAGTTCCTAAACTTTATTATTGTCTCTCACTGAAGAATAAGTGATATGGGATGTTGGAAGAGAAAAATAGATCCCAATACATACCCCAAATGCCAGAAATACATTTGATGTAACAAAATTTGTTTTTTTGTGAGGGTTTTTACAATTTACATCTAAAATATGGAGTTCAATTATGCTTATTTATTTCATATCCTTATTTCATAATGTCATAATGATGAATTAACTCCAGAAAATCCCTTCTTCATATAAAAGTCAGCACATCTTAGTAAACAATGTGATTAAGTCCACAAGCAGAAACAATCTGACAACTGGATCAAGCAGCAAATCACCCCCTCCCCAATCCTTTGTTAAAATTGATTTGTAAATAGTGTAAGAAAACAATTGTGAAGTTAAAACTCCTCACTAGATACAATTTTGCTGCTATGTTTTTTTCTGTTTTCCATGTACTTTTCTGAAGATGAAAATAAATTTAGTATTATACCAGTTTTTATACATTTTCCTAACCAACCAGGAGCACCAAATGCTCACTGCTGATAGCAGAATAACTCAATGATTCCCATAATCCTCTATAATGTGGGTGCCATATTAGAAGCAGCATATTGTTAAGGAGCTCAAATTAGCTTTTTGATTTAAAGAAAAAAGCCATCATATTGATGACTTTCTTCATTTTTGGCAAATTTTGTCTCCACGTAGCATCCTTGGGGTTAGGGTTTTAAGTATTTAACTATTTCTGTCTAAAAAAGCTATTTTCTTGTGAAACAAGAAAATACATATGTTTCCAATGTGCTGTTTAATTTAATCCCTCATCTATCATATATTATGTCAAGCTGAAAAAAAATGGAAGAACATAGAAAATAATAATATTTCTTGAGGTTTGAAGAATTTATAGCTAAAAAGACCCACATATAGACAGACAGACAGACAGATAGATAGATCAGAATTCACACAGTAAAAATGAGATTTTGATTTTTCTAATGGAACAGGAACCACTTCTCTTTTAATCTTCATGGATTTTCTTTTAAGAAAAATGGATTTAGTGTATGTTGTACTTAGCAGTGTTATGTTGTAATTAAGTATGTGTATAAGTGGCATTATACACATACACCACTTAATTCCCATGTGTATGTATATATATATATATATATATATATATATATATATATATATTCTCCAATCTGAACTGAAATAAAACTATTATTTGCTAGTCTAGAACTTTGCTACTCCTGTTAAAGTTCATTTGCTGCTATTCTGATCCTCGTTAGTGTAATCTTGTCACCTTCAGGTCATGTTCCTTCTGCTTCAAATAGGTTAAAAACTGATGCACTATTTTTCCTTTCTAACTCAAACTCTGCTTTTTCTGAATTCTGTTTTCTTGAACCCTCTCAGCTCATATGACTTGTTTACAATTCATTTTTGTAATATTCACACATTTTACCCACTGCACAATTTCCTTAATCATATTTACTTAGAATTTCTTAGTTGTATTTTGGATAAGATTAATAATCCCTGATCTGTAGAAGCTTTGTAAATGATATAACTATTGTTGGAGGCCACTCTTATTATACAAAGATAGTAAATGGCAGAGGAACTTATATCAGAGAGAAATTATGTCCATTTAAGGCAATTTGTCAAAGATCTATTCAATACTTATGTGCCTATTCTAAGTGGCAAGCATGGAAAGACAGGGAAAATCATTCTGCCTTCAAGGATCTTATATTATTTTAGTGGAGGAAGATAATATGTAAAAAGGTAGTTATACTGAAGATATATACAAAGCAGATGGAAACTGAGGAAAAGAAAATAGTAGCAAGGGAGATCAAGAAAGGTCTGCTGCAGAAGAAAGGATCTGAAGTTAAGTCTTGAAAGAAACTAAGGACAAGAGGTGGAGATAAAATATCAAAGCATTCTAGACATGAAACATAACTAGAGAAATGCATGGAGATGACAGATGTAATTTCCAGTGTAAACAATACCAATGAAGCCAATGTAAGTGGAAAGAAAGAGTAAAATATATCAAGAATGAAAATATAGAGAGAAGTAAGTTAGAAGGAGCTTTATGTGACAGGCATTTGTATTTTATCCTGAAAGTAAGAAAGTCATTTTGTCATTGAAGAGGAGAGGGGCTTATATGATTATATTTAGACTTTAGAAAAAATCATTTTGGCAAATAGCAAGGGGAATGATTACAATAATATGAAACAAAGATTGGCAACCTTTAGTATAGCTCTTAATGAAAGAAAAATTAGCTTCATGTTCACACACACAAAGACATAGTCCTACGTGCTGATACCACACACACACACATACACACACACATACACACACATACACATGCACGCACACATGCACACGCCAATGTATTTTCATAGATTTTCAAGCCTTGTTTTTGCAATTTATAAAAGATAAAAATCAGCATTCCCCCCTCAAAAAAAAAACAGTTAGTAAAAGTGATTTGGCCTACTGTTTTATTGTGCACTTTAGAACAAAAAGATTGAAAGAATTGTGATTTTCTAACCAGTTGTCTTAGGATTGTAGACCCCCATCTGTACAGAGGAATGCAAAGAAATATATGATTTTTAAATCTGGGGTTGTTTTCTTAAGATAAATACATAAATCATACTGTATTTTGCACTCTATATAGTCATTTTCTATTACAAGCCACTTCATTAGGCTTTTACTTCCATTTTTGTTACCTTAACCTCCACATCATTATGATATTTCTTTTTTTTTTTTGCCAACAAAGAAACATGCACTCAATTCAAGTTAAAAAGCAAACATTTCATTTATTTTTATTAATGCATCGATGTACACTTATAGTTATTTACTGAACTTACCCATGAAAAGGAAAAAAAAATGGATTGTGTAGGTAGAGAAGACAAAGAAGGGAACAGAAAGAAATTTGCAACTGGATTTTGGAACTTCTTGGATTTGTTTCATTTATAGAGAAGTAGTACTTTATTGTTCTTCCATGTTATTTATGGTATTTCTTTCTTCAACTCATCTTTCTTTACATTTAGTCAATTCCCTCCTTTTTTGTAAAATGTTTATTTAGTATGCATTAATATACTATTATAAAAGAAATATAAAAAGACAAACAGGAAAGTCTCTACCATATCGAGGATGTCTTTTAAGGACTCTTTCTCTAAAAATGTAGATAAGAACAACACAACACAGTATGAGAAGAATATTTCTTTTCTTATTGATACCTTGAGTAGGAGTACCTGTGCCCATGAGACCATGTTTTCATCAAAAATATAATAAGAAGAATAAGGTCAAGAAAAAGACTGTACTCTATAAAATAATCAATTTTCTGCTAAATCAATAAAAGGGAAAATTACTTCAATTTGTTATTTAAACATTGACCATTTGTGGGAATATTAGAATATTACTTGCAAAAATTCAAATGAAGACTGCTAGATTTGAAGTCAAATAATTTGGGTTGAAATTATGTCTCTGCTACTTATTAACTGAATAATCCTGGGCTTCACTTCTCTTGGATCCAAATATTAAAAATGTTAAATGAACAGAAATTTATAGATTTTCTAAATCAAGCGACTCATTTTATAAATGGGGGATACAATGTTTAAATGACTAGGTTATACAAGATATATATGGAATGCATAGAAAATAATCTCAGAAGTAAAGATATTAATTTGTACAGAGACAAAGAAATGTCTGCTACAGGAGAAAGTGTGTTGAGGAAATCTGGGGAAATTAAGAGATATATTAAAAGTATCTGAACATTCCAGACATGGCATCACCACCAAGATGGAAGGTGAAATTTCCTGTATGAGTAACATCAAAGAAACCATTGTAAGTGGAGATGCTGAAACTGAGGTCCAAATAGGGTACGTTCTTTATCCAAACACATACATTTGTTAAATTATAGGACTGGAATTCAAACCCAGATCCAAAATGAAAAATTTTAGTTTCCTGATTTGATAAATAGTTATGGGAGAGAGCAAATTAGATCTACAAGATACCTCCCAGATCTCTATGATCTGAATGGAAATTGATTATAAATAATTAGAAATGTAAACACACATACAAAGACGTACTTTTGTTTTCTTTCTCCTTTCTTCCTCTGTCCTATCTCTCCTCTCCTTTTTTCCCTCTGTCTCCCCCTCTTTATTGTTTTTTGTTTTATCTTCTACTTTCCCCATTTCTTGTCATTTTTTCCTTCCTTATCCTTTTATGTCTTTGTTTCTCTGTGTCACTCTGTCCCTCTTCCTCCACCATCTTTCCCTTCTTTCATCTCTAACTATAAGCCTTTGAGTAATAAAAAAGAAAGAAAGAAATTTTGTGATTCTAGTTGAATTTCTGGCTAAACATGAATGAGAACAATGCATTTCTATGTAGTTATGGGCTTTTCAGGCCAGCAAGCATCTGAGGGACAATTGCTCCAGGGATTATATAACAAAAGCAAAACTGTAAAGAAGTAAGTCATCAATCCAGTTTTACCAAGAATTAAGTTAAACACTTTATCTGTTAAATCTCTTTCATCTACTGTCACTATTTTAGTAAAATCAATAAAATTCATTAAAATGAATAATAGAAATCAATATTGGTTTTTCCCCTGGTGACATTGTTTATTTGTTCATTTAAAAAGGACCTATTATGATATTATGTTGATGAAATGTAACACATTATTTTAAAGCATATTATTCAAAACCCCAATCTATATGTATAGAAAAGAAAATCTTTGAGAATGACCTGGTTAAGGAGTATAATCACCAAAATATAGCATAAAAGGAAAATTAACAAAATCGCATTGCATGAGTATGTACTAATTCAATCTAGATGAAATACAATGTGCTGAAACAAATATTCTTTTTTGTATATATCTTTTTATTGTTTATCAAAAAAAAGGGTGGGGATTTAAAAATGATGATGTTACTCAATTACGAAATCTCAGATTTGGAAGGTACCATAGAAGACATATGGTTTAACCCAAAGGTGTTAAATGTCTGCTCTACATGTAATCCACTAGACTTCTAAATGTGTCTCATGACAGATTAAAATACAGTTGGGTAACATTCAACAAAATAAATGAAAATCAAACAAAATATAGATATTACAAATTATAGATATTAATACAGTCATTATACAAACAATAGGCATCCTTATATATGCTTTAGTAGTCATCACTTCTGTTTGAATTTAATACCATTGGTCCAACTGGACCAAACAAAAAAAGGAATCCATAATTCAATATGAGAGTTTTGCTATAATCTTTGCTTGAAAACATTCTCCAGAAGCTGCCTATTTTACTCTTGAATAACTCTATCATTTTAAGGAAAAATTTCCCCCTGTATTAAGACTTTTTTATAACTTCTGTCCATTTCTTTTATTTCTCACTTCATGAATCAACTATAGTAAATATCTTTCCTAATATAACTCAAATACTTATTAATTTATCCTAACTTTTTTTTCCCTTTCCCATGCTAAGTGCCTTCATTTGCTTCAAGTAATTCTCATGACATGAAAACATGGTACTTCATTTTGGAGGTCCTTCTCTGGATTCTTTCCAGTATTTCCTCTTCCTACAATGGTGCACACACAAATCATTTTTCTAGATGAGGCTTATACAATGTAAAATATAGAAAGACTATCATCTGTTCCTTTCTGGAAGCTATATTCCTCTAAAAATAGAAAGATCCCATCAATTCTTTTGGTTACCACATTGTGCTGCTGAATCTTGAATTTAGAATCTACAACAACTTCCATATCTTTTTAAGTCTCCTTTCCAATAGAGCCCCAATACTTTATTTGTGAAAATGAATTTTTAAAGAAAGTATAGTTTTACATTATCTGTATTGAATTCAATCATGTTGGATTCAGGGTGGTATTCTAGCCCAGCATCAGAGAACCAAATCTGACAACTGCCTTTTTTAATTGCCTATGAATTAAGAATTATATTTATATTTTTAAAATGTAATCAAATTTTATTAAGAGTTTTGTAAAAAGAGGAAGCAGACCAGATAAATTTCTGCTTGGACCTAACAAGATCTTTTTGCATCTTAAATCTACCATACATTGTGTTAGGTATCCTTTGCAGGTAATTTTATAAAAATACTGTCAGTGCTTTATTCCACATAAATGATAAAAATGATTATCAACACACAGTCAAATATAAGATCCTGGGAGCACTTCCATAGAAATCTCTATTTTTTTTCCAGTTCAACACTCATTTTATTAACAACATTTTTCACTATATGCTACATAAATCCATATTCTGCATTAAAGAACAGGTTTCTTAGGCACAATAGTTAGAAATTACATAACAGAGGCAAGATGGCAACCATAAGAAAAAAAAATTCAATCAAAGAGATTTGACTGCTTTTAAAACAGTGTCTGGAAAGCTGTGACGAGATTGTCAAGAGTAAAAAAGATAGGAAATTTGCATCACTTGCAGCATATCTCAAAAACTAGTAATCTGCCCTTTAGTTTGTAGACTTTCATTGCTTTTTTGCTCTTTTCCAATACTATGTTATTTTTTTTTCTATGATCATTCAAACATCATGGATACTTTGTTAGTACTCATATTTTTTCTGTTCTTTCTTTCCTTGAGGAGGTAGTTTAACTCAGCCATGTGATTTGAATTCAAGTACATGCAGAATCTCTTACTATTTCCTTCTTTTTTTGCCTTTGTTGTTGTTTTATTGTTTCCAATCCAATGAACATTTTACTTGACCAAGAAAACAAAATCATCCTCTCTGCATCCTCTCATTGGACATTTATCATTAACCCATTCATCTTGATCAGCAACATTTCCTCTTATTTGACCTAATATAGATTAAAAACCTTGTTTTTTCTTTAGAATTCCTTGCAAATTCCAGATTTTGTAAGCTTGGAGACTGATATTACTGTTATGAAAGTAGAATGATCTTATATTTATACTCTATTATTTCTTGATCTCTCTGAAGCTTTCAAATCTGTTGATGACATCCTACTGGTCACGATTTTCTCTGTAAGCTTTCATGATTTCTTTATTTTCTCTTCCATGCCATATTTTACTTCATATTTTCTTTTGCTATTTCTTTTCACTGTTATCATTCCTGATAACTATGGAAATGTCATAAAACACAACTCTGGGTGTTTTTCTCTTTATACTTTCTCATTTATGATCTTATCAACTTTCCTGAATTCCATGATCATCACTATGTAGATAATTAATTCCCAGAGCTACATATCCAATCGTACTCTCTCACCTGCTAGAGTTATAGGTCTCCATCTTCCCTATTAGAAAAATGGAAGTGAATTTTCTATATTTATTTCAAACTCAACATGTATGCAATAGAGCTCATTATATTTTCTCAAATGTATATTCTGCTTTGAAAATTCCCTATTACTGTTCAAGGTTTCATTATCCTCCTAGTCATCTTGGCTTACAACCTCAATATTATTCATCTTGAACTCTTATTTTCTTATTCTTATTAAACTGAAACAGTTTAAATTTTTAAGTATCCATTATCTCTGACTTTAACCTAATTGGTAGAATTTTACCTTCTAGCAAGGGCAAAACATAAAGGATATAATTATCAATAATATTTCTATTTTTTAGCTAAAGGGAAAATAAGATATATGGGAGAAAGGATGAATAAATGGCCTATGTTTTAATATTTCCTTCAGTAAAGTATATCATCTTCTGGGAGAATTTTTTTTTTCCAGAATGGATATAAGAGCAGTAATTAGAACAACACATTGGCTTATCAACATCATAGAAATAAAGCTTATTCTGTCTCTTATCCAATCTATTGCCAAATATTATTTCCATTTTCAGAAGATATATGTATTTTTGCATATATACACATATGTATACATATATATATTCTTTTCTATCCAATTATACATCCAAAGTTGTACTTGAGAACCTCATCACATCTCACATGGATTATTAAAATAAGTTTCCAAATGGTAAGCTGCCCAGTTTATAATTCTAGAATATAGATTTGACCATTTTGCTCCACTATCACCATCACTATTTTCACATGCAACCTGAACATACACACTTATACTTACACAATACACATATACACACATACATACTCAGCTCATATACTTTATTATTCCACATTTCAGCTGCATCTACCAGTTCTCCTATATTCTAAATAATACACTATATAAATATACTCTAAATATGAATATCTATGTTCATAATTTGTCTCATAAATACCATTAAAAAGTTAACTAAGACAGCTCAAAATTTTAAGTATTCATTATCTCTGACTTTAACCTAATTGGTGAGAATTTTACCTTCTGGCAAGGGAAAAGCAAGAAGGATATAATTATCAACAATATTTCTATTTTTTAGCTAAAAGGAAAAAAAGATATATGGGAGAAACGATGAATGAATAGCCTGCAGTATTAATATTTCCTTCAGTACAAGTATATCTTATCTTTAGTGAGAATTTTTTTCCCCCAGAAATGGACATAAGAACAGTAACTAGAACAACACATTGGTTTGTTAACATTATAGAAACATAAGCTTACAAATAAATGTTGTCTAATCAAAACTGTTCATTTTACTCTTAAGAATTATGAAGCCCATAAAATTTAAGTTGAATGTTCAAGATCCTACAGGTAGTAAATTAGAGAGGAAATCTTACATTTAGGACCTCTGATGTGACATTTAGCACACTCCTTTCTATACCATGCTGCCTACATTTTTAGACTTGTCATGCATTAATATTATTTACAGTTAGTACTTAGAAATGGCTCCTAAATAGTCAGTAAGAGATAAAATTATTAAAAGAAAAAAATGGGCAGAAAATTTTTTTCCCAGAATATTTTGAAACATCTAGCATTGAGACCAATCTATATCATCTGGTTGTGGATTTCTATTCCACAGAGAAGTCAGTGTGCCATCCAAGCACTGAACAATCTCAATTATGGTCATGTAGATAAGTACTTTTTTGAGAAAAAGTCATAAATCTGAAATCACAGTGCCATAAAACAATTTAGAAAATTATTCTAATTGAACTTTCTTACTGTACAAGTGAGGTAATGTGAGATGTGAAAAGATCCATAACTAGTTAGTGACCGACTTGGCTCCAGAATCCCCTTTTTCTGAAAGAATCCACTTTTCTTTCTACTGTTACTCTAGAACTTAAAAAGTCATTGAGTATTTGAGATATGAAGTTTGAAAATAACAGCAAGTATGTATACTACTTCTATGACCACTTTGAACAAATGATTTTATCCCTCTGAGTCTCAGTTTCCTACTCTTTAGATGAATTTCTGTACAATCTCTTCCAGCTCTAAATCCTCTAAAATTATAATGCTTTCTGTGAACATCCAGGATGTGCAAATGATGGTATATTTACTTCCTTTTTTTCACTCTTCACAAATCCCAATTTTGGGCTGTCCAGACCTGCTCACTGAAGGATTTCAGTACCAGCCCAAATTCTGTTCATGGATGAGCAGTGAAGGGGTAGAACTCTTGAAGATGGTCAAATGAGAATCTGTTTATTCAAAATTCTTTCAGCCTTATATACCCTAATATATTTAGATAACTATAGCACACTCTACATGAGCTAACTGGGACCACATAAACAGCTTGCTATTGTGTATAGATGTTTCCTTGCCACTTTAGTGTAACTCTGCTTTAATTACAACACAGGTTGTCATGCCCCCTTACTTCTCAGGAAGGTCGAGATGCCTTTAGGTGAGATGGTGAGCCAGACTAGACACATCAGCAGAGTTCAACCAGACTAAAAGGTCTTATATGTCACCACTATCAGTGACCCTCTGTACTCAGCTTCTGAACCAATGTTCAGCATGCTGGATAAAAATACATTCAAATAATATTTTAAAAAATAAACTGGTTGCTTAGATGCTATGTTGATAAAGCAAGTCATCAAAAATTTTATTTACACCCATTTTTATGAAGTTATGGAGGATCATTCTCTGCATTATAATTTTGGCACCTTTGATATATTCAGAAACTATTGTAGTTGTCTCTTTAATAGCTGTCCCACTATAATCTGTTTCCTCATAGCCACAAAAGGATTTTTTAAAGGAGAAGTTCTTATCTGGTCACTGCCCTCATCACATATGTCAGTGATTCCTATTACAGAGAGGATCAAATACAAACTTCTGTTTGGCATTAAAAGCCTTTATAAACCTGATGCTATCTTAATTCTGCTACTTTGGTGCATATAATTCCCCTGTGCCCAGACTGCGCTCTGTTCTAGCCAAAATGGATCTCTTCCAGTTCTTTACCTGTGACTCAAAAGCTTAAACCTTTTTGATTTTGTCCTGGTTGATCATCCTCATCTCCTTAAACTCCTTAGCTTCTATCAAGTCCCAGCTCAAGACTCTCCTTGGACATGAAACCTTTCTGGATCCTAGTTGAAAGGGTCTTTCCCCCAGATCACCTTATATTTAATCTCTATAAAATTTGATATGCTTCTATGTGAACATACTTTCTCCCCTGAGTTCCTGGTGCTGTACAAAGTGCCAGTCACTAAACTGATGTTTTATAAATATATGTCCATGGATTATTTTCATGATTGATTAAGTGTATCAATGAGCAGTGATTCAGTTCACAATGTGCCTGCCTTTTCTAAATGTGGTGTTGGCTTCTGAGTATATTGAGCTGGGGAAGCAGGGCCCAAATCCCTTTAGTCTTTGAACTAAATTATAGTTCAAGATTTCTAAACAAAAGAGAATATGACAGTGTCAGACCAGAATAGATGTTTTTAAAATCCTCTTCTCCTTTCTCCTTAGTTTACAGTAGATTCAGCAGGCTATAGCACTTCAAGGCTTTCACATAAGTGATGTCAAGTAGCTTAGATTGAATTGAAGCTGCCAGATTCAGGAAAGATATTGAAGGTCTTGGGACCCCAAGGGCACTAGAAACTCCAGTAGTCTCAAATTAATTTAAAATATATTAACATCAAAAGCAAGAAATATACTCAAGTGGTAGAGAGCATTGGAAGCAAAATTCTGTGTTTCTTATTTCTGACTTTCCTTTGAACAGCTTTATGATCTTGAGCAAAAAAGTCAGCTACATCTTCTATGTTTTCACCTACTTTATACCAAGATACATTTTTTGACAGTGATTCAGAATCAATTTAATTTTCTCAGTTGCTAAATGGTGAATCTGACTTGAGCTTAGGGAAACTGGGGGATAGAGAATGTAGAAAAGTTACCTTCTTACTGTAGTCTCAGCCTGAAGACCCTTTCCCCCCATTTTTAAGGAAAAAATATAAATTTCAGAATTACACTTTTTCAATACTTTTTTTCGTAAAATTAAAGGAAGATAACAATGTATTATAATTCAGAAAATCAAAGTTCAACTTTTGACTGATTCTAGTTCAGTGAGAGTTTTCTTTTCATGTTTCCTCCCAACAAATCTGATATATAACTAGGTCTTCACATTTTGTCTTACAATGGAAAGTTTCTATAGGGCAGTGGTGATGTTACTGCCTTCTGTTATATCCCAGCATTTAGTATAGTGTGTAATTAATTAATTAAAAAGTTAATAAATGCTTATTCACTTATTTACTGTTATGCCTTGTACATCTAATAAATCTAAGAATAATTTTCCTCATCTCTCAAATTAGCATATTTTGACTAAATGACTTCTAAGTCTCTTCATAAAATCCTATGAAATAACCACAATTAAGTTAAGTGTCAGTAATATATGATAAGCCATTGGCTACTTCATAATGATAAAAGAAGCAGGTTATTCAAGGAAAATAAAAGACATAATACTTGTCAATTAAAAAAAAATTGGTTGGATGACTGCATTTAAGATTTTCCAATGAAATATGTCAGTTTCCCATAAACATAGTCTTATAGCAATGGCAGATATATTTGCGTATATAATATTTCCAGGAAAAGAACTGATGCAGTATCAAGCTTCTCCTGGTGATACTTGTCCCTAAAACTCTTTCTGGATTTTGATGTCCCTATCGGTCAATCTCACTGATTATGTCTGAGATCCTTGCTATATAGGTTTCATCCTAAATTTGGGATCTCTACTGCTTTTTGATGTTTATCCTATCCTTCTAAAAGTCTTCCCTCAGCATCTCTACTAGTAACTCCTTATCTTGATTTAGAGCTTTCAGCAAGTTACCCAACTTGCTGGACAATATTTATAGTCTACTGATAAATTATTCAAGTCACTTTAATTCAACTAACCTTCCTTAAGTGTCTTTATCACTTTGCTAGATGCTAAATCAGACAAAGATTAAATACAAGCCCCTGTCCTCTTGATGTTTACAATTTAATATAGGAGATAAAATAGAGACAGTAATAAGCATTGGTTGAACTGAATTCTTTCTTGAAGGACTTTAAAACACTTATATTAGGAAATGAACTAAAGTGTTTGAAAAATAAATTTCCATTTGACTTTATATGTTAAAAATTATCCCTACATAATGAATTTGAAAAAAAATTAAGTTGCTCAAATTAAAACACCAATATTTCTTTAAAAGAAAAAAAAACAAGATTTATGCTGAAGAAAAGTAATTCATTCTACTTTTTTCAGTGCTTACACAGAGAACTAAGCTTTGACATATCACTAGTGTCACAGCTAAAGACAAATTGGAATGGCAAGTTGCAGTGTGACTATGTGAAGAGATAAAACAATCTCATCTCTTTGGGCTTAGCATTATTTAAATGCTGACTTTTCTGTTTTGGGAATATGAATTTCTCAATATTGTAAAAGTAGAGTAGCCTAATTCCTCTCAAGATTTGAAAGAATGTTGACTTTTGGAGAGATATTATAACTTTAGGACATAGTGGTAGAATCAGATCAATCATTCCTAATAAATTTGTATTTATTTAAGCAGATTGCTTAAGTACAAAAGTGAAGAACTTTAAGTATATTCTGAGACTTTGAAGGTTCTCAGAGTAGCTTGGACCAGCAAACATGGCTGTGGTATTTCTGCCCCCTGTATTGCCTGAGAATAGACAAAAGGATGGAAGCACTAGAAGTTCAATTAAGGGCTTCCAATTTCACAATAGCCAGTGGTGACACAATTGACAACATTAGTTTTGTTTCTAATAGGACTCAGGCTCCATCAGGAGATAAAATGCTAAATTGGATAGCTGTGTATAGGCAACTCTTTCTCTCTGTAAGCAGAAAGGCAAGATATAATATAATTTCCTTTATGACAACTAATATTTATTCAATGTATATGGGTGTGTGGGGGTGACATCAATATATTTACAATTTCCAAAATTCATTCTTCCTTCATTGAAAGGTATTTCATTATAATTTTCCAATTCTTGCCATTTTGTACATAGACATGTAATATCCATGAGTAGGATATCACACAATAAAAATGTTTGCTGTTTTAAAAGCTAGAACAATTTTGGATGAAATATATATATATATGTGTGTATATATATATATATATATTATATATATATAATACATACACATACATATATATAAAACAATAGCTTTGTGTGTGTATATATATATATGTATATAAATATATAAAACATATAATAACTATTCCAATAGCAATGTCTAAAGGCATTTTTATCAGCTTTTCATACTGTTCTTTGTCAATGGTTTTACCATACTATCTTATTTATGCTACTTTTATGTGAACATATCCATTGATATATGTATAAATGTTTTACTCATATTGTATACAAACTTACTGAGACAGTTTAACAAAGAAGGGATTATTCTTAGACTATGTCAGGATGTCAATATAGCCTGAGTAAATAAGAAAACAACTCATGTACAACTGGATCCTGAAACACATTGGAATAAATTGTTAAATTCAATCTGGTTTAGTATAGGAACTTCCTATAAGGTGTAAAGTTTTATATTAAATTTAGTTTTCACAATAATAATAATAGCAGAAATCATAAACAGGATGAAAAAAACTAAGAAAAGTGAATGTTGGGGCAGAGTCAAGATGGTGGAGTATAGACAGGTCTTTGAGCTTTTCCTGGCTTCCTTCAGTTCAAAACCAGATCAAGCCTCTGAATTGGTTTTGGAATGACAGAACCCCCCAATATTTGGAGTGTAACAAATTTTAAGTGGAAGATACTTTAGAAAACCTTCAGAAAAAGTCTGTTTCAATTTCATGTGGGGAGGTGGCCAAGTGTAGACACAGTGCAAGGACCCAGGGTGTCATAGCCTCTACTCTGGAAACTCTTAGGCAAAATACAATAAACCTGCTTCAGAAGACAGTGGATCAGTAGACTAGCTGTGAGACATCCAATGCAAGTAGAGAAGGCATACAGTGAACCCCTGAACCCCAGAATAAAGCGAGAATTGGCCATGCCCACTTAGCATAGGAAGGAAGCCAACAGCCCCAGGGCAGTTGAAGCCACTGTTGTCTATAGAAATAGCTTGGTACTATCTTCCCTTTGCCCTAAGAGCAGACCTCAACCTTTAAAAATGAGTGAAAAGGCAAAAAGAGCTCTGACCATAGAGAGTTTTATGGAGACAGGGAAAAACAAAACTCAGACCTTAAGGATACTAAAGGCAAATACCTCCAGATGAGACCCTCAAAGGTGATATGAGCTGCTCTTCATCTCACAAGGCATTCTTGGAAGAATTCAAAACGGATATTAAAAGAGTGAGAAGAAAAATAGGGAAAGGAAATGAACATTTTGCAGGAGACTTTGGAAAAGAAAACAGAAAAATGATCTGAAGAAAACTCCTATAAAAATGGATTTAGAGAAATGGAAAAAAAACACATAACTCCTTACAAAATAGATTGGATGAAATGGGAAAATCAATCAACTCCCTGAAAAACAGAATTTGCGAAATGGAAAAAAAAATCCAATGAACAAAACAACTCATTAAAAATTTCAATTGGCCAAATGAAAAAAAAAAAGTTAAAAAAGATGATTGAAGAAAATAACTCATTAAAAATTAGAATTAAACAAGTGGAAGGGAATGATTTAATGATTTAATGAGACATCAAGTATCAGTGAAGCAAAACCGAAAAAAAAAAATGAAATAATAAAAGAAAATTTAAAATACCTCATTGGAAAAACAATCAAAGAGAGACAATCTACAAATTATTAGCCTACCTGAAAACCATGATGATAAAAAGAGCCTTGGGAACGTCTTTTAAGAAATCATCAAGAAAACTGTCCTGATGTCCTAGAAACAAAGGGTAAATAGCCTTTGAAAGAATTCACCAATCACCTCCTAAGAGACCCCAAAATAAAAACTGCAAGAAATATTGTAGCTAAATTTCAAAATTATCAGATCAAAGAGAAAACATTGCAAACAGCCAGAAACAATTTAAATATCAAGGAGCCACAATCAGGAATACCCAGGATCTAACAGCTTCCACTTTAAAGGATTGAAGGGCATGGAATCTGATATTCCCAAAGTGAAAAGGAGCTTGGATTTAGGCAAGAATCAATTAACCAGCAAAAGTAAGTATTATCTTTTAGGCAAAAAAAAGATGAACACCCAATGAAATAGATGAATTTTATTTATTTTTGATGAAAAGACAAGAGCTGAATAGAATATTTGGCCTTCAAGTGCAGCACTCAAGAAAAACATTTTCTCTCTCCATCTTTTCCCTACCCCCACCCCCTCCTCTAAACAGTGAGTAATTCAATATAGGTTAAACATGTACAATATTTTAAAATATATTTCCATATTTATCATGCTGAACAAGAAAAATCAGATCGACTTCCGGTTAAGATGGCGGAGAGGAGGCTCACAGTTGCATAAGCTCCGCGCTTTCTCTCACTATCCACTTCATTACAAGCCTCTGAATCAATGCTTGACTGAAAAAAACCCACAAATAGTTACCAAGAGAAGCCATCCTTGAGATCCGCCAAGAAAGGTCTGTCTTTACTGGAGGGCTGGGGCGGTTTTAAATCGGGCGCAGGCTGAGGGCAGCGGCAGTGAGAGCACGGGAGCAGAGCTGAGAGGGGGTGGGGAGTGATCGTAGCCGTCTCTGCGGGGAGAGCTTTGCTACAGGTTTGGAACCTGCAGCAAGTCAACAGCCCAGCAGAGAAGCTAAAAACACTGGGGCTGAAGAACACAACCGCAAACAGCTGGAGTCTCTCAGGACCTGGCCGCCCCCCCCTTCCCCCCCCTCAGTGACTCAGCACGCTTTGGGATCTCAGAGCGCAGGCGCAGCACAGTCCTGCTAGTGCCTCACTGCTGCCCCCTGCAGGCTGTAGAGGAAGCTCGATAACACACCCAGCCCCTCCCCCCCAAAGAAAGACTCCAGTTTTTTCTGTTTTTCTTTGGTAGTTTGTCTCTGATTAATAGACAGAATGAGCAAGAAGCTGAAGAGGACTTTAACCCTTGACAGCTTCTACACAGATAGAGAGCAGACTCTAAATCCTGAGGAGACTAAAAACAGGCAGTCCCCAGGTGATTCCCCAAAGGAGGAGATCGTCTGTTCCTCAGCACAGATGAACCTCATAGAAGTGATTAAAAAGGCTCTCACAAGGGAGCTAGAAGAAAAATGGGGAAAGCAGAGTGAGGCTTGGCAAAAGGAGAAGGAAGCTTGGGAAAAGGAGAGGGAGGCTTGGCAAAAGAGCCTGGAGAAGTCAGTTAAAGAGAGAGTGGATAAAGAAGTAAAATCCTTGAAAAATAGGATTAGTGAACTGGAAACAGAAAACAGCTCTCTAAAAAACAAAATTGGCGAAATGGAAAAAAATTCCACAGAACAAAAGAACTCAATTGGACAATTAGAGAAAGATTTTAAAAAAGTGAGTGAAGAGAATACTTCACTGAAAATCAGAATTGAACAAGTGGAATTGAATGACTCGAGGAGACAAGAAGAATCAGTCAAGCAAATCCAAAAAAATCAAACAATGGAGAAAAATGTGAAATACCTTCTGGGGAAGACAACAGACCTGGAAAACAGATCCAGGAGAGACAATCTGAGAATCATTGGACTCCCAGAAAAACATGATGAAAAAAAGAGCCTGGACACTGTCTTCCAGGAAATTATCAAAGAGAACTGCCCAGAAGTCATAGGAACAGAGGAAAAAATAAACATTGAAAGGATTCATCGATCACCCACTGAAAGGGATCCTAAAATCAAAACACCAAGGAATATAGTGGCCAAATGCCAGAACCCTCAGATGAAAGAAAAAATATTGCAAGCGGCTAGAAAAACCCAATTCAAGTATCAAGGAGCCACAATAAGGATCACCCAGGATCTGGCAGCATCCACATTAAAAGATCGAAGGGCCTGGAATATGATATTCCGAAAGGCTAAGGAACTTGGTATGCAACCAAAAATAACTTACCCAGCGAGAATGAGCATCTTTTTCCAGGGAAGAAGATGGACATTCAACGAAGTAAGCGAATTTCATCTATTTCTGATGAAAAAACCAGAACTTAACAAAAAGTTTGATCTACAAATATAGAACTCAAGAGAAATCTAAAAAGGTAAAGATTAATCTTGGGAACTATATTTTGACTATATAGATGTATAAAGAATACATGTATACCTTGTTCTAGAAATTGATGTGGAAAGGACATTGTACCAGAAAAAGGGTAAAGTGGGGGTAGTACATCTCATGAAGAGGCATAGGAAACCTATTATATCTGAGAGAAAGAATGGAGGGGGATGAATATAGTGGGTATCTTACTGCCTTCAGAATTGGCTTTAAGTGAAAAATCTTAAGACATATTCAATCTATGGTGAAACTTCTCCCATCTCATTGAAAAGTGAGAAGGGAAAAGTGGAAAGGGAAGGAATAAGCTAAGCGGAAGGGAATACGGGAACTGGGAGGGAAAGGGGTAAGATAGGGGGAGGAACTCTAAGGCGGGGGGAGGGACACTAAAAAGGGAGGGCTGTGAGAAGCAAGGGGTGCTCACAAGCTTAATACTTGGAAGGGGGGGAAAGGGGAAAGAAGGGAGGAAAGCATAAACCGGGGTTAACAAGATGGCAAGTAATACAGAATTGGTCATTCTAACCATAAATGTGAACGGGGTAAACTCCCCCATAAAGAGGAAGCGGTTAGCAGAATGGATTAAAAGCCAGAATCCTACAATATGTTGTTTACAGGAAACACACCTGAAGCGGGGAGATACATGCAGGTTAAAGGTAAAAGGTTGGAGCAAAATCTACTATGCTTCAGGTGAAGTCAAAAAAGCAGGGGTAGCCATCCTGATCTCAGATCAAGCTAAAGCAAAAATTGACCTAATTAAAAGAGATAAGGAAGGACACTATATCTTGCTAAAGGGTAGCATGGATAATGAAGCACTATCTATATTAAACATATATGCACCAAGTGGGGTAGCATCTAAATTCTTAAAAGAGAAACTAAGAGAGCTGCAAGAAGAAATAGACAGTAAAACTATAATAGTGGGAGATCTTAACCTTGCACTCTCAGAATTAGATAAATCAAACCAGAAAATAAATAAGAAAGAAGTCAAAGAGGTAAACAGAATACTAGAAAAGCTAGATATGATAGATCTCTGGAGAAAATGTAATGGAGACAGAAAGGAATACACTTTCTTTTCAGCAGTTCATGGAACCTATACAAAAATTGACCATATATTAGGACATAAAAACCTCAAACTCAAATGTAGTAAGGCAGAAATAGTAAATGCATCCTTTTCAGACCACGATGCAATGAAAATTACATTCAACAAAAAAGCAGGGGGAAGTAGACCAAAAAATAATTGGAAACTAAATAATCTCATACTAAAGAATGATTGGGTAAAACAGCAAATCATAGACATAATTAATAACTTCACCCAAGAAAACGATAATAATGAGACATCATACCAAAATGTATGGGATGCAGCCAAAGCGGTAATAAGGGGAAATTTCATATCTCTAGAGGCCTATTTGTATAAAATAGAGAAAGAGAAGGTCAATGAATTGGGTTTGCAATTAAAAATGCTAGAAAAGGAACAAATTAAAAACCCCCAGTCAAACACTAAACTTGAAATTCTAAAAGTAAAAGGTGAGATCAATAAAATTGAAAGTAAAAAAACTATTGAATTGATTAATAAAACTAAGAGTTGGTTCTATGAAAAAACCAACAAAATAGACAAACCCTTAGTAAATCTGATTAAAAAAAGGAAAGAGGAAAATCAAATTGTTAGTCTTAAAAATGAAAAGGGAGAACTCACCACTAACGAAGAGGAAATTAGAGCAATAATTAGGAGTTACTTTGCCCAACTTTATGCCAATAAATTCGACAACTTAAATGAAATAGAAAAATACCTCCAAAAATACAGCTTGCCCAAACTAACAGAGGAAGAAGTAAATATCCTAAACAGTCCCATCTCAGAAAAAGAAATAGAACAAACTATCAATCAACTCCCTAAGAAAAAATCCCCAGGACCAGATGGATTTACATGTGAATTCTACCAAACATTTAAAGAACAATTAACTCCAATGTTATATAAACTATTTGAAAAAATAGGGATTGAAGGAGTCCTACAAAACTCCTTTTATGACACAGATATGGTACTGATACCTAAACCAGGTAGGCTGAAAACAGAGAAAGAAAATTATAGACCAATTTCCCTAATGAATATTGATGCTAAAATCTTAAATAAAATATTAGCAAAAAGATTACAGAAAATTGTCACCAGGATAATACACTATGACCAAGTAGGATTTATACCAGGAATGCAGGGCTGGTTCAATATTAGGAAAACTATTAGCATAATTGACTATATCAATAACCAAACAAACAAAAACCACATGATCATCTCAATAGATGCAGAAAAAGCATTTGATAAAATCCAACATCCATTCCTAATAAAAACACTTGAGAGCATAGGAATAAATGGACTTTTCCTTAAAATAGTCAGGAGCATATATTTAAAACCATCAGTAAGCATCATATGCAATGGGAAAAACTGGAACCTTTCCAGTAAGATCTGGAGTGAAGCAAGGTTGCCCACTATCACCATTATTATTTAATATCGTATTAGAAACACTAGCCTCGGCAATAAGAGTCGAGAAAGATATAAAAGGAATTAGAGTAGGCAATGAGGAAACCAAACTATCACTCTTTGCAGATGATATGATGGTATACCTAGAGAACCCCAGAGATTCTACCAAAAAGCTATTGGAAATAATTCATAATTTTAGCAAAGTAGTTGGCTACAAAATAAATCCCCATAAATCCTCAGCATTTTTATACATCACCAACAAAACCCAACAGCAAGAGATACAAAGAGAAATTCCATTCAGAATAACTGTTGATACCATAAAATATTTGGGAATCTATCTACCAAAGGAAAGTCAGGAATTATATGAGCAAAATTATAAAAAAGTCTCCACACAAATAAAGTCAGACTTAAATAATTGGAAAAATATTAAGTGCTCTTGGATCGGCCGAGCGAACATAATAAAGATGACAATACTCCCTAAACTAATCTATTTATTTAGTGCTATACCAATCAGACTTCCAAGAAAATATTTTATTGATCTAGAAAAAATAACAACAAAATTCATATGGAACAATAAAAAGTCGAGAATCTCAAGGGAACTAATGAAAAAAAAATCAAATGAAGGTGGCCTAGCTGTACCTGATCTAAAATTATATTATAAAGCAGCAGTCACCAAAACCATTTGGTATTGGCTAAGAAATAGATTAGTGGATCAGTGGAAAAGGCTAGGCTCACAAGACAGAATAGTCAATTATAGCAATCTAGTGTTTGACAAACCCAAAGCCCCTAACTTCTGGGAAAAGAATTCATTATTTGATAAAAACTGCTGGGATAATTGGAAATTAGTATGGCAGAAATTAGGCATGGACCCACACTTAACACCATATACCAAGATAAGATCAAAATGGGTCTATGACCTAGGCATAAAGAACGAGATTATAAATAAATTAGAGGAACATAGAATAGTTTATCTCTCAGACTTGTGGAGGAGAAAGAAATTTGTGACCAAAGATGAACTAGAGACCATTACTGATCACAGAATAGAAAATTTCGATTACATCAAATTAAAAAGCCTTTGTACAAATAAAACTAATGCAAACAAGATTAGAAGGGAAGCAACAAACTGGGAAAACATTTTCACAATTAAAGGTTCTGATAAAGGCCTCATTTCCAAAATATATAGAGAACTGACTCAAATTTATAAGAAATCAAGCCATTCTCCAATTGATAAATGGTCAAAGGATATGATCAGACAATTTTCAGAGGATGAGATTGAAACTATTACCACTCATATGAAAGAGTGTTCCAAATCATTATTGATCAGAGAAATGCAAATTAAGACAACTCTGAGATACCACTACACACCTGTCAGATTGGCTAAGATGACAGGAAAAAATAATGATGAATGTTGGAGGGGATGCGGGAAAACTGGGACACTAATGCATTGTTGGTGGAGTTGTGAATGAACCCAGCCATTCTGGAGAGCAATCTGGAATTATGCCCAAAAAATTATCAAAATGTGCATATCCTTTGATCCAGCAGTGTTTCTATTGGGCTTATATCCCAAAGAGATACTAAAGAAGGGAAAGGGACCTGTATGTGCCAAAATGTTTGTGGCAGCCCTGTTTGTAGTGGCTAGAAACTGGAAAATGAATGGATGCCCATCAATTGGAGAATGGCTGGGTAAATTGTGGTATATGAATGTTATGGAATATTATTGTTCTGTAAGAAATTACCAGCAGGATGAATACAGAGAGGCTTGGAGAGACCTACATGAACTGATGCTAAGTGAAATGAGCAGAACCAGGAGATCATTATACACTTCGACAACGATATTGTATGAGGACATATTTTGATGGAAGTGGATTTCTTTGACAAAGAGACCTGAGTTTCAATTGATAAATGACGGACAAAAGCAGCTACACCCAAAGAAAGAACACTGGGAAACAAATGTGAACTATCTGCATTTTTGTTTCTCTTCCCGGATTATTTATACCTTCTGAATCCAATTCTCCCTACGCAACAAGAGAACTGTTCGGTTCTGCAAACATATATTGTATCTAGGATATACTGCAACATATCCAACATATAAAGGACTGCTTGCCATCTAGGGGAGGGGGTGGAGGGAGGGAGGGGAAAAAAAAATCGGAACAGAAATGAGTGTCAATATAATATAATTATTAAATAAAAAATTAAAAAAAAAAAAGAAAATGATGCAAGGAAGAAAGGCATGAATCTCAAAGTAGTTTTGCTCTAATTTTGACTAAGAAAGTAGAATTTCTACACTATTTTCAGTGTTGTCATCTATCTTATTATTATTCATATATAAAAAGACTTTACTTTTTGTCATGTTTCAAATAAATTAAAAAAAAAAAAGAAAAATCAGATCAAAAGAGGAAAAATGAGAGGGAAAAAGCAAGCAAAAAACAAAAAAGGTGAAAACACAATGTTATGATTTGATGAGAGTCTTTTTAATGAAATTTAGGCAAATCTTTTAAACTCTCAACTATTTTTGATTAATCATAACAAAAAACCCCCAAAATTAATAAACAGGAACAAACAGATGATAAAAGAATAGTGGGAAAAATTAGTTTGAAATAATTTATTCTTGAATAGCTATGTTGGCTCTCAGTGATTGCACTTTGCCTTTCTGAATTTCCATGAATAATCACTTTAGTTTCCAGATTTTTATCTGGAATAAAATCCAAGTTCACTAAACTTTAATGATTTTCTTAGCTTACATTTATTTAAAAAAACTGTAATAACACTCGATAACTTGCAGTCATTTATCTTTTATCATTTTCTCCAGATTATTTTGAAAACTACTGACATAAGTGGTTCAGCAGTTATATTTGAAAATTAAATTGGCCTCCAACTCATCACAGGCTTATACCTATCTTCAAACCTACTAGAAATCACTCCTTTAATATTTTCTCAATTAATAACTTTCTCAATCAATATCTTTGGCTTCAAATGTTTATAAAGCTTTTGTCGTGCTTATTTTCTATTTAAAAGACTATACTTTTGGACAAAGAAAACTAATTAAATATATTAAATATCTATGTCTTGTCTCTTTTAATCTTTTATCATTTCCCAAAGATGTTTTTTTAAAATTTATTTTATTATAGCTTTTTATATACAAAAAATATGCATGGATAATTTTTCAATATTGACCCTTGCAAGGCCTTCTGTTCCAAATTTTCCCCTATTTCCCCCCACCTCCTGCCCTAGATGGCAGGCAGTCAATGCATGTTAAATATGTTAAAATAATGTTAAATCCAATATAGGTATACATATTTATACAGTTACCTTTTGCTGCACAAGAAAAATTGGATGAAGAAGGAAAAAGAAAACAAAGAAAACAAAATTGCAAGCAAACAACAGAAAGAGTGAAAATGCTTTATTATGATCCACACTCAGTTCCCATAATCCTCACTCTGGGTGTAGATGGCTCTCTTCATTACTGAACAATTGCAACTGGTTTGAATCAATTGTTGAAGAGAGCTACATCCATCAGAATTGATCATAGCATAGTCTTCTTCTTGTCGTATGTGATTATCTCCTGGTTCTGCTCATTTCACTCAGTATCAGTTAATGTAAGTCTTTCCAGGTCTCCTTGATATCATCCTGTTGGTCATTTCTTACAGAACAATAACATTCATATATCATAATTTATTCAGTCATTCTTCAACTGATGGGGAACCATTTAATTTCCAGTTTCTTGCCACTATAAAAAGGGCTGCCACAAACATCTTTGCACATGTGGGTTACTTTCCCTTCTTTAAGATCTCTTTGGGATATAAACCCAAAGGGTCAAAGGATACGCACGGTTTGATAACTTTTTGAGCATAATTCCAAATTGCTCTCCAGAATGGTTGGCTCCATTAACAGTTCCACCAACAATGTATCAGTGTCCAAGTTTTCCCATCCCCTCCAACATTCATCATTATCTTTTCCTGTCATTTTAGTCAATCTGAGAGGTATGTAGTAGTATTTCAGAGTTATCTTAATTTACATCTCTCTGATCAATAGTGATTTGGAGCACCTTTTCATCTGACTACAAATAGTTTTAATTTTTTCATCTGAAAATCATCTGTTCATATCCTTTGACCGATTACCAATTGGAGCATGGCTTGATTTCTTATAAAATTGAGTCAATTCTCTATATTTTTTAGAAATGAAGCCTTTATCAGAATCTTTGACTGTAAAAATATTTTCCCAGTTTATTGCTTTCCTTCTATTCTTGTTTGCATTAATTTTGTTTATAAAAAAAGAAAACTTTTAAATTTAATATAATCAAAATTATCTATTTTGTAATCAATAATGATCTCTAGTTCTTCTTTAGTCACAAATTCCTTCTTCCTCCACAGATCTGAGAGGTAAACTCTCCTATGCTTTTCTAATTTGTATATATCATTCTTTCTGTCTAGATCATGAACCCAGTTCCAACCTTATCTTGGTATACAGTGTTAGGTGAGGGTCAGTGCCTAATTTCTTCCATACTAGTTTTTATAAATTGTAAATTCTTATCCCAAAAGCTGGGGTCTTTGGGTTTGTCAAATACTAGATTGCTGTAATTACTGACAATTGTGCCCTACTCTGTTTCTTAGCCAATACCAAATGGTTTTGATGACCACTGCTTTATAATATAGTTTTAGATCTGGTATAGCGAAGCCACCTTCATTTGATTTTTTTCATTAACCTTAAAATTCTTGAACTTTTGTTCTTCCAGATTAATTTTTTTTTCTAGGTCAGTAAAATAGTTTCTTGGGAGTTTGATTGATACAGCACTAAATTAATAGATTATTTTAGATAGTATCAACATCTTATTATATTTGCTCAGCCTACCTAACAGCAGAATTTTTTCCCATTGTTTAGAACCAACTTTATTTGTGTGAAAAGTGTTTTGTGTTTTTCTCATATAGTTCCTGACTTTCCCTTGGCAGATTCCAAGTATTTTATACTACCAACAGTTATTTTAAGTGGAATTTCTCTTTGTACGTCTTGCTGTTGAATTTTGTTAGTGATTTATAAAAATGCAGATGATTTATGTGGATTTATTCTGTACCCTGCAACTTTGCTAAAGTTATGAATTATTTCTAATAGCTTTTTAGTAGTATCTCTGGGGTTCTCTACGTATACCACCCTATCATCTGCAAAGAGTGATAGTTTGGTTTCCTCATTATCTTCTCTAATTCCTTTAATTTTTTTTTCCTTCTCTTATTGCCAAAGCTAACATTTTTAATACAATATTTTAATAGTAATGATTATAGTGAGCAACCTTGTTTCACCCTTGATCTTATTGGGAATGGTTCTAGTTTATTCCCATTACATATGCTGCTTTCTGATGGTTTTAAATAGATGCTACTGATCATTTTAAGGAAAACTAAATTTATTTCTATATTCTCTAGTGTTTTTTAATAAGAATGGGTGTTAGATTTTTGTCAAATGTTTTTTCTCCATCTATTGAGATGATATGATTTTTGTTAGTTTGCTTATTGATATAATCAATTATGCTAGTAGTTTTCCTAATATTGAACTAGCCCTGCATCTTATTTGGTCATGGTATATTATCCACAGGTTAATTTTCATTAATCTCTTTGCTAATATTTTATTTAAGATTTTTGCATCAACATTCACTAGTGAGATTGTTCTATAATTTTCTTTCTCTGTTTCCATCCTTTCTGGTGTAGGTATCAGTAGCATGTCTGTGTCATAAAAGGAATTTGGTAGGAGTCCTTTATTCCTTATTTTTTCAAATAGTTATATAGTATTGGAGTTAATTGTCCTTTAAATGTTCGGTAGAATTCACATGTAAATCCATTTGGTCCTGAGGATTTTTTCTTAGGGAGTTGATTAATAGTTTGTTCTATTTCTTTAAAATGGGACTATTAAATGTTTTATTTCCTCTTCTGTTAATCTGGGCAATCTATATTTTTGTAAGTATTCCTCCACTTCACTTAGGTTATCAAATTTATTGGCATAAAGTTGGGCAAAGTAACTCTTAATTATTTTTATTTTTATTTTTTTTGATTGTATATATTATTGTTTTTATTAAGTATTACAATACAGTATTTATGTATTACACCACATAAATGTACATACCATAATTATGTATTATAAAAATATTACTGTGTATGTAGCATGTATTTATTTAAATGTGCATATACTGGTTTTCCATAGAATAAAAGCTTTGGGGAGGCAAAGACTTTCACTTGCATATCGTTCCTTCAGAGTTTGTAACTCCTAATTATTGCTCTAATTTCCTCTTCATTGGTGGAAAATTTTTCATTTTTAAGACTAACAATTTGATTTTCCTCTTTCCTTTTTCTAGTCAAATTTACGAAAATTTACTAAATTTACTAAAGAACTATGGCATTCTCTGAAATTATCTTCTGCTGTTAATTTGTTGCACTCCCAATATTCATGGATCCTGCCAGTCTAGAACTAATTCAGAGGCTGGATTTGCTAATTAGTGTGAGGGTTGTAAGAGAAGGTCCTCTTTGCCCCTCCAGATGTCTGTTTTTTTTTTTAAACAGATCTCTCTTTTATTTTGGCATCTCAATATGTTTTTTTTTTCCTTACCATTTGTTACTATCCTCAGGAGATCTGAATTCCTGCCACTAATCTTAAAGACTGTGACTGTGTTATTTTGTTTTTTGTTTGCCTATTTTGTCAACTATTTTTACCATCATGTTTTTAGAATTTAGATTTATTAACGATTTTCTTTATAGGCACATTAATTTATTGAGATTATTTATCTTTACTTATTCATTTAAAAAAGTATTATTATTTTTGGAATTTCATACTATCAGAATTCCCTATCCCTCTTAGATGGACTTCTCCTGAAGGATATTACAAAATGGTCTTCTTCTCTTCTTCCTGAAATCTTTTCTCTCAAATCTAGCATACAAATCAGATTATGTCAAACTTTCATCTCTATCACAAAAAAATAAGTTGAGGTGATCACATATCCTGTACTTCCCTTTTATTTCAACTTTAGTGATCAGTTTCATTTTGGTCTGACTCAGATCTGAAAAAAATGTTTAGTCATCTACTTTTTAAAGAATACATTTTTTCTTAAGAAAAGTTAAACATTTGTCAGAATATCTGCTTTTAACAAACATTAACATCTAAAAATCTTTCCATCTTTCAATTAATTAATGAGATAGACAAAAAAATCTTTTGAATCTGAAAAGTAAAGTTTTATATTATAATGTCATATATACTTATCACAGTTAAAAAGGAAATTCTCTTATAAGAATACCAAGCTGGGCACCACAGGGTCAAGGAGGTTCAATAATAAAAAAGAATATCAGAAATTCAGTCACAGGAAATACCAAGCGAATGAAGAATGTCTGTGCCCCAGATTTATAAATCATGCATTTGCATGGCCATGCTAGGCAGCTCATTTGTCAGGGTGTATAGCTCAATACAAAATGACTGAGTGAATTTGATACAGAATTGAATAGTGGGAGAAGAATGATCTAGATTAATTTCTAGAAACTAGTGTTACAGTCTAACAGTGAGGCACAGAAGACAACAATGTACTCTGACTCTAACCTACCACTCTCTGTAACTGTTCAATCTATTATGTCCATGTACAGGACATATGGAAATCTAATCCATTCATATGCAATGGGAGCAGATTCTTGCATGTTCTTTTATAGAGAAGTTTTTACTCCATGTGTAATGTTTTTTGATTGATACCTACTATTGCTCTTGTAATCTAAGCATCTACCCATTTTATGAGTTCTATCACTAGAATAATTAAATAAATAATTTAATGATTAGATAATAAATTAAAGATTAGATATTGGGAATTAAGTTCCATTTCTCATTGATAGACATACTGTAAATGTAAAAGTGTGTGTGCTTGTAATTCCTTGATAACAACACTTTTATTTATTTTTACAGACCAAATCTCAATTGGGAAAAAAATTAAAATGAATGAAAAATATCTCTCTGAAACCTAAATGTTATAATAGGAATGGCAACTGACTTTTAACCAGTATGATTCCAGCAAGTTCAACTGTAATTGTTTTTGGAAAAGAGAAAGAAATTGCTTCTCTGATTGCTTTGTAGTATTCATCCATCAATAAAAATGATTTTCTGTAGCATGATTATAGTCTGGAAATTGGATGTCACATGAATTCAAGGTAAGAAAGGAAGACAAAAAGCATTCATAAAGGAGATTATACCTACAAACTCAACTAAAATGGAATGATAAAGAGAATTAAATTATTTTGGAAGATTTACTTCCTGACTCCATAGATGTGGAACATCTGTTGAATCTAAATAACATGATGCATTCAGGAACAGGATATGTAGTGTTAAATCCAAAGGACTCCTTTCTTACCTTCTGCCTAAAGAGAAAACAGAGAAAGATCCCAAACTAAAATCTAGTAAGAATCTGACTCTTGCTTATTTAATATCTCCATTTTATGGCTTAAAAAACCTTTAATATGAAATGTGGCATGTATCATATTAAAACAACAAAAAACCTGTTAAATGAATTTAAATTTTTTATTCCAACTGCATTTTTTGATTTATGCATTTAAACTTATTCTCATATTTGAGAGACAGTTTTATTTTAAAAATTTTAAATCCATTTAACAGGTTTTAATGGGAAAGAAGTTGAGGGCTATATTGGGAAGTGTTAGTGATGTAAGGGAAAAATCTTCTGAGATGATGGATAATTTCCTTTTTTATAAATATAGTGTGTGAAACATAATACACCTTAAATTCTTGTTAATTGATCAAAAATATAAAGGATCAATTAAATTAACTTAGAACTTTTATTTTTTGGGGATATGATAATCTCTCCCAAAGTTAATGATTATTCCTTCTTGGTGACTGTACAGGTTCATTAGAATCATTAAAAAGGATGGATATCTTAAGAAGAATGTAACTGATTATTTTTGCAGAGGGAAGTTTCTAAATCTCTCATGAATAAAGGAAACTCTATATGCATCAAAAATTGTTAGTGAAATTATTATAAATCCCGCACATAAAAACATGTTATATTTGATAGAATCTCTAAACAAATAAAAATTAAATCCTTGGGTAGACATATTTCCAGGATTTTGTTTTATAAAATAATTCCAATTGTTTTCAATAAGACACTTTTGGGATTTAAGCATCATCTACCAACTGTACTTTGCTGGGTGCTCAGCAGAGAAAATAAAAAAAATAAAATAAAAAAAAACCCAAAACCAAAAAAAAAAACAAGGAAACAAAGAAATAGGCCCCACCCTCAAGGAAATTACTTACGAGTAAAGTCTCTATCTATCCTAAGAAGAATTCACTTTCTACTCTCTTGCATTTTTTATTCTCTAGATAACATAGCTTCAAAAATTATATAATGTTTTAGAAAAATATATTTTATGAAAATCAAAGCAAATTTTTACCTTAATATCATTTAAAGTAGACTATTCTAGTAGAAAAGTTTAACATTATTGCAATTTGGCATTTTCATCCTACTCACTATGGACAGCTCTACAATTTTAAATTATTTCTTATAAAAGAATGAATATTGTGATCAAATATATCATAATAACATCTGTGACATTATTATGAAATTCACTTGTGAATTGTGCTAAGGGAACATTTAGTTGTTTATTTAGATGTTTTTTTAAAGTGGCATCTTTTAACCTTAGTAAGAATTAAAAAAAAATGCTTCTAAGGATGTTAGCTGAAGATTTTTTCATAGATAAATCTAGAAATAATTCTAGACATAAACTATGATGCTGAGAGTTGATTGCATAAGTTAAAAGAACCATACACCCATAATTAATAGAATAATCATCAGTTGCAAAATTTTTATAGAATGACAATAATAATGATAGCTTTTAATCCTTTGAAGCAAAATGGTTCATTAGAGAAAAAATATATAATTTTTGAACTTTTGGTGCAACTTGAAAAGGTAAAACCAACCTGGAAAAATTAATGAAGACACATTGGTTCATGGCAAGTTCACTGAATATCCAGTTAAATTATTCCCAAAGTATAAAGAACTATTTAATGATCTGTGATATAGCACAGTCAAATAGGTATTTTATTTGAGAGACCTATTCAGAACAAAAGTGTTTTTGAAGTCAAATATTGTGTATTCCTGTGGCAATAATATAGTGATTTGAAGATAACACATTTTTGATACTTTGAAAGCATGAAAGAAAATTTAATTGAAAAGAAAAGTAGGACATTACATTTGATTTTTTTTTAAATAAAGGATGTAGTATTTTAAATATGTAGAATAATAGTGGAGTTGATTGACATTCATTTATTTAAGTCTCTTTATGCTACTAAAATAAGAAAAGCTATATGGTTATATTTTACAGAGAAAAATGTGTTTTAAAGAGGGGAGGGAAAGAAAAAGAACATACATTTATTAAGTACCTATTATCTTCCAGGCATAGTATTAAGTACTTTATAAATAATATCTCGTTTGATCATCATACCAGCTCTGCTATTATTATGATCTCTACTGTGTAGAGTTGAGGATTTGACCTTGTGCAATGAAAACCACAATTACTATTTTTGAGTGATTTTATTCTGGAAGGCTTTTGAATACAAATGGTAGGGAATGGTCATTATAAGCTGGGGTTTTGGCTACTATGGTCATTTAAAGAAATCCAAGAATAAAAGTGTAAATTTGAGCTAGCTCACCATTTGTCAAGTCGTTGTCAAGTCATCATAGTAAAACTGGTGGAAAGAATGATATCCTGGCAAATTAATCATATATGTAAGGCTAGGGACTCATATGTAATAGAATGATGCAATGGAATCACATAAGGTGGTATAAATAGTCACTTTCTCTAATGCATGGTAGAGAAATGTGATTAGATTATACTTTAAAAGTCCAGTGGCATATTATGTATCATAAGTCCATGACTTCTCCATTGTGGTTAATACCATCAAAAATCCTCTACCATCATGCAAAGTCTTTGTATTGATCTTATTTCTTACAGATTTTAAACTCATTTGTTTTTATGGTTCTGTGAATATCATATATATTCCATTAGTTTGTAAACATCCTCAAAATTGTTCACGTTTGTTGTTGTGGTTCTGTTTACTTCAATCTTCATCACTTTATATCTCTTCTTTTCTTAACAGTACAATAATACTTCATCACATTTATTTATCTCAACATATTTAACCATTCAGGTGATAGGTATCCCTTTAATTTCAAGTTATTTGCCTTAAAAAAATTGTTGTAAATATTTTGGAAAGTGAAGAACATAGGTCAATCTCAGAAAATCTGTTCCATTCAGATCAGAAAAAAGTGGTAGATATGGTCAGGGATTCTGATATTACTTGCTACATGGGCAAGTTCATCATGAAAATGGAATGGAATAGGTACTATCATTTCCTGCCTTTCAATGAATACTCATATATCATACTTTCTAGAAAATAACAACTACACAAAAATAATTAGATAACTGTCAGCTGTTTTAAAAGGAACACAGGTTTCAGCTTCTTAGAGCCACAGCCAACGAAGGTACTCCAAGTCATTTTAAATTGCAAGTATTTAACTTTGAGAGGCATATAGCCAAAAGCTGACCTCAAAGCTCCAATGCAGTTTAAATCAAGAGGGATACTTTTGCTATGCTCCATGTGGTGAGGGGATGGAGTGCTGGCCCTTTGCCACCTTAAAAGAAACAGAATTTTCAAACCTCTAGAGGGAACCATATTGAGGCATTATATTTGTGCAAATTATTTCATTCACTTGCTTATTTCCTTCCAATTTAATAAATATTGATAAGAAGAATAATCACTGTCAGGAAGAAGGTAAAATAGATGAACAGATGGGAAAAATTCAAATTTATAATTCTCCTTCCTCCCCCTGCCACTTTTCCTCTCCTTCCTTCTTTCTCTTCATCTTATCTTTCTTCCTTCTTTCCTTCCTTCCTTTCTTCCATCCCCGTTTTCCCTCTTCCCCTTTCTCCCTTAGTTTTATATGGACTGTACTGTTTTTCAAGAGTGAACATCAAGGAGAATAATATTAAAGAAGCAAAATCAAATCCTGATCAAATCTTGATTTTGCTTCCTACGTTTACCAATAATGACTATTATATAATTGAAAATGAAAAGGTCAATTTATTTTCCTAAAAAAAAAATAGATTTTAAGTATGTCAAAGAGCCAAACCTAACATAAAATGTCTTTGTAGTAAAGCTACATTCAAAACCTAGGGTCTATAAGAGAACTTCAACTGTATACCCCATGAATTGGACAAGAGAAATATGAACCAGTTTTTGATGAGCCCTTTTCATGCCACTTTTATGGTTCTCCCCTGAGATAAGAGATCCAGGTATATGGCAACTAGTTTGAGATATTTTGGTTACACTTATGTAAAGTCATTTTAAGAATGTATAATTTATGAGCCAAATTGCTTGACATAGTTATGTTAGAAAGAAGTAGAATATCATTTAAAAAATAAGGTCATGATATTATGTACCCTTAGCTTGCTCATGATCAAAAAAGAATGAAATTATTTTTAACTAGTCCTGCCATTTGTTTTCTTGGATTTCTAAATTTACATATGCAGAATCAATCTGGATTTAAAAAAAACATACAGGGAGGTATGAAAATCTACAATTAAAATTCAGCTTCTGGCTACTAGCAGGTGAATATATAAATTTCCAAATAAAATATGCATTTTAAGGAAATAAGGAATCATATAGGTTCTTTTTTATAACTTTCTATGCTAGTCATAACTTGGTCTTAGTATAACTCAAAAATAGATACTTAAGAAAACATTGTGGAGCATTTTAAAAGTAAAAATCATATATTATAGGAATAAATCATTTATTGCTCTCTTAATTTTCCCCTGCAAAAGAGTAAAAAAAAAGACTATTTTCTGAAAAGTATAGAACTGAAGTTATTTGGAGAGATTCTCAAAAGTATATGCTTTAAAATGAACATTGCACAGGAGTCTTCGAATATCTGCCAGCTTACAACATAAATATGTATCACTATTAAAAAAAAAAACAAAACTTCAAAAGAATATGAGCCTCTGGTATTATTGCCTCTGGGAGCATTTACAATTTAAAACACAACTGGTTTAATTATATGCTGGCTTACATACACATAAAATGAAGTATCATTTTCCAAAATATATAACTAAGTATCCCCCATCTTCCATAAAGGATAAACATACTCAAACAATTCTTCACTGGATTAAAAATAATGAAAAAGTACAACTATCAGCAACTTATTTCAGATTTTAATAAATTGTTAAATAATTGGTTGTTGGAATCCTTACTAACTGCTAACTAATTAGAGTTGATCTAATCTTACAAGAAGATTTTGGCCAGAACCTGAAACAAGGTGCTAAGTAGAACTAATTAAGACAAGGCTTGTGTTCACACCTTTACTCATTGGAGTTACAAGTATGCCAGCTTCACAAAGTAAACTTTCTAACTTTAAGGGAGTCCACACCTCCCTTGAAGCTCTTTGGGCCAGAGAGCACTATGGGAGAAAACCCACAATTCCTCTCTTGAAGGAGCATAAATAGAGCTTCAATGGGCCAGTCAAAGAAGTTCTTCAGAGTGAAGAAGCTACAAGTCGAGATTTCACTGGAATGACATGAAGAGTGGAGCTGGCTGGAGGCTGAAGAAAGCAGAGGCAGAGGCTGAAGGACCAGACCTTTGGATTTGGCGACATTCGGAGAGATTCAGATCCATCTGAACTAGATCACAACATTTTGGCACCCTGAACGTGGGACTAACAGACCCCTCAGTGGATTTCAGTGGAAAAGCTACGATCCTGATTCAAGTGGAAAAGCCTCTGATCCTGATCCAGTGGAAAAGACTCTTCAACCCAGAAATTAGGGTGAGTGCAACAAAGAAATTTTGTTAGAAGAGTTAAAGTAGAATTTCAGCTAAGATGGGACAGATATTTAGAAAACAGCCTGTTTCTGTTCAAGGAAAATGTTTAGAGAACATTGTCAAAATTATGGAAAGTCAAGGTTTAATTATAATTTTGGAGCAGATCACTGAACTTTTAGAAATTGTTAAGTACATATGTCCTTGGTTTTCTACAGAAAAGGAATTAGATTTAGATGAATGGAAATTAATCGGAGAAAAACTGGGTGAATGCTACAGATCTAATTCAAACTCAATGCAGTGGACATTAGAAAGAGAGGATCTTTTTTTATAAAAGCTACGATCCTGATTCCAGTGGAAAAGCCTCTGATCCTGATCCAGTGGAAAAGATTCTTCAACCCAGAAATTAGGGTGAGTGCAACAAAGAAATTTTGTTAAAAGAGTTAAAGTAGAATTTCATCTAAGATGGGATAGATATTTAGAAAACAGCCTGTTTCTGTTCAAGGAAAATGTTTAGAGAGCATTGTCAAAATTATGGAAAGCCAAGGTTTAATTATAAGTTTACAGCAAATCACTGAATTTTTACAAATTGTAAAGGACATATGTCCTTGTTTCTCTCTTGAAAAGGAATTAGATCTAAATGAATGGAAATTGGTTGGAGAGGATCTTTTTCAATTCTATGATAAAAATGGGCCTAACTCAATAATTAATACATATAATATAATACAATTGGCTATAAGAAGTTATTTAAGTGATAGAATGATGAAAAGGAAAGTACAGGAGGAAGAAGTGCCAACTTTACTAGGTGAAAAGGAGGACGAATCAGATGAGAATGGAGTTAATTACAATTCTGAGTGTGATACTTCACAGCAGGAGGAATTAGGTGATTCCACATCTCATGACCCTCCCCCCGCAATTAACCCTTCATGGGTGGAACAAGGGGGAGGGAGAGAGACAGAAACACAGTCAACTTCTCCTGTAAAGCAGAATTTGACAAGATTAGAAAAGGCATTAATTAAAACAAAAAATGAAGGAGAAGATATATCTGATTTTATAAATGCATATCCTGTGATTGAAGAGCTCAACTCCTCAGGTCAAAAAGGGAGAAGATACACTCCTTTTAATTTGGAAAAAAATTAAAGATTTGAAAAAGGGTTGCACTCTTTATGGGGCTACATCATCTTATGTGAAGATGTTACTGGATAATTTGTCTTATGAAATCTTAATCCCGAATGACTGGAAATCCATCGCTAAAACATGTCTAGAACCGGGACAAAATTTATTGTGGTTTTCAGAGTTTCATGAATTATGTAGGATTCAAGCCCAACGCAATAGGCAAACAGGAGCTATTGTACAAGTTGCTTTTGACCAACTAGCTGGTGAAGGTCAGTATGCAGAGAGTTCAGAACAGATTTATTATCCCATAACAGTGTATGAGCAAATTTCTAAGGCTGCAATAAAAGCTTGGAATTCTCTCCCTGGACAGAAAGATGGAAATAATGCTTTCACAAAAATAGAGCAAGGTCCCAATGAACCTTTTGCAGATTTTGTGGGACGTTTACAAACAGCTGTAATAAGAACCATTGGAGATAAATCAGCAACAGAAATAATGACGGCATTTGGCTAAGGAAAATGCCAATGAGGTTTGCAAAAGAATTATATGGGGGCTAAACTAAGATGCTCCTTTGGAGGAGATCATAAGACACTGTGCCACAGTGGGCACAAATGCTTATTATGCCCAAACTATGATGAACATGGAAAGACCAGGTCCTTCTTGGCAAAGGAATTCTAGAGAAATTTGTCGATGTTTTCAGTGTGGAAAAGTTGGACATCTAAGAGCCCAATGTAGAAATGGAGATAGAGTGAGAAGACAGGGTGAGAGAAAACCCAAAACCCCATGTCCAAAATGTAACCGAGGCTTTCACTGGGCCTCTAAATGTATATTGACCCAGAGAAATGAGAGGAAGGGCCCAGCTCCAAAGTATCAATCAGAGGGTACACCCAGAGAGACTTTAGAAATTCAGAATTCTGATGTCATCAACCAACAGAAAAGCAATCAGGATTACAGTTGGGAAGAATACAGGCCTTTTAAGACAACAAGACAATATCCAATGCAAACAGTTCCAATGTAATTACCAGATGATGAGGAGAAATCCCAAATTTGGGCTTGTGTTCACACCTTTACTCATTGGAGTTACAAGTATGCCAGCTTCACAAAGTAAACTTTCTAACTTCAAGGGAGTCCACACCTCCCTTAAAGCTCTTTGGGCCAGAGAGCTTCAAGGGAGGTGTGAACTCATTGAACTCCAATGAGTAAAGGTGTAAACACAAGCCTTGTATTAATTAGTTCTACTTAGTACCTTGTTTCAGGTTCTGCCCAAAACATCTTCTTGTAAGATTAGATCAACTCTAATTAGTTAGCAGTTAGTAAGGATTCCAACAATTGGTGACTTAATTTCAGTGACTGGAGGGTCTATTAAACCAGGAAAAATCCACAGTTTTCTTCTCTCTAAGGAGAAAACTGTTTCCAAATAGATGTACCAAGGAAATGGCATCAGAATTTCTACCTGAATCAATAGATTTCAGGACTCATTATGTTCTCCATGAGCTTGTCTTTCCTTAAAAAAGATCCCTATTTTGATTAAATTCATCAGTATCCTTTCAGCCATTCAACTGCACAATTTTGTGATCATCTTTGACTCTTCCCTCTTCTTAACATCACTGTCAGTCAGTTGTTAACTCTTGTAGATTCCGCATCCATAGTTGATATTATATTTAGTTAGAACTGGGGACCACATCATTAGGTCACTATATTTCTGCAGTAACTTAATCATTTGACTCCAGATTCTACTTTCTCTTCTCTCCAATTAGATTTTCACATAGTTTACAAAACAAATTTCTTGAGAAAAAATCCTGACCACGTTATTCTTCTGCTCAGAAAATCTCTGGAGACTCCAGGATATCTTTCAAGATAATCTAGATTCCTCACATTAACCTTGCCAAAATCTGGATCTTACTTGACTTCCTGGTTCATTACACATTATCACCCTTCACTTAATCTTTATGCCAGGCAAATAGGACTGAGTCACTCTGTGAATTCACTCTCCTCTTATAGATGTCCAGGTTTTCTCCATTGCTTGGAATGAGCTCTTTTCTCTTCTCAGACATTTAAAACATTGAACTACTTTCAGCTCTTTCAAGCAAAACTTTACCAATCCCTCTTCCCCCCAAAAACCACATTCTTTTTCATGTTATCATCTATTTACATAGTCTTATTTCTATTATATCATTTGATTAAAAAAACATTTTTGTCAATAGTCTTTTATTTTTCCAATTACATGCAAAGTTTTCAACATTCATATCTGTAAGATTTTGAGTTCCAATTTTTTTCTCTTCTTCCCTTACTTCTAGTTTATACATGTACAACCAAATGCCTTTGACTTATTTCCTTATTAGTCATGTTGTAAAAGAAAAATTAGAACAGAAAAAACTACAATAATGCAAAAGCAACCACAAGCACCTCATCCAAAAAATAGTGAAAATAGTTTGCTGTTATCTGCATGTAAATTCCATAGTTCTCTTTCTGGATGTGGATGGCATTTTCTATCCCAAGTCTATGAAATTTCCTTGGCTCATTATTTTTGAGAAAAGCTAAGTCTGTCATAGCTGATCATCACACAGTCTTGCTCTTTTTATGGACAATGGTTTCTTGGATCTGCTCATTTCAGTCAGCATTAATTCATTTAAGGCTTTTCTGTTTTTTTTTTTTTCTGAAATCAGTCAAGTCATCATTTCTTATGGAACAATACTAATCATATTCCATATACCATATCTTATTCAGCCATTCCCAACTGTTGGGCATCTACTCAATTTCCAGTTTCTTGCCACTACAAAAGGGGCTACTACAAACTTTTTTACATATATGGGTTATTTTTCCTTTATTATGATTTTTTGGGGGATACAGACCCAGTAAGAGAACTGCTGGATCAAAGGCTATTCCTTTGGATATAGTTCTGAATTACTCTCCAGAATGGTTGAATCAGTTCACAACTGTACCAACAATATATTAGTATTCCAGTTTTCCCCATCCAACAATTATGATCTTTTCCTGTTATTTTAGCCAATATGATCATTGGGAGGTGGTACCTCAGAGTTGTTTTAATTTGCATTTCTCAAATCAATAGTGATCTAGAAGACTTTTTCATGTGACTACAAATAGCTTTAATTTAGAAGGCAAATTTCTTGAGATTACCATCTCTCTCAGCCTCCTCTCTCCTCTGATTGGAGTGCTATAAGGTAGACTACCAACCTTCTCCCATTGTGTTCCATTACAGAGAGCAGAAATTAGACTCTCAGCTCATTCTACTTTGTATCTGCTTTCCTGACTGGTTTTAAGTTGATAGAAGAATATGCCTCTGATGGGGTACCTCGTGATTTTCTATCTTCATCCTATCTTACCTCCTTTTATATGTTGTTTCTCCCCTTAGATTACAAGCTCTTTGTAGGTAGAAATTTCTTTTTATTCATTATATTTCGATTACTTAGCATGCTGCCTGGTACATAGCAGAAATTTAATAAATATTATTGGATTGGATGAAGATCAAGAGCATTTTTTTCTTTTTTGCCTTTCTCAAATATCTGTGACAGTGCTATATGCATGGTGGATGAGTAATATATTTGTTGAAAAATAATTGCTAATTATGAGTAGTATTTGTATAATGCTTTAAGGTTTGCAAAGTGCTTTACAAATATTTTCTCAGTTTATCTTTACAATAACTTTGGAAGATAGGTGCTTTTATTGTCCCCATTTCATATTTAAGAATATTGTTAACTGAGAGGTGAAAAGTGACTCATTCAGGGTCATATAGCCACTAAATATCTTAGGCTAGGTTGGAATTCATATTTTTCTGACTCCAAGTCTGGCACTACTTCCTGTACCTCCTAGCTGAATTAAAAACTAAATTTACTTTGATAGCTTCCAATAACAACATTAAACAAGAAGTAGAGTTCATTTTCATCTGAGCCATTCAGTGTTGTCAGAATGAGCTGTCTTGATCAATTATGTTTTCATTTGTCCCTATCTAGTAGTGTGCTGACTGTGTATGTCCATCCCTCCCACTGACCTTGGGCATACTCATGAAAGCAAATACTCCATGTTTATGGAGGGAGAAGAAATGAGTTTATCATTATTTCAAAATGCTACATCACTTCTATAAATGTATTTGGTTTAAATTTGCTTCCCTTGACTATTTAAATGTAAATAATTGATGGAGGCTCATGATTCCATAATTGTAAGTTAGTGAAGATTCAAACTTTAAACTCAAGATTCTTGTCTCCTTGAGGACCCAGTCTACAAGTTTCATTTACTGAGTGGAGGTATTACATGAAGAAAGTGAGGTTCAAAGATGTTGATTGACCTGGCCAGAGTTGTATAGATATAAGGGTATGATTGGGACAGCTAAATGGCATAGAGTAGTAAGGCTGTAGTAAGGAACACTCCTCATCCTGAGTTCAATTTTGCCCTCAGTCATTTGCTAGTTGTATGATCTCAAGCTAATCACTTGACCCTGTACCTTAGTTTCCCCATTTGTCAAATCATCTCCAGAAGAAAATGGCAAACCACTCCGGTATCTTTGACAAGAAATCCCCAAAAGGAATCTCCAGGAGTCTTAAAGAAAAACAACAGCAATTCAAAGGATATAATACAGAAATCAAAGTTCACTATCCAATGCCATATCCAGAATTCCTAGTACAAAATATGGAGTCTCAGTTTCATTACAATAACCTATGCTATTATATTGAGACTTACTGTTAACCCAATGAGTGTGAAAACAGCACATGATAGGTACTTAATAAATGTTTATTGAATGAATGTTATTTCTCAAAAAAAACAGTGTCTTCTGTCTTTAAAAATCTATAACTTTACTTATTAGTAAGATACAAGGTTGTAGTAGAAACCCAAAGGATTTGGAGTCTGAAATATCTTAATCATCCTAAATTTAGAAATCATCTTAATTTTTTGGGCCTCAGTTTCCTCATTTGAAAAATGAGAGGATAGGATATAATGTTTCTATGCTCTCTCTGAGCAATAGTTGCTATTCTAAGTGCTTAAATACAGCAGGGGATTTGTAGAAGTTGCTAATGAGACCACAAAGCATCCAGAATCCCTTCCCTTTGGCTATTGATGTATTTTTTTAAACCAGTAGGATTTTTTCTATGTGTAATTTTCCATCATCACCTTAGTAGGAATGTGAATCCTGAAAAAAAAATGACTAAACATACTTAATTTTATTTTTTCAGCTCCTCAACTAGATTTAAAACTGTGATAAATTTTATTCCAATGTGAAAAATTCTTTAAATGTTTTTAGTCTTTTGGTGGGTTTGTCTGAAGGATATTAAAAAAAAAACACTTCAGTAAGGTTATCTTAGGCTTAATTTCTCATGGTTCCTTCCTATTTTCGTAGGAAATGGAATAGGAGAGAAAGGGAACAAGCAATTATTGAAAATTTATTATGTGTCAGGTACCAAATTAAGAAGTGGTTTACAAATATCGCATTTAAGAGACAGCTAGGTGGTGCAGTGGATAGAGCACCAGTCCGGAAGTCAGGAAGACCTGAGTTTAAATCTGGTCTCAGACACTTGACATTTTCTGGCTGTGTGACCCTAAGCAAATCATTTCACCCCAATTACTTCAGCAAAAAATAAATAATTTTTTTAAATTAAAAAATAAAATTGTATTTAATCCTCACAATAATCTCAGAGACTGGAAGAAAGTTGCTACCATGATCCCCATTTTACAGTTGAGGAAACTAAGGAAATGACTTGCCCACCATACTGCAGATAAGTAGAATCTGATACCAGTTTTAAATTCAGTTCTTCCTAATATTAGACAGAGCACTCTATTGACTTTGGCCACTAGATGCCTCTAGAAATCACTTAAATTCTGAGTAAACTCTCCATTCCTATAATAATCCCCTTATACTCCAGTATGTCTGGGAGATCAGTATTATTTCCATTAGTGAGTCAAATGAATCCATGTCTGTTAGCCTTTTGTAAAATCTCATGTCCTTCCCCTGTTCAATAGAGAAATGGGAGTGAGAAAGGTTTTATTTTTGTTCACTAGACACTGCATGTGCTTAGCAGAAAGCTAGTAGGCTAACAAACAATTTTGCCTTCATAACATGACCAGCTTTTCCTTTTCCTGGCCATGCATTTCCTAATGTCATTTCTTCACTACTACTTCCTCTTTGTAATTCCTTATAGTGTGTTCATATCTGCAGTATACACTTATCCATTGCTCTCCAACTGATTTTCAAGTTTGATTCCTTTGTATTATTGGATTAATAATGATGCTAAAAAGATAGTCCTTTGTTTTCGGGTGAAATCAGGAGTCATTAAAAAGATACATTTCCTTAAAATTAATTAATTTGGCCTACTCTTCTCTGCCTGTTCAGTTTTTAGGTCTAGTTCATTCTCTCTCTCTCTCTCTCTCTCTCTCTCTCTCTCTCTCTCTCTCTCTCTCTCTCTTTCCCTCTCCCTGTAAACACACACACACACACACACACACACACACACACACACACACACACACCCCTTAAGGGTGAGCTCATGGAAAGCTAGGAAAGTCAGCAATCATCTTTGACTTTGAATTCTTATCTCCATATCAAATCTGTTGCCAAGCCCCGCCAACTCTATCTTTACAAAGTCTCTCCTATGGATCTCTTCTCTCCTCTGATATTTTGATCACCCTAACTCAGGACCTGATCACTTCATTCCTGAATTATTGCAAATATTCTCCTTGTTTCCAATCTTTCTCCATTCTAATGCTCTATTATCCAACACAGTATTCCTAAAGGCAATTGTGACCATGTCATTTTCTCAATGAATTAATTCAAATACTTCCATGTTACCTCCAAAAGAAGATATCAAATCTTGTTTTTGCTCTTTCATAACATGGATCTTTCCTATCCATCTAGAGTTCTGATGTCTTACTTCTTTTCACATACTCTGATTCAGCAACAGTGTATTCCTTTGCTGAACCATATGCTAAATGTCTCCATCTCCCAGCTTCATGAATTTTCATTCATTATCTTTCATTTCTAAATCCTTTCTTTCCTCATTTAACCATCCAGACTTTTCTGATTTTCTTGGAGTCTCAGCTAAAACCCAGTCTTAATACTGGCAAAGAAGCTTTTCCAATCTCCTCAATTCTGATTTCACCTCAGAAAGATGATTTCCAATTAATCCCATTTATATCTTACTTATGCATTGTTTCTTGTAAATTGTCTATCCTAATGAATTGTAAGATGCTTGAGAATAAATGCTATTTCTGTCTTTATAGCACACTAGGGAAACTGAGGGCCACAGTGAATAGAGTGCTGGGCTAAAGTTAGGAAGATGTATTTTCTAAATTCAAATCTGTCCTCAGCACTTACTAGATTATTAGCTACATAACCCTGGGCAAGATACTTAACACTATTTGCTTCAGTTTCTCATCAGTAAAGTGAGTTGTAAAAGGAAAGGGAAACATTCCAATATCTTTGCCCAAAAAACTCAATTGGAGTCATGAGGAATTATGGGTGTGTGTGTGTGTGTGTGTGTGTGTGTGTTTGTGAAAAATGACTGGACAACAAATTCACTGCAAAACTCTAGAAGTCAAGGATACATGTTTATATAAATCTATTGCAATATATAATTTTGCACAAATATTACAATTAAACAAAAAAACAAAAAAATTTGCTTTTTCATCTGTGCTAAGTATTTTAGGCATTGAGAGAGAAAGAGAGAAAGAAAGAAAGAAAAAGAAAGAGAAAAAAGAATCAAAGAAAAAAGAAAGAAAGGGAAAGAGATGAAAAATCAAAGAAAGAAAGAAAAAAGAAAAAGAAAGATAGAAGAAAGAAAGAGAAGAAAGAGAAGAAAGAAAGAAAGAAAGAAAGAAAGAAAGAAAGAAAGAAAGAAAGAAAAGAAAGAAAGAAAGAAAGAAGGAAGGAAGGAAGAAGGAAGGAAGGAAGGAAGGAAGGAAGGAAGGAAAGAGGGAAGAAAGAAAGAAGGAAGGAAGAAAGGAAGGAAGGAAGGAAAAAGGAAGGAAGAAAGGAAAAAAGGAAGGAAGAAGGAAGAAGGAAAGGAGGAAAGAGGAGAAAATGAGGAAAGAAGGAAGGAAAGAAGAGAGGGAGGAAGGAAGAAATCATTATAATTGAGCTAAATTCTAATGGTGGAGATTCTATGAATGTATGCGAGTATATGCAGGATATATATATATATATATATATATATATATAATATATATATATATATATATATAATATATATATATATTATATATATATATATCATACAAAAGGAAGCCTGAAGGGAGAACCTGCATGTGTACAACAAAATCAGTTGAAGAGCAGTTTCCATACACCAACGACAAAGTCCAATGGTTGTAACTAGAACAATTTTCCTCTGAAACAGGAACCTGCAGACAATCTAAGGAATGAGGTCAAAGATGGCACATTTCATTGTGCACAAAGGTAACTGGAGAAGCCAGAGGAAGGTGAATTCCTTGAAGCAGTTCTTATTTGATTTTGTCTTTGTATTCCTACCTAGCATGTACCTGACATATATTAGGCATCTGAGAAATGTATTTTTCCCCATCAGTTGAAGTAATACTGAAATATGTTTATATTAGAAGAGGCTAAGGGTTTTTTCTTCTTTCTCTTGTAATCTGTAGTCTACATATACTGTTGGTCAATACTTTCACTTATCTTTTCATAAAATAAGAATTTTATTCCATTTTATCTTTTTTTTTTTAAATCAGGTTTTATTTTGATCCACTCTGAACCCATTGTTGGAGAAAATTTCCTAAAGTGAAGGAATACAAATGTAAATTACAAACCATCAGCTAAAAAGCACGATAATTATTAACAACTTGAAACATCCACAAGTCATTGACTGAAAAAAAATCTGCTGGGACATCTCTACTTCACTCCTTTATTAGAAAAAGAAATCTTAGTTACTTTGGTATCACATCCCTTAGAATTGATTTGTTAACATCAATACCTTGATTTGCACCTGCAAGCAATTTGGAAGCTATCGTGAAGTAGGGAGCACAGTTGCAGTGCACTGCATGAGGGCAAAATGATTTTAGCAGGTGGGTTACTTCTCATAAAAATATATCTCTAATTAGAAAAAAAAACACAAAGCAAAAACCAGTTCTGTTTTTTTAAATTTGTTTCTCAAATAGCAAACTAATAACACTTCAATAATAGCCAAGCAGATAACAGCATTACTTGGTTATGCAATTGTCTAAAAGGCTTTTATTAGAATTGAAACTCTTATAATGATGAAGTTAGCCTGAGAACTGCATACATTTTAAATTAAGTTGGTTGAAATAGCCTTATGAATAAGAAAAATTCCTTATAAGAGAGGCGAAGTAAAATAAATCAGATCTAAAACTGAATAAGACATCATATGCTGTGGATTCCAATTTTCTAATTTACAGATTACCAAAGTAAGGCCTCTATTGAGATTAAAAGACTTGCTTAAGAAGCATTAGAGGAAGATTTCCAATCTAGCTACTCTGATTTAGGAGTCAATTCTCTTTCATTCTACTACTAGAATTAGAAGGAAAAGAATGACTGATCATAACTTGTAATTAGGGGGAAAGATTAAAGGTTTAAGTTAGAGTTCTTATGAATTACTTTTGGGATATGTTATGATTGAAAAAAAGGTGGGGGTTTCCAGTTGATCATTGATAGAATGACCAATAGTAACCAAAATTTCAACCCCCATTATTGCTGTTGTTATTCAATCAATTCTGCCTCTTCGTGACCCTTCTTGGGGTTTTCTTAGCAAAGATATTTGACTGTTTGTCATTTCTTCCCCTATCATTTTCAGATGAGAATTTGAGGGGAACATGGTTAAATGACTTGCCTAAGTCACATAGCTAGTAATTGTCAGAAGCCAGAATTGAACTCAGGAAGATGAGTTTTTCTGACCCCAGACCTAGAACTCTATCCACTGCATCAGTTGGTCACAGTTGAAGGAAAAGTGGAGGATTAGGAAGATGCATCCATAGTAACACAGATTAGTTTTGTGGCATGGCAAGACATCTGAGTTTTACAAGCTGCAGAGTCCTTAATTGTAAAATAAGAGAGCTGAACTTGTCACATAAGGTGACTAGCTCTTAAGCCTTTGCCTATATGTCTTTTAGGATTAGTCATTTTGTAGAGACTAAATGACACTTGTACCCACTTAGTTGATATATTTCTACTAAGCCAGAAAAAAAAAAAAACAAAACAAAGAAAATCATTTTTTGAAAAAAAAATTGAAACATTTTAGCATAAAAATGAGATTATCTTGAGATGGAGTGGGGTCATGCTGGTCACTTTTTCTGCTTCCATAAAATTTAATCATGAATCTACATCATTTAAGTTAACTTGACTAAACTATGTGTAATATACCTTGAAATACTGATAATATATTTCCCTCAAGTTAGATGAAATTTGTAAATGTCCCACATATCATACACTTCATCTATTTCTCTAACATAATTGAGGATTTGCTATTTTTACTTTTTAAATGGTTTAGATTTTTCTAACATGTTCCATATTTCTCAACTATTTTTCCGTCTATTATATATTGATAAAAATTGCTTGATTGAGAAAATCATTACTCTTCAGTGCCTCCAGTTCTTTCCAAATCTATCCAGTATTCCTCCTCCTCATTCTTGAAGCCTGAGTATCGTTAGCTCTCAATCTTCCTACACAAATTGTCATTTGAATCTACAAATATCTAACATTGTGAAATGCTCTCTGCCTTTATATTAAGGAGGGACTTGACTGATTTTTAAATCTTTCAAGAATATCAGACAACTATAAAGGCATTCTACTTCTTTTTCTCTACTTAGTTCTTAGATTTTATAAATCAGATACTTAAAAAGGTAAATGTAAAAGGACAATTTTCATGTTGGAGAGCCTTGATATTTTGTCAATATTTTTCATAACTGATGTGATATTCAATTATCCATTATTAATAAAATTGTTTGATTTGGTATACCAATAATATTATCTTATGCTAGTAAATATTTAACATGGAAGAATTGAATGAATCAAATAATTCACATTAATGTGGTTATTTATAGGTAACAAAGTACATTAGCATAAATTTCTTATAAGAGAATTAAAAGTGAAGGATATACGTTATAGGGTAACAACACATACAAGTGTGTAAGTGAACTTTTTTTCCCCCTAATGAAAGTAAAAATAACAAACATAGTCAAAGAGATTTCTCCCATTAGGGTTTACAATAGAAACTATATTATTTACTGAGAAAGACCTACTAGGACAGACTTTATTTTTTCACATATTTAGCCTTCAGAATTTTTCTTGTTAGTCCCTTCCAATGTTTCCAATATTCGCTTTACTGCTCTCCATCTAAAATACAATCCAGTGACAATGACCTACCTACAATTTTTCTGTACATTGCACTCTATTTTCATCTCTATGTTTTGGCAGTGGCTTTCTGTCATGCTTGCAATACTCTTGCTATTTGCCTCTGCTGACTAGCTTCCCCTGGCTTTCTCTAAGATGAAGTTCAAATCTCACCTTCTGCAGGAGATCATTCCAAGTCTCCTTCAGAAGATGTTTCTATTTACAGAAACAACAAAAAAAAGTTTTTGTTATTATCCCTTAAATAAGCATTTGGTTACAGAAGGAAAAAAGTTAGAAAATGAAGTTAGAAATTAAAAAAGAAATTATCTGAATACAAAAAGGGACTGGGGCTATTAGCAAGGCAATTTTGATAGAAAATAACAAAGGTGAAGGTTTTTAAAATAGCAATAAGATTTCAAAATTTTCATAAAGGAAGTCCAAAGAGAGAAAAGCAAATTCAAGAGGTAGAGAGGAGTAACAAAAATATGAGGAGGTTTGTTTTTTTTTTTTTTAAAGAAAGAGAAGCCTATTTTTGACATCTTAGTTATTCCAAGAACTGATAAGGCACAAGGTAGACAGTACTCAAGTTCAAAAATGACTGAAGTGGAGGAGAGGTGAAGGTCATTGAATTTAATGAAAATGTTAAGTAATCTAGAATCAAAAGATCTCATTTGTACTCTTAAATCTCCTATTTATATCCTATGTGACTTTAAGAAAACTACTTCAATTCTCCATATCTCAATTTTGGCACTAAGGAAATGAAGAGCTTGAAATAGAAGATTTCCCAAGTTCTTCTAGGTAAAAGGTACTACCATGTCCTTTTCATCATCTTTTTCATTTTATCATTTTACTATGTAAGTTTAACTGTGTATTGTGTTGCTTTGGCTTCTTTCATAGTTTTTGAGTTTAAAAATCCACATTAATCTTTATCTCAAACACATTCTTTCTGTAGAATGTGTTTCTTAAGAAAAACATTCTTTCTAAAAGTAGGTAATGTCTGCTGGCATTTAATAAGAACAAAAATATTATGAATATTTACTCAATCAAATTCATTTGAAGTTTTAAAATTAATTAGTAATTGAAAATGGTCTATAGATAACAAACATTAAATTATGAAAATTAGTTGGAGATTCAAAGTATTATGTATATGGGCATTTGTTGAGATTTTTATTAAAGAAAACTTCCTAAAAACATTTTATAATTCACTGCAGATTATCATTTTATTTATACCAATACATGGCATTGTTATATAGAATATTTTGTAGCAGTGGTAGTTGGAGCACAGAATTTAGTTAGCCTGTGTATTCTGGCAGTAGGCAAAAGGAAGGAAGGAAACAAAATCAGAAATGATGGGGCAGATTTAAAACAAAAAGAAGAGGGGGGAGAAGTCAGGAGGACTTGAATTCAAAACCAATCTCAGAAACTTAACCATTAACCTTTGGGCAAGTCAAGGGGGCACTACAGAAACACATAGGCTATACGTATTTGGTCTCTTGATCTTTAAATAACACTTAGGATTACACAACTTAACAATGAAGCAATTTCACATTAGTTCTTAATGCCAAACATGGACAGAGAAAGATATTTGATTAGCAATCAAGGAAACACTTTATGTGAAAGTCCAGTAACATCTCCTTCTCCTTCACAACCTCTCAAAATTCCTTTTAACTTAACATTTTATATATGGATGTACAAGGATAATTAAACACCTATGATAATGTTTTAAAAGTTGTTCATCCCTAGTCAAAACTTGTTTAATAATTTCCAGGTTTTGTAATAGACAAAAATAAAAGATAATTTGTGAGAATGGGAGAAAGACAAGTGTTTAAGAAAAATGTTTAAAATATATCTCACAATATGTGGGATCATCAACTAATATGACAAAGAATTAAGTGTCTCAATGAATTTTCATATGTGTGTCCAGAAGAAACCTTTAAATTTATGTAATTCCAATTTCCTCCCTCTTAAATAAAAAAAAAAAATGGGATCCTAGTTAGATGAAATATTTTGTTTAAAGCAAAGCAAACCAGAAAGGGAAGAGACACAGTATTAATTGCATTGTTTCCATTGCTCCCTTGATGACAATAATAAGCCTATAATGACAAAACATCTAGATATTTACAAATAATTGGGAATGGCATAATGTATAGGTCTAAATAACCACAGGATTGAGTTCAAGAAGAACTTGATAAATCATTTATTTCAAGCTCTTCATTGTGTTAGTGCCAAAATTGAGTTATGGAGAATTAAAGTAGTTTTCTTAAAATCATGTAAAGGGCTGAAACTCTTAAGTGCATGCACTGAGGTCGGTTCAAGCACTTAAGGTTAATTACTGATTGGACAACACTCTATAAGCATATGCTTAGAAAATGGCCCTTCCCACTATCCTGTACTGGCTCAATAATTGGTGTATACAGAGAATTGTAGGGGGGACTAGGAGGTGGAGTAAGACTAGCCAGGGTCACCTCTGGGTGGGAGATGAAGAAGGAAGGTCGTGGAGATTCTGGTTCTATCCAATTCAATTCTACCTCTAAAGAACAAGAATAATACTAAGGACTTTGCTTATCCTGACTCCAGCTGATTCTAAGGTATCCAGGGTGCTAACACGGTCATCACAAAGTCACATAGGATATAAATAGCAGATTTAAGAGTAGAAATGAGATCTTTTGATTCTAGATTACTTAACATTTTCATTAAATTCAATGACCTTCACCTCTCCTCCACTTCAGTCATTTTTGAACTTGAGTAGTGTCTACCTTGTGCCTTATCAGTTCTTGGAATAACTAAGATGTCAAAAATAGATTTCTCTTTCTTTAAAAAAAAACATCCTCCTCATATTTTTGTTACTCCTCTCTACCCCCTGAATTTGCTTTTCTCTCTAGTAGGAGCAATCCCTCACATTTTTCTTGTTTCTTCAGCATCTACTGTTCTCTTTGGATTTCCTTTATGAAAATTTTGAACTGTCATCTCATTGTTATTTTAAAAAACCTTCACCTTTGTTATCTTCTATCAAAACTGCCTTGCTAATAGCCCCAGTCCATGAAGCATTGCTTTTAGTTTGAAGAAAACCACCTAACAATGTGAATTGATTTCAAAATTTGATTGAACTCATTTCAATTTGGTGATATTTACTTTGATAGCTCTCTACTTTGCTACCCAATAGAACATCTCAGTTACTCTTTAAGAATATCTACTATCCCCCAGACTCTACTTGTTTCCACACATATATAACTACTCACCACATAACCTTCCCCACAAATTCCCTAATATTAAGGCCATCCAAGAGGAAATCTGTCAACTCCTTTCTTCATTTATGGAATTTTAAAGGATTTTCACCTCACATTCGTATCAATCTCAGTAAGAGAAAACCAACCCAAACAAAAAAACCATTCCATTCCAATCTTAATGATTCCCACTTTGACTGCCTTGAGAGATTTGCTCCTTTTATCTCTATTTTTTTGGCATTGGCACACTTTTGAAAGCAACAATTGAAGGTTTACACTCACTATCTCTTCAATAACTTTCATTCCAACTTTAATTTTCAGGATTTTATATTATTCTAAAATTATCTCACAATGTCTTCTTAATTAATCTAATGTTTTCCCAGTACTCCTCTACCCTCATCCTCCTTGACTTCTATTCATCTTCTCATAGCAATGAGAGTTTGAGAAGCTCTTTTCCTTTGGCTGTTATAACATTGAAATATACTGATCCTCCACCATAAATGATTAACCCCTCCTTTTCTGCTTTGATTGTTCTTCTGTTTCCCCTCTTTTCAAACACCTTTAAAAATGATTTTGTATTCAGAAATCTTCTGTTTCTATTCTTTTCTTTGTGAATGTTACCACTTTCCTTCTGTTTCAATTCCCTTCTGTGTAGATGTTTTCCAGATTTTATCTATTGCCCCATCTACTATTTAAGGTTTCAGACCACATTTCTGACTATTCTCCATAGTTACTTCTTTTTGTCTCTCCCATCTCCTCAAACTAATTATCTCTAATGACCTAAGTATGTCTTTTTAAAACTGTCCTTTACCTCAAGCTGGTGACTTTGGTGAGTCTTCTATCACCTTTTGCTTTTATTTGTTCAACAGCTTCCTAAACTGGTCTTCCAAATCAAGTTTCTTCCTATTCCAATCTATCTTTTACATGTTGCCAAATTGATATTCATAAAACACACACACACACACACACACATTTAACCATGTCCCTTCTAAAGTTCCATGGCACCCTATTACTTGTACAATAAAATATAAACCCCTCTGGTTGACATTTAACAGCTTCATAATCTCATCCATGACTATCTTCTTGGCTTATTACAGCACCCTTCATGTACTCAAAGGCAGTTAGGTGACCCAGTGAATAGAGGACTTCACTTATAAGTAAGAAGACATGAGATGAAGTCCAGATTCAGGTACTTACTAGCTGTGTGACACTGGGCATATAATTTAAGCTCTGTCTGGGTCAATTTTCACATCTGCAAAATGAAGATAATAATAGCATTTAGCTGCCATCGTTGTTGTGAGGATTAAAGTATAAACCTTAAAATACTTATATAAATGCTAATTATTATTATTGGCAGGAGCAGTGTATATGAATTATGTATGAATGCTATCTCTAGACAAACTAGCCTAGATACTCACTCCCAGGGATGTTATTTCCTCTACCACCTGTGCATAGGTTTTTCTTATGTTTTATAGCTATCTCTTTTTACTTGCCACTCTTGGAATTCCTAAATTGTTGAAAGATCAAGTATGCTATTAATCCATTAAGAAAAATTTTCCTGATTCCTCTTAGTAAAATCATCAACCATAAGAGCAACAGACAGATTGTTCACCAAAATCAGATATGAGATATTTATTTATGTTATACATATCCTATATTTTCTTTTCTGTGATTATATTTTTTTTGGCCTCCCCCATTTTCCTACCCAAACCCTATAGTGATAAATGAGATATTTGAGGGCAAAGACAAACTTACTTTTGTCTTTGTATTCCCTGTGCCTTGGACAACAAGTGGGGGAAGACTGGTGATGGCCCAGAATCTCCTTGGCATCTTCATGTCTGCACTCCACAGTGCCCACTTAAGCTGCATTCATAGAAGTTTGAATAATTGTTAACATCCATTTGTCACAGTGGGGAAAGCCTTCACATGCTTGTGATGGCAATTTCCCTGATCCATCCATGAACTTGAAGCCTGTTGGTTTAAGTTGATTTAGTCCATCTGACAAGACCATTTGACCAGGGTGTGGCTGCTGCAAATGCTAAGATTCTTAGAGCCACTGGTGAGCATTGGGTGACAGGGGTACATTTTTGATTATAGATTCAGAAAACCAAGGAGAACTAGGTTTAAAATTCCCTGTTTGGCACAAGCTAGCTGTGTGATCCCAGACAAATGAAGGTAGTAAATCTCTTAGAATGTAACAGAGAATATGCCACCTTGCATTTACAGGAGGAGTTTATCATAAAGCAACACTTTAAAGCTTAATTGCTGTAAATATTTACTCTACAAAAAAGGTTTATTCTCTATTGACTTAAGTATATACATACTGTTTTCCCCAAACAGATAATAAACACCTTGAAGAGAAAGAGTATCTGTATTCTCAGGACCTAGAATAGTTCCTCCTACATAGATTCATGGATGTTCTCAAATTTCCCCCACTTGTGGAGTCATTTTGAATCCATATGAAGAAATCTTTGGAAAGAGAAAATCAATAAATGAAAGCAAAGATTAAAAAATTGGGCATGTGACCAAAAAAAGCAAGAAAAATAACAAATTAAAAGCTCCTAATTAAATACCAAATTTGAAATTCTGAAAATAAAAGGAGACACTAATAAAATTGAAAGTAAAAAAATAAAGCTATTGAACTAATAAATAAAACTGTTTTATTTTAAAAAATAGATAAACCCTTGATTTGATTAGAAAAAGGACAGAAGAAAATAAAATTGTTAGTATCAAAAATGAAAAGAATGAATTTTCCACTGTGAAAAGGAAATTAATTAGTAGCTATTTTTGCCCAACTGTATGCCATTAAGTCTGATAAACCATGTGAAATGGATTACTTATAAAATATAGATTGCCCAGATTAACAAAAGAGGAAATAAATTACTTAAGTAGTCCCATTTTTTTTTTTTAAAAAGAAATTGAACAAACTTAATCAACTCCCTAAGAAAATGTCTCCAACACCAGATAGATTTACATATGAATTCCATCAAACATTTAAACAACAATTAATTCCTATACTATGAAAACTGTTTGAAAAACAGGGAAAGGAGAAATCCTACCATTTTTTTTTTATGACACAGACATGGTGCTGATACCTAAGATATAGACCAAATTCCCTAATGAATATTCATGACAAAATCTTACCTACAATATTACCAAAGAGATTAGGATTTAAACCAAGAATGCAGGGCTGGTTCAATAGTAGGAAAACTATTAGCATAATTGCTTATCTCAATAACGAAACTAACAAAAATCATATCATCTCAATAGATGGAGAAAAATCATTTGACAAAAATCCAACATCCATTCTTATTAAAAACACTAAAGAGTCTAGAAATAAATGATCAATAAAATATATTTAAAACAATCAGAAAGCATCATATGTAATGGGTATAAACTAGAACCATTCCCAATAAGATAAGGGTGAAACAAGGTTGCCCACTATCACCATTAGTATTCAATATTGTATTAGAAATGTTAGCTTTAGAAATAAGAGAAGAAAAAGAGATTAAAGGAATTAGAGAAGGTAATGAAGAAATCAAATTATCACTCTTTGCAGATGATATGGTGATGTACTTAGAGAATCCACTAAAAAGCCTACTAGAAACAATTCACAATTTTATCAAAGTTGAAGGATACAAAATACATCCACAAAAATCATATGCATGTTTTATATATTACTAGCAAAGGTCAGTAGCAAGAGCTACAAAGAGAAATTCCATTTAAAATAACTGTAGATCATATACAATATTTGGGAGTCTCCTTGTCAAGGCAAAGTCAAGAATAATATGAACAAAATTACAAAACACTTTCCACAGAAATAAAATCAGATCTAATCAATTGGAAAAATAGCTGCTCATGGGTAGGTAGAAGTAATATATTAAAAATGACAATACTACCCAAAATAATCTACTTATTCAGTGTCATATCAATCAAACTCCCAAAAATTATTATCAGAGCTAGAAAAAAGTATAACAAAATTCATGTGGAACAACAAAAAGTCAAAAATTTCAAAGGAATTAATGAAAAAAAATGTAAATGCAGGACTAGCTATCGATACTTTATATAGCATAGAAATAAAGTCTTTATCAAAATCCTTAAATGTAAAAATTATAAAAATTCAAGCTATTCTCCAATTGATAAATTGTCAAAGGATATTAATAGATAATTTTCAGATGAAGAAATCGAAACCATTTCTAATCATATGAAAAATTGCTCCAAATCACTATTGATCAGAGAAATTCAAATTAAGACAACTCTGAGCTCCTAATACACATTACTCAGACTGGCTAAGATGATAGGAAAAGGTAATGATGAATGTTCAAGTGGATGAAGGTTCGAGAAACCTGGGACAACTAATAAACTGTAAATGGAGTTGTGAACTGATCTAATCATTTTGGAGAGCAATTTGGAACTATGCTCAACTGGCTATCAAATTGTACATACATACTCTTTGATTGAGGCATGTCTCTATTGGGTCTGTATCCACAAGAGATTATAAAGGAAGGAAAGGGATCCACATGTGCAAAAATATTTGTGGCAGCCATATTTTAGTGGCAAGAAATTGGAAAGTGAATGGATGCTCATTAGTTAGAGAATGGCTGAATAAATTATGATATGTGAATGTTATAGAATATTATTTTTCCATAAGAAACAATGAGCATGATGACTTCAGAGAGGCCTGTATAAGTAAGAAGACATAAGGTGAAGACTTACACAAATTTACACAAACAGAATCAGGAGATTATTGTGCATGGCAATACTATAGAACAATTAGGTCTGATGGGAGTGGCTCTTTCCAACAATGAAATGATTCAGATCACTTCCCAAAACTTTATGATGAAAAAAGCCATTTACAGCCAGAAAGAGAACTGTGGGAATTGTGTGTGGACCACAACATAGGATTTTCACTTCTTTGTTATTATTTGCTTGCATTTGGTTTTCTTTCTCATTTTTTTTTCCTTTTTGATCACATTTTCTTGAGTCTGTAAAATTTCATTAAGCATGTATAAATAATTAATTCCAATGAGGTAATTTTTCTGATTCTATTTTTTTCCTTGCTCAATGACCTGTAGAAATTATTGATTTGCCACACTATTTAACACAAATAAAAATACAGATACACACACACACACATATATACACACACATACATATATAAACATATGCTATATGTTTAAACATATAGCAAAAATGAAATTCAGGTAAAAGTCAAACATTTAAGAGAAATGGAAATGAACACTGTTTATTTTCATCATATCAGTTGCATGTCCCTTTCAGAAATTTTGTAAATATGTACATGGTCTTTAATGAAGCAGATTATTATCATCTTTAAAAATGACTATAATTGGAGGAACTAGATTCTAAAGTTGTATTCCCAAGTGCAGTTGAATGTTATAGCATCAGATGTTGTAGAATAACATTAAGTAATGAATCATTTTCATAAAATTATTTAAGCTTTAGCTAAAAAAGTAAAATCTTGGGACAACAAATAATTAAAGAGTAAAAACAAATGGAAATTAAATGAAAGATTTTACTTTCTACATTAAAAGTAAATTAAGACATTCACAAGCTATTATCTAAGCCACCCTCCCACTCAGCTCAATGCAGCTGCATCTGAGTCAGCCTATTCACAACTCCTTTTAATTAGCAGGTTTTGTGAGGATCCCAGAGGTTGCAAATTAAAAAGAACATAGAACACTTGAAGCTATCCTACTCTGAGAGGAAATATCCTAGGCATGAATACAAGTAGTGATAAGAAATTATAAATTGTGAGCAAAAGAAGGATAGACATCAGTAATAGTGGGCAGCCAAAAAGTACTGAGGTCTGTTGCTAAGAAGCTGGATAATGAAGAGGTAACTTACCCCACTGGCTTCACCTCCAAAAGTATAAATATCATCATTATGTGAGAAAGAATCTTCTGATGAAGGCATTAACTCTTTACTTCCATGACAAAGTTTATTTGGTCATAAAGGGCTAGAATGATATTTCCCAATGATGACATTTCCCCAAATCCTTTGAAGTTACTGGGGCACTAACAGGTTCTGTTTTCTCTAAGTTTATGTATAATGTTATACATTCGATGCTCTCTTCAGGTAGTTTAAATCATTACTGACAAAAAAAGCCACCCTTTTAGGAGATCTTCATGGAACTATGAATGGAAGGTACCAAATGAGGATAAGAGTGGCTCCCTATTTGGGTCACCTAAATATATTTGCATATTAATGTATGCATATGTATGTGTGTGTATACACATATGTGTGTGTATATGTGTATATGTTTGTACACATATAAACATTATCTACATATAGACAGTTATTTAGATCGCCCACATAGAAGAGGAAGACTTAAATTGTTCTACATGAACCTAAACAGCAGAATAGAAAGAGAAATGGACACATTTTGAGTCAGCTTTAGTCTCAAAGAAAAAACATCCTTGTCTGGAATTTTCTACCTTCCTGCTTGGTTCTACTTCAAGTCTTCTAAAAAGAGTTATTATAGTAATTTTCAAACAGCAAAAGTTTGATTAGACCTCTCACTCTTATAAATAAACTTATTCTCTATAAAAATTTTCTCTTTATGATGTTTAAATCTCACCAAATGGGGATCCTTCCTAACTTTAGAGTCTTTTTATACATTATTCTATTGTCATGATTTTATCAAATTCTATTAAATTGATTTATATTTTGATTGCTAGCATGTTAAATTTGGAGGACAAACTTAATAGTATTGTCCTTAAATAAAAAGCAAACATGATTATGTTGGCATATCTCTCAATTTGATTTTCTTCATTTCTTTCAAACCATTTTAAAAACATATTTTAATAGAAATGATATGTAGATATAAATAAGCTATTTCCTGGTTGGTTGTTCTTGTATTTAAATGTATGCCATTTATTCATTTATTTTTCATATTTATTATCCATATTTAATAATAATTTGAGGGACTATAAATGCTAGTTATTATTATTTCTGGGCAGCTAGATGGCAAAATAGATAGATTTTAATAGGAAGATCAAACTTCCATTCCAGTCTTAGATTTGTGTGATTTTGGGAAGTCATAATTTCCTCAATGAAAAATTAGTTGAAAAAGGAAATAGCAAGCCATTCTAGTACCTTTGCCACAAAACCACCAGATGTGGTCATGAAGAGCCAGATATGATTGAAATGACTCAACAATATCCAAAATTATTGATTTGACAATAATATCCTCTAAACTAGGGTTTCCCAATTTCCATTGAGCTATAACAAATTTATTTCTGTACATAAAACTTTACAATCAAAATTCCTTACTTCTTAAAAATCTTCCTCTTTCTCTGCCCCTTCCTTACACTCACGACCCACACCCAAGTCAGCATATTGAAGCCCAAAAATCTAGATAAAAATGTCTTTTGGAGAAAATTTAGATATTTTTATAGTCTATAAAATAGATCATATAAGAGAGCAATGTCCTTGGATGTTGGATTGTAATATTTTGAAGATATTGTCACTGTACAGTCAATATAGTCTACCTAAGTCCACATTATAATTTTGCAAGGAAGCATGGACCTTGGGTCCTCAGAGACTTAATACCTCAGAGACACTCACTTTAGTAGTGTTTGATTTTGAAACAAAATTAAGTCATCTTTGGACCATTAGTTAAATATTAATATCTACAATATAAAAATATAGAAAATGTAAGAGCTACTTGAAGTAAGAATTTAATTAAAAAAATGTTCTAAGCTTTGTTAGATGCTGTTGTATAATTTCCCCTGCCCCCCAAATATCTTAATTTTTTAAAAAATTGATAGATTCATTAACCTGACCTTATCCCACCTTTCACATCTGAAATTCTCCTTTGAGATTTGAATCAAATAAATTACTGTACCAATCCTGTTAACTTTTTAATCTTTAACATTATTTTTCAAGAAACACAGCATTCCATTTTACCACTGCTATGAACTGAGAATTGGGAGCTGTGAGCACTAGTCTACATTCTGCCACATTTCAGTTGGACACAGTAATCCTCAAAACAAGCTCGTGGGAATGTACTATATGAAAATAAATTTAAATAAAACAATATATATGAAAGTACTTTGTAAAGAGAAGTGGAAGTGGAATTCTGTGGATCGGAGGTCAGGTCTCTCTATTAAGGTATTGATTGGTGTAATAGAGATCTCTATTCTCTTCCCTATCTTGTACACCATGTTTATTTATATCTTAGCTGAAGATATGGATTTATTTTTGTCACGTTTATTATACATAACAAAATTCTGAGATAGAAGAACGGAACATTGGATTACAGAATCAAGATACAAATGTATTTTGGTGAATTAGAAAGCTAGAAATATATATATATATATATATATTAAACTGCTTAGACTATAGCTCAAGGGATGTTACATACTTTCCTACAATTTTTAGATGGTTATTAGTATATTGGTGGCAAGTTAGATGGAAATGACTGGTACATTGAACAGATTTGTTACCATACAAAAGTTATCAAAACATGGTGATGACAAGTAAAGATGGGTCAAACATTGGTTGATGTTTTTATCAGCCTACTCCTTCAGTTATAAATCAAATATTAGGAAAAAAAAGTGGGAAAAATGCATAGTAGGACAATAAGTAGATACCAGTCATGGATCTTTTATAGGCTAAAAATGTATAGAATAGTACCCTAAAACAATAACTGAGCTAGAAGGCAGAAAATTCAGTTACAAATTTTACTTATGTCACCAGGTCCCATTGTGATTTTTTAGGAGGTCTACTGGGGCCTTCATTAAGTGCTTTAAAAATTAAATTATTCCAAATGTTTATGTCCATGAATCAAAAAACAAGAATAAGAGAACTATACTTTAAATGGTGAAAGCTATATTTTTGTTGGTTGTTATACCAAAAAATTGAATCTTTTCTCATTAACTCTTTTTTTTGAGTCTTTTCTTATAAATCAGTTTTATTTTGTTTAACAAACATTTTACAAGTCATATCTTTGAAAGGCACTGAGCTAGGCAATAATTAGAGATACAAAGACAAAAAGAAAATAAAAGAAAACATGTCTGAATGAATTTATATCGTACTGAATGGAGAGTGGATACAGATAATAAAATACAAAATATATACTTGACAAATACAATTGTTGCTATTTATGCTATAAGGTAAGATCTTTTATAAGAGATGTCATTTGACCCGTGTCCTAAAGGGAATTAAGATTCCAGGAGGTGGAAGTGAGGAACATCTGGGAAATGGAAATGAGGATAAAAAATATCACAATATGTGGTACCACCTTTAGTAATGTTCAGAGGCATGAGATGGAATGGTTTGTATGTATGATGTGATATTGACCAATTTGCTTAGAAGATAGCATACATAAGGAGGGGTAATATTAAATTCATATACATTTAGACCTCTTCTAAATAGGTAATTCTTAAAATAGGATATGGAATAAAAAAATGAAATCCTTTTTGTTCAGCTGGATTTTTACTGATGGGATCTGTTTCTTAAAAAAAAAAAAATTCCTTTTATTGTTGAGGCAAACTGTATCCCTAGTTGAAAAAACAATTAAATTTAGTTTGCAGTAAACCATTTATCAAGCTTTTAAAAAATCAAATAGCTCAAGTATTCTAAAGATCTTAGTTTTTTCCCTAGTTTCTGATTCAGTGTTTTCCTTTTGTAAAGTCATATTTCAAATGGAATCATTTGCTTGTGAATTTTTAAAAAGGCAAATTAAGCATTTAATTAGATCATAGAACAGAAAAACATAGAGAATTCCTGTATGTAGAAAGTAAATTCATTTAAAAATTTATTTATTTATCTTTAAGACACATTGTTTATGAATCATGTTGGGAGAGAAATATCAGAATGAGAGGGGGAAAACCAATGGAGAGAAAAAATAGGAAAAAAAAAGTGAACATAGCATATGTTGATTTAATATTCAATCTCCTTAGTTCTTTTTCTGGATTCAAATGACATTTTCTATCCAATGTCAATTGGAATTGCCTTAGATCACTGAACCACAGAGAAGAACCAAGTCTTTTATAGTTGATCATAGAATTATTGCTGTTACTATGTATGATGTATTCCTGGTTCTGCTTATTTTGCTTGGTGTCAGCTCATTTAAATCTTTCCAGGATATTTTGAAATCAGTTTGTTTGTCATTTTTATCCATTACCTTTATATACCTCAGCTTATTCGGCCATTTCCCAACTGATGGCCATCCACTCCTTTTCTAATTGTTTGCTACCACAAAAAGAGATGCTTAATCATTTTTTGCACATATGGATCCTTTTCCCTCCTTTATGATTTTCTTGGAAAACAGACCCAGTAATGGCACTGCGGGGTCAAAGGACATACACAGATCTTATATTCTTTTGGACATAGTTCAAGATTGTTCTCCATAATGGTTGGATCATTTCACAACTTCAATAACAATACGTTAGTGTCTCAGCTAGAAAGTGAATTCTTTAAAAACATGAAGCAAAACACACACACACACACACACACACACACACACACACACACACACACACCAGTAGTTGTGGCTTGAAATATGAGAATTAGGTGGTAAAACACAATAGACTAAAGGTATACAGTGAACTGTGAATTTTCCCCGCCCTTCCAAAAAACCTGTTTATTAATTAATTATGGCCTATTGATGGCCATTTTCCACATAAGCCATTGATGAGAAAATGGATCTAAGAAATTCTACAGGAAAACCATAGACTAAATCTTTCACTATATAGAAATAAGTGTGAATCTAAATATATTAGATTAGTAAACATGAGGAAAAGTGAAGAATCTTTCAAGAACTTCTAGCACATGTTGATTTTAAAGTGTAAAAAGCATAGAGTCAAATTTAATAATATCTTTGTCACATATAAAGTTATTTTTAATTCCTACTGGTCTATAAAATCCAGCACAAAATCCCCCCAAAATTTGATGTATGATTGTTTAGGAGAACATGACCTGGGTCTTAAAAGATGAGGGAACTTCATTCTCTTTTAGAAAGGCAGCTTGGTCTTTTTCTTTTCTTTAATATTTCCTAACATTTCTGTAGCAAAATCACTTTCTAGACACATAAAGACCTAGAATTTGCAGTATATTGGATTAGATGGCATTTGTAATCTTAAATTCTGCTCTGCAATATTGGATTTGGCCTTTTTGGGAGATGGAATTTTTTATTGAAGTCATCTGTTCTCAAGAAGATAATCTGCTTGTGTTGCTCAGTTTCTCTATAAAATTCAGTTTGCTATTTTAGCCTGTTAAGCTATACAATGATCAGCATAATAATTTATAATTCTAAGAACTATTCATTTGGCTATTGTAAGGTTTTTCTAACCTAGTCTATGCATAATTTACAACAGAAGCCAAGTCTCCATCCCAAGTTACAAATGAACTAACTTCATAGAAATCTAGGGAAGGGCAAGACAGGTATTTGTTTATTTGATTTAAAGTCTTGCATATTTCAACCTCCAAATTAGTCCTCAAACTTGAAAAGTTTGATTAATAATAAATATATTGAAGTTTTGATACCCACAATCAGTAGAATAGATATAGTCTTTATGTAAAATTCATTTTCCATCAGTCCTTGATTATTAAATATAAATTATCCTAAAAATGAAATCATTTCTTCTAATTTTCTCAATATAATAAAGGTAGTTCATGGGATGACCAATGATTTTTCAGAATGTCTTTCTATTGTTGAAAAACAAGGGAGCTTTAGAATGCTACTTTTCATTATAAATCACTGACCCAGTCTGATTGGCCCATTTTTTAGGCCTTATTCCTTCAGAGACATGGTATAGACCAGCTGCCTCTAAACGGAAATAATGATTTTTCCAGGTATATTAAGCATAGAATCTGCTTACTACCATTAGCACACCAGGCCATGTACAATACATTCAATTGAAATTTCCAGAGGTCCAATGGACTACCAACTGATTATGTGAGCCAGATTCTATAAAAGTTCTCTATTACAGAGAGAGCTACTGTTATAAAGAAAATCACTTTTGGTGAAGAGAGAAAGGGAAAGAAATCCATATAAATTACTACTAGCAAGGGGTAGAGCATTCTAACTCGGCTTTATATACAAAATGAAGTAGCAACAGGCACAGTGGGGAAATGGTTTATTCATCTTCTATGTTTGTGCATGAAAAAAAGACTGTGGCTTAACTGATTCATTGCCATGGTCAGCAATTCATCAGTCTGTTAATAACAGTATGGAATCAGGCAATGAGGATGGGAGATGAAAGGTACACTGGTTTTTGTTGTGGTTATTGGCTTGTGGGTGTATATATCTGTATATATATTATTTTTTATTAGCTTAATATATAAGCATTTAATGAAATAGCATAATAAAAAGCAACAATATATATTTTTCATAATAGTATTTCATACTATACTGCATATCTTGATTATGTATAATTAATATATCAATATTGTATATGATAGTAATATATATCATAAACCATATAATCTATTATATGTGAATGCCAACAAATATAATGATATATAATAAATTAACTATTACTTATGGATATGTACATACAAGTACACTGTTTAATGCATGTTTTTATAGGTGCATTGTTGTTGCTATAATTAGTATAAGTATTGGTGATGGTAATATTATTGTTATTGCTACAGAAAGAAAGAAGAACAATGGAAAGCAAAAATTAAGACTTGTGAAGTACTGAAAGAAGATGAAACATTTTTGTTAAGCCCAGATATTTACAATCCCAAGGGCAATGAAAATATGAATTTGTGGGAAACAAATGACAACTGTTAGTTCTTTAATTATGGGGAAGCAAAATCAGAGTAAATTCTAACTTAGTTTCATTTTTTGTGAATATCATGAGTGCAAAATCAGATTAGAAGTCATAATTTGGGAAACAACTAACCTATCCTGAGAGGAAAACATTTATTATATAAAGGTGATTTTCTCCGTTTCCCATGGGAAATTAAATTAAGATATCCACTTAGTGTTAACTAGATGTGAGTTAGATTGTTCACCTGAAGCTGTTTGGCCCAAAATGGTTTTGTAAAGTTAATAAATTTCCTTACTATCATTTATTATGATTCTAAAATTTTAAATAAAGTTATGGGAACTAATGTGAAAGAAGGAAAGTCCAGTTCTTCTTAAGAAATCTGTTTTCAGATACTCAAAGGGAAAATTAAAAAAAAGAAAACTCTTGTTTCAGGATCAGTCCTTGCAGTATTAACTCAAATCCATTGTATCATCTGAAATTTCTCATAGGGCATTGGAGATGAATTGTTTGAACAGTGACATAGTTTAAGAACAAGTTCTGTGCATGAAGACACCAATATTTGATGTTTAGAGAATACAAGCGTCTCCTCTTGAATGACTGCTCACTAAGATAAAGCCCTGACATTACTAAAATAATAAATCGAGTAATTGTCTTGTCTAACTATGTCACATTAAACTTTGTATATAAGGTGTTTTGAAACCCTTCCAAAGTTTAGTTCCATAAGAATTCAACAAATACCTATAATGAACTAGGTACTTTACTAGGTTTTGGGGATAAAAAAAGATCAAACTGTAATGCTTCTTCTTAAGGAGGTTATATTCTACCAGAAAAATAACAAAAAAAAAATAGATACAAATATATATAAATATAACATGTGTGTGTGTGTGTGTGTGTGTGTGTGTTGTGTGTGTGTATAATACAATGAATCAAAAAGAGGGTCGATACAACTGAGGTTTCTTTTAAGAGATAGCCATTGAACTCAATGATAAGTGTTGATAACATTTCTACGATATTAGAAACTAGTATATTTTAAAAGACAATATGCCTTTACCGGCCATTGCTCTCCTTGATAAGTCATGTTTTTTGACAAATGTATCTTAAAACTGTTCTATATTATATTAGATGCCTAACAGTGGCTGAACTTGAATAAAATGATTATAACCAATGTATAGGTTCTTCCATTCATTTTCAGTTTTCATCCCTGATCACTTGCTAAAAATTGTTGTTTGTTCTTATTTGAATTGCACACCACATCACTTTTGTGCTCTTTATTTTCTTATATTGTACTAATACTATTTTTTGATATAAGAACAATTCTGACTTTTAGAGAAATTCAAAAATGATTTCCTTATTGGTAGTGGCTTGCAGCCTCTGTGTTAAAATAAAATAAATGTCATTTTTCTTGGGGTACTTAGTGGTTACCATATTTAACTCCTACCAATTATATTTTTGAATGAAACTACTAAAAAGTAAGTATGAGATTTCTGTGATATTTGTAAATGTTTTTGGTTTCTTACATTGTATAAATTAACTCCTATTTTTTTTAATATTTTTGTCATCCTCATCTATTTTCTTCCTCTTGCATCAAAAGCAACAGAATAACAGTATTTTTTGATGTATTGTAGATAGTCTAAGTCCTTAATATAATTTCTTTATTTCTATATCTTTTGTTTCAAATGTTGGTTCATAATTATTTTTCTGATAGTATTTTAGAAAAATATCCATGAATCCTTTAATGTAAAACATCACAGTATCCCATGAAATAGAGTTTCTTGTTGCTTTGGACATTCCAATAATATCAAATTTATTAATTCCTTCACTGGCTTTCTAACAACAACCTATGAATCATAATTTCATAAACCCCAATTTTTACCTTTCAGTTTAATTTATTATAAAATGACAATCTTGATAAAATTCAATTCCTCAAGTAGAATATTCATCAATTCTGATCATTGGAGTACCATCTTACTTTTTACAGCCAATAGAAAAATGAATGCTTATAAAATATTTTAAAATGTTATTCTTGGCATCTTGTGTCTTCTCTTTCATTACTCCAGAAACATATAGGGACTACATAATAATAAACACCAAGTAAATAATAAAAACAAGAATATAAATTTATTACTATTCTTTAAGACAGAATCCTAGGGTAATGCTTTCTATTTTTTTGCAAACCCCTACTTTTCATTTTAAAATATTCCAAACTTAAACTCCAAATAAATATGCATTTCCATATGCATATACTTCAATTAGCATTCATTTTATGTCCTTCTCTAATTGAACTCTTTACTTTTTAATTAGCACTCAGCCTTTTTGATGGCGACTACTTTTTAATATATTGTTTTCATTATTTTTCTTGATATTATTGATCTTTTGTTTCCAGGCATTTTTTAATTTTTATTTTTTAGTTCTAGAAAGTAATCTTTGACAGATATTTGGTGCAAATAATTGGATTAGTTTAGATAATGTTATCATTTTTATTGTAGTATCTCAATCCATCCATAAGCAAATAATATTTTTACAACTATGTAGATCTGTTCTAATTATGTAGGCCAGTAAACAATATTTTTTAATAAGCAATGTTTTATTCTAGCCATTATGCTAAGCATTGGGGATGCAAAACACACACACACACACACACACACACACACACACACACAGAGGCAAATTATAGTTCCTGCCTTCAAGGAGTTCAAAATCTTATAAAACAACAAGCAAACACATACCCACAAACAAAATATATACTTGATAAATCAGAATTTAAAGGCATTAGACCTAAGAGGAGCTGGGAAAGGCTTCCTGTTAAAGACACAATTTTTGTTGTTCACATATGAATTTTCATTGTTCACTTAATGGTGTGCAGGTAAGCCAATAGGAAAAGCTGAAGAGAGAGAGCATTTAAAGTATGAAAAACTCAGGAAAACAATTCCTCAAAAAAAGAGATGATAGCAAAGAGATCAATGTGTGCATGGAAAAGTCTGGAGCAAAGAGATGAAAAAAATTGTTTATAAAAAAGAAAAATTAGGAGGGAGGATTCTGGGAAGATGGCAGAGTAGGTTGGGAAATTTCAAGCTCCCCAGATTTCTCCCACAAACAGAAATGATTTGAGCCTCAGGGCAAACAGATTAATGAAAAAAATCAGGAAGATTTGGGGCATAACCGGGGTCCTCTTGATACAGTCCAAGAAGATTTGAACAAAGACCACCCAACTTTCCCTTTCCCTCTCTCCCTATCAAGATTAACCCCTGGGAAATGCAAATACCCCTAACTAGCTCTGCAGACGCTCCACATGGGGAACCTCAGGATGAGCTGGGTGTGGCTGGAGTAGCATCAGCAAAAATCATAGAAACTTTCACCTCTCAAACTGCCTGGAGAGTCATGGGTCCTACTCTGGGCAGATCCAGGGAGCCTCGGCTGATTTGGGACTCCAGACTAAGCTATGCTGTTGAGACATGGCTTTGGACAAGAAAGAATCAGCACATCCAGTGAGTGGAGAATCAAAGGCAAAGGGATGCGGGGGGCACTTGCAGGAAGTGGGGGTTGGATAAGGAGAGGGAGGAAGGCATTTTTGGTTCCAGATCAGAGAGATAAGCTGAAGTGAAACTTGAGACCCACTCCACCACAGAACTAAAGGTGCTTACACTAATACTTCTAATTAAAAAAAAAAGCCAGAAAATAAGAAACACCATAGAAAGCTACTATAGGAATTAGGAAGTGTACTTCAGAGTATACTAAGTAAAAAAAAAATAGTTCTATCCCAAAGAGTAATAGGAAATGTCTCACTGCCCAGAAAGAATATATAGAAGAGCTCTAAAGAGAATGTTAAAATTAAATGAGAAATGAGGAAAAAATAAAATAAAAAATATATACCATCCAAGAAAAACAAGAAGATAATGAAACTAAATTTCAACTAGAAAAGGACATATAGAATCATAAAGAGGAAAATAGTGCTGAAAATTAGAATTGGGCAAAGGAAAATCTGTGGAGCTCTAATAGAGCAAGAAATAGCAAAACAGGCTATAAATAATGAAAAAGATAGACCAGAATGTGAAACATAAGAAAAACAACAAATATAAAGAACAGATCAAGAGAAAAGATAAGAATAAGTAGACTAATTGAACACTGTGATAAAAAAAAAAGAACCTTGACAAAATAATGCAAGAATAATCCAAAAAAATTCATGGAGTGATAGAACATGAGGGAAAAGTAGAAACAAAAAAAGAACTCACTAATCACAACCTCAAAGAGACCCTTTGTAGAAAACATATAGGAACATTTTTGTCAAATTTTGAAACCCTCAGATCAAAGAAAAAATTTGTTAGAACAAGAAAAAAAGTGATCCAAATATGCTGCAATTACAATGAAAATTGTACAGCACTTAATAGCCACAATAAAAGACCAGAGATTCTGGAATCATATATACTGGAAATCAAAAGAATTAGGTCTGCAACCAAAAATATCATCCAGAAAAATTATTCATAATATTCATTGAAAAAAATGGACATTCAGTGAACTTGCAAATTTTCAGGACTTTCTATAAACCAAACCAGAACTCAGCAGAAAAATTTAACATGTAAGAGCCAATAGCTAAGATAATTTTAAGGAACTTAATTTGCAGAAATTATTCATATTTTCTACATGGAAATGTATACCATATTGAGTAGCTCAAAAGAAAGATTTATACAAATGACATGCAAAGAAAGAATAGACACAGAGGCATTAGAAGGGAGAGAATGGCTCATAGTTTTGAAAACCTATTCATATCTAGAATAGGTTAAATAGACAACACTACATATATACTAAGAAGGGTATAGCACTCCAAAATCTATAAAGAAATAAGGAAAGAAGAAAAGGTGAAAGGGGATGTAAAGAGGGGGAAAGAAAATAAGGGAGTGATCCATGGGTGGAGGAAGGTTTAGAAATAGCAAAGCAAGTTAAGGAACAGAATAAGTAGAATACTTAGCAGAGATAGGAAAGAAGAGATGTGAATAAACACTATGACATAAAGCAGGAGTCAAATTTATTAGGAAAAAAAGTATGGCTACTAGTCATTGATCTTAGAATCAAATTTGAAGATTCAATTAAGAGAGAAATTTACATTGTATATCAGCTATACTCAATATTGTTTTAGATGCCTGTTTACATATGGGTAAATGTGTGTGTATGTATATATGTGTACATAAGTATGTATGTATATGTTTGATTATATGTATATAGCTATGCATGTGGCTCTATGTATGTGTGTATATATTGATATATGTATATTATACAGGCCTATGCATGGATGTGAATGTATATGTGTATGTGTGTATATGTGTATATGTGTATATATATGTATATATATATGTGTGTGTATGTGTGTGTGTATATGTGTGTGTGCATCTATTAACCATATCTGTGCGTAACTATACCCTGCTTAGGGGAGATGGGAGGAGATGAAAGGGGAAAAGAAGAATAAAGTAAAAAAAAAGTACACGACAGAGAACAGAAGTACAACTGAAAGAAAATAATGTGAAGATGGACTCTCATGAATATATATATATATATATTTATTAGTATATATTCATTTATGAATTGTAAATTCATTGTTATATTTTGAATCCTCCCTGACATTCTGCTGGGTACATGAGAGTTTCTGTTTTATTTTGTTTTATTTTTCTGTCTAGATTTTCTATTAAATTTAAAAAAAAAACAATAAATAATAAAAGAGAAAAAAAGAGAAAGATTAGAAAAGTGCTGAGTTATGAAAAATTTTGTCATACAAAGGATTTTGTATTTAATCCTGGAGGCAGTAGGGAGCCAGTGAAGTTGATTGAGTAATGAAGTTCTGATTGGAGTTGCACTTCAAGAAAAAGGAAAAAAAACACTTTGGTGGTTGAATGGAGGTTGGATTGCACTAGGATGAGGCTAAAGAGTCAGACTTATTAATTGGCTAATTCACTAATTTAAAAATGAGGTGATAAGGGCCTACACTTTTGGCAGTGTCAGAATGGAGAAGAAATGTATTTGAGAAGTTGTAAAGGTGAACTCAACAGTTCATAACAGATTAGATATATGGTGTGTGTGTTTGTGTGTGTGTGTGTAAAAGATATGAATATACCCAGATTGTAAGCTTTAAGGGCTGAAAAGATGATTTTCTCTTCTATGGTATTAAGGAGATTAGGAGTAGGATGAAAGTTCAGAGGAAAATATGATTTCACTTTTGGACACATTGAGTTTAAGATGTCAGTTGGACATCCAGATTGAGATGCTTGAAATAATATGAATATTTTTTAGTTGCATTCATAAGGTTTCCATGAAGAAATTAATAGACTGACTCATAAGGATTTTATATATTATGGAGCTCTCACATTTGGTTTTGTTCTTTTTGTAATTATATTATTTAGTATTTTATTTTTTAAACAGTAATCTAAGTTAGATTTGGCCAAAAGGCTTTTCAGCATCTAATAATTTAATCTTGTGGTTTAATTTATTTATTTATTTTTTACTATTAATATTATTTATTTCCTTATTAACTTTCTTTATATTTTAATATCCCTGCATGCAAAGTGCAAATTTGTCCTGGCCATATAATATTTTCATTTTTATTGTAACCTATTTATTAATATTTTACTTAATATGTGTGCATCAATGTTTATTAATGATATTAGTCTATATGTTTTTTCTCTACTCCATCTCCCTCTGCTTTAAGTAACAAAATCGGAATCATATAACAAAATGAATTTAGAAAATTTCCTTTTTCTTATATTGTAAAATTTATTTAATATTGGAATAAATTTTTCTTTGAATGTAGAATTCCCACATATATATGTGTGTGTGTGTGTGTGTGTGTGTGTGTGTGTGTGTGTGTGTGTATGTGTGTGTGTGTGTGTGTGTGTGTGTGTGTTAAATATGCTATGTATAATTTTAGGTATCAGTTTTATTGCCATACGTTTTGGAAAGATAATACTTATTTTTTATGGGCAGTTTGTTTTATTCAATCACTTTTAATGAAACTAATTGCTTACTGTAATCATTTAAATAATTTAATTTTTTGCTTTTTTATTTCTATTAATAATATTTTTATTTTTCAAAAATGTTGGTGTTTGGTTAAGGCTAAGGTTAGGGTTAAGTTTTATTTTTTGCCTTTTTAATTTTGTTGCTGTTGTAATATGAACAGTTAATTACTTTGTTTTTTCTTTTAACAGTGAAAACTAACATATGTGCATATTTATTATATGTATGAATATGTATATATATATGTACATGTATCTGAAAAGTTTTAGTATGGGATTGTCATTTTTCTTGATGGAATTCTCAGTTTTTATGATTTCACCAATTTAGCATTGGATTATTTAGTCAAATCAATTTTAACTGTTTTCTTGAATATTATTTAGTGAATATACTTTTATTACACTGTGCTCAACAGTGATATGTTCTGTATTTCTGGCACTTCAGATTTGAAGGTGAGGTTATTTTATGCCAAATTATATGATCAATTTTGTTCATAGTGACATATACTGACAAATTACTGGCAAATAGTTAATCTCTTTCCATTCTCTTTTAATAATGACCACAATTCTCTATTATCTCAATTAAAAAAAATCTTTTCAAATTCTTAATTTATTTCTTGTTTATCTCTTTATTAGATTTGTCTAGGGATGAAAGATATACATCAACATTTCTAACTCTTATAACTTTATTGTCTATTTTCCCCAGAAATGCAATGAACATTCCCTTTAAATTATTTAGATGATACATTTTTGGGAATATATGTATCTGCATGTGCTAAGTTGATATTTATTCATTAATTCCAAAAGTGCTAAGCAGAAAATATGCATATTTATCCATTTTCATTATATCTTTTAAAAATAACTGACATCATGACCACTAAACTTGCTTCTGCCTTTCCCAACCCTTTAAAAAAGTTTACTTGAGACAAAATGAATGCTATTCTAATTCCTCATTTTTAAGTTTATGGTAATCTTTAGAGTTTAAATTTCTTTCTTGTAAATAGCATGATGTTGCATTTTCCTTTCTAATCCATTCTTCTTTCACATTCAACTTTATGAGTGAGTTCCTCCCATCCATATTTATGAAAATAATGTTAATTTTCATTTCTTCCCCTCCATGCTCTTTTACTTTTACCTTTCTCTGTCTTTGCTCCCTCTTTCCAAATAAAAAGAAAAAGGATGTAATTTAAAATCAATTTGCTTAGCACTTATCAATAATGGATAAGATATATGTCTAATCCTTTGACCCTTTTCTCTTTTCCTTGCCCTCTATCATAAATTTTTAAATCTTCTTTTCTTTTCCTTTTTTAAAAAACTTTCCCTTTCAAAACTGAAGATTGTCTTGCTTATCGTTGTCATGATATTCAGTCATTTTTCAGTTGTGTCCTAAACTTTATTACTTAATTGGGATTTTCTTGGCAAAAATAATAGAGTGGTTTGCCATTTCCTTTCCCAATTCATTTTACAGATAAAGAACTTGAGCCAACTGGAGATAAATGACTTGCCCAGAATGATATAGATAGAAAAGTAACTGAGGTTGGATTTGAACTCAAGAAGTCAAATCTTCCTAACTTCACTTTTGGTACTCAGTCTACTGTGCCACCTAGTTTGCTTATGGCTGTTGCCTCTTAACATCCCCTCTCTTTCCTACTTCCTTTTGTCAATCTATTTTTCTATTCATTTTAGAAATCAAGGTTTAAATGGATTAAAACCCTATTTAAAAACCAAGATCTTATAGTACATGCATGTGTTTTTGAATGTTTATATTTCTGATTTCAATCTGTAACAAACCCAATTTATTTTACATACATATTCCTCATCTGTTTTCCCATCCTTCAAATTAAAATACTCTTTTTCCTCCTCATTATGATATTAAAGATCTGAAATCAGAACATATATTAAGCTTTTGAATTTTTTTTCATTTTTTAAAGATTTTTTTTCTATGTATAGGAAGTTTTTTTTTTCATTTTTATCATTTGTAATATTGTATAACTAATTACATTACATTAATGTTGATAACTAATAAAATCATAAGAATTATTTTTATAACAATAAATGTTATAACATCTAAGAGAGTTTAAGATAATAGAATTTTAGGCTAGTTATTACATTTTCCCATGAAAATTAGTCCCTTGGTATATTGCTTTCCTTTTCAGTCATGAAGAAAAAATACAGGTGGAAGAAAGAGAGAGAAAAAATTAAAAATATTTTTAAAATAAATAATAAAAATAAAATAAAAAATTAATTGCTAACATTTATGTAACACTGACTATATTCCAAATTCTACACAAAGTACCATACATTATTTCATTTAATTTTAGTAAGAAGCAACAGAAAGTCAGTATTTCTATTGTCCCCATGTTATAGTCGAGGCAAACAATTTAAATGACTTTTTCAGTAAATTTTATAGTAAATTTTGAATTTGAACTCATATCTTCTGGCTCATTCACTACCTTCATCTACTGCTCCACCTCGCTGCCTCTTGACAACTGTCCTCTTCAACTAGTTGTCTGAGGAGCAAGGTTTGATAAATCAGGGGCTACTGAGCAGCACTTGAGTGGATATCCAAAAGGGGCAATTTACCTTTTTGTCTCTTATCTGTCAATTACTGAGTTTGCTGAGGGGCTTGGCATTGTCATAGAGAAGCTCCTCCACCACTTGCTGGATTTCTCCTTTGTAAAGCTCAGCATCTCTGTTGGGCTGACCAAATATGGTTTGGAGTTGCACTTCTATTACCACTTTCCTTCCTCTGGCCACTGCCACTGCCACTCATCAGTATCAATTCTGATTGGTATCTCTGATCAAACCTAAGAATCTTCCAAAGTCATAAGGTCATCTTGCACCTTTATTTCAGAACATATATTTACCTCAGATTAGGAAGAAATAAACACGGAGACAAAACCATCTCATGATCTCAACTGTCACAGTTTGCTGAGAAATAAGACCATTGCTACTCTCCCAACTGATTTGTCACATCAATTCAATATATTCCTGCCTCATTCTAAATCAAAAAGGAGAAGAGAGTTGCTTTAGAGATGAAATATACTTATATAGTATACACACACATATATACATTCACTCACACCCCCACATCTTCCTCTCCCACTCCTCCTATCTATCTATCTATCTATCTATCTATCAATCAACCTATCTATTAAAAATAGTAATATTAATAGTAATAGTAATCAGTGATATACCAAACATGCCTTGCATGATATATACATGTATATTTGCAAACACATATTTGTTCTTTACTAATGAGAAATATACATGTCTGCATGCATAAATGCATACATACATACATACACACAAAAACATCTGGATATAATGAATTGAAATAATGACATAAAATGACTTGTCCTAGTTCACACAATTATACTAGAAATTTATAATAATTAAAAGGTCTATTACATTCATCACTTTATGAACAAAGCAAAAAAAATTCTAGTGATAGATAAAATAATTTAAAATGAATTCTTAGTGATAGATAAAATAATTTAAAATTGTAAATTTGAGTCCTATAATATAACCCATATTTGAGTCATTATAAATCAATGTTGAGAGCCTAATCTTGATGTGATGAAAAATAATTAATTATCCTCATTCGTTCATTTTATAAAATTACAACTGGATTATAAGTATAAGTTTCAAGGAATTTAGAATGTAATAACAATATTTCATAGCATTGGCCTTAAAGTTTCATAATTTTTTGACCTCATGGTTTTTCTTTAATTTAGAAAGAAGGATTAAAAGCAATATTTTATAACTAAATTGTCATTCAGGTCTATTTGTTACTAATTCAGTACAAAGAAATGAAAAAAAAAAGTTTTAGTTGTTAGAACATGACTAAAGACCAAATCTTTTTAACATTTGTGTTGGAATCCTTACTAACTGCTAAGTAATTAGAGTTGATCTAATCTTACAAGAAGTTGTTTTGGCCAGAACCTGAAACAAGGTACTAAGTAGAACTAATCAAGACAAGGCTTGTGTTCCCACCTTTACTCATTGGACTCCACAAGTATGCTAGCTTCACAAAGTACACTTTCTAACTTCAAGAGAGTTCACACCTCCCTTAAAGTCATTGGGCCAGAGAGCACTATGGGAGAAAACCCATAATCCCATTCTCTCAGAAGAGGCAGATAAAAAGCCAGCGATGAAGGATCTATGGCAGAATACATTTTTTCCTCTTGGCTGGCTGATCGCGCTGGACTCGAGAGGAACGACTCTGCTGCAGAGAACACTTTTGACGGACTTCAGTGGAGCTACGCCAGAAGCCCTCTCTCCGTGGCAAATTGGTGCCTGGGCCCCCCAGAAGGAGATAAGAGAGATCTTCCATCTCTGTTGGAGGCAGAAGAAGGCAGAGGCAGAGGCTGAAGGACAGAACCTTTGGATTTGGAGACATCCGAAGGGCTCTAAGCCTCTAAACCGGCTGTCCTCTGAGAACAAACTCCAACATTTGAACTCTAACATTTGGCGCCCGAACAGGGACTTGAACCCTGGACCCTCAGATTTTTTGAGGAGAAGGTTTCTAAGGTTCCTCTTGAAGGACCAACCATTTTTACAGACGCAGCCAAACAAAATATTTGTGCTGTATACTCTCATGATCTAACTGTAAAAAGAGTAGTCAGAACTCCTTTTCATTCCACTCAGCAGAACGAATTATATGCGATCATGCTAGCTCTCACTTATTACCCAGGCGACATAAATATAATATCTGATTCAGCCTATTCAGTAGGTGTGGTACAAAGAATTGCCACAGCCCAAATAAAATTTGCAGCTTCTAATATATATCAGCTCTTTAAGGAACTTCAAGAGCAAGTGAGAAAGCATCCAGGAAAGATTTATATCCTGCATGTCCATTCACATAGTGGACTTCCAGGTCCTATTTTTGATGGAAATTCAAAGGCAGATAGCCTTTTAACTATGTTGGCCAGTACGCCTTTATTTCAGGAGGCCCAGGAATCCCATTCTAAATACCATCAGGCTGCTCGAGCTTTGCGTTTACAGTTTGGGATTACAAGAGAAGAAGCTAGGAGCATAGTGAAAAGCTGCACAGCTTGCCTTCCCTTCCATGCTCCTACACTGCCTCCAGGGAAGAACCCTCGTGGTTTGAGACCCAATGAAATCTGGCAAATGGATGTGACTCATTATAAATCTTTTGGTCGTCTGTCTTTTATCCACGTTGTGGTAGACACCTTTTCAGGATTCACTTTTGCCATACCAGCAGCAAAAGAGACAGCCCGAGTGGTCACTGAATTCCTCATTCAAGCATTCGCAATTATGGGTGTGCCACAAGAAATAAAAACAGATAATGGACCGGCATATACCTCCAAACATTTTGAACACTTTTGTGCACAATATAAGATTCTACACACTACTGGCATACCCTTCAATCCTCAAGGTCAAGCAATAGTAGAAAGAAGAAACAGAGACATTAAGACACTCCTCCAAAAACAAAAGAAAGGAGGAGCCACGGGTAACCCTAGAGAACTTCTAAATTTAGTTCTCTATACCATTAATTTTTTAATCTTTGATAAAGATGCACTGGCTCCAGCAGACAGGTTTTATAACCCACCAGAAGAGCAGTGTCCAGTGCGAGCAGCTCCACTATCTTTAGATAATCGCCAGGTGATGTGGAGAGACCCAGAAAGTGGTGAATGGAAGGGACCAGATAGGCTAACTGCTTGGGGGAGAGGATTTGCTTGCATCTCTACAGGTGGAGAAGGAATCAGATGGGTGCCTACGAGCCGCATTCGCCTTGTCCATCGCGGAAAGATGGAGCAGACCCTTGAAACAAAGGAGAAGACCCAAGAAATATCGGGTGGTTCTGTTGCTGATTGTGCTCATAAGAATTATTAGATTCCTGGCACATGAACTAATGGACAATGGAATCCTATTGGACTGTTTCTAGGACTTATGGACATGTGTAAATTTTCAGATTGATTCTTGTTATTTGTTACATTACTACTAGCCTGTGTTATATTGCTATGTGCTCATGTAAATTATGTATAATGCCTCCCATATTGATGGATTTATGTATACCATGTATATCTGTTACAAAGTTCTGGCCCATATTGATGGATTTATGTGTACCCCCTCAGAAACCCCCTATGTTTTAAAACAAAAGAAAGGGGGAGATGTTGGAATCCTTACTAACTGCTAAGTAATTAGAGTTGATCTAATCTTACAAGAAGTTGTTTTGGCCAGAACCTGAAACAAGGTACTAAGTAGAACTAATCAAGACAAGGCTTGTGTTCCCACCTTTACTCATTGGACTCCACAAGTATGCTAGCTTCACAAAGTACACTTTCTAACTTCAAGAGAGTTCACACCTCCCTTAAAGTCATTGGGCCAGAGAGCACTATGGGAGAAAACCCATAATCCCATTCTCTCAGAAGAGGCAGATAAAAAGCCAGCGATGAAGGATCTATGGCAGAATACATTTTTTCCTCTTGGCTGGCTGATCGCGCTGGACTCGAGAGGAACGACTCTGCTGCAGAGAACACTTTTGACGGACTTCAGTGGAGCTACGCCAGAAGCCCTCTCTCCGTGGCAAATTGGTGCCTGGGCCCCCCAGAAGGAGATAAGAGAGATCTTCCATCTCTGTTGGAGGCAGAAGAAGGCAGAGGCAGAGGCTGAAGGACAGAACCTTTGGATTTGGAGACATCCGAAGGGCTCTAAGCCTCTAAACCGGCTGTCCTCTGAGAACAAACTCCAACATTTGAACTCTAACACATTTGCATTTCTAATTATCTAATGCACCATTTTTACTGAGGACTATATACCACTTGATTGTTTTATAATAACTTGTGTGCTATATTTACAGAATTCTGTTTTTAAGTTCTTTGATTTGCATAATTTTGCATAATTTGCATAATTTATAGTAGATCCATTTTTTTTTCTTTTTCTTCCTTGCTAATTGCACATAATGTCAATGTTGAGTTAGTCATTTCTAACTGTGTCATATCTCCTCTTTATGAGTATATAACTATGATTTATATTCCAACATAGAATTCATCAGAACACAATTCAATTATAATTAAATAACCAATTATTTTTAAGGGAGAAAATGGGCAGAGGATCCAGTTGAGAGCATAGAAAAAGAATGATTTCTCAAAATGAATTATTGTTTCTCATTTCTGATAGATTCTACTTATATAATGGTCACTGATATGACTACTGAGTGATTGCCAAGTCTTACTATCCAAGCTGTTATAGTCTGTGCTTTGCATAATGACTACAGCTGTATCTAATAAAGTATGTCATTGTTGCCTTGTGGTCTCTTGAAAATTTAACTAGATTTCCCCTTTACTAACTGCTCTTCATGACTAGATAAATGTACTTCTAAAGATATTTACTTTTTTAAAGTGACAATACAAAATTGGAATTAAGAAATATCTTTTTGTTTAGTGAATGGGAAGGAATTGGGGTGAGGGGGAATCAAAATAGTATCTTTCATTCTCTTTTGAAACTATATTGTATAATATCTACCATCTGAATCAATATATCTGACTCAACATTAATATTTCTAGCAAAAGGTAGGAACTTTGGAATAAGTGAATGAAAATTTTCTAATAATCCATCAGATATGACTAGTTACAAACAGGAAATCAGCAATACCCTTTTGACTAATCCATATTTCAAACACATGCCTATACCCATGTTACTTTTGAAAATTAAATGATCAGATTAGGCAAAGAACCCTCTGAGGAGATGCTTGAAGGTATTAGGGACCATCGATGAAATTAATACCACAATTAAAAGACTATAGGATCAAATAACTCCGAGATAAATTTCCTTTGAATAACCTTTAGATTAGTAGTGTGAACTTTTGTAATGGGTTATTGCCTATGATAGGAAAGAATATCCTATTATTTAATTGAATCTCTCCTTTTTATTATTTAAGAGAGTGCCACTTAATTGAAGATCTTTAGTTATATGCTTTTATAAAAAGCTATGCTTACACTTAGTATTATAAGAATACTTCATATTTCATTTTTGGATCCTATCAGAAGGAGAAATAAGGAAAAATGTATATCCCTCCCTATTAAAAATCTCCTTCTCCACACACTTTCAATGTCATATGATGAGATTTAAATATAAGTGACTGATTGTAGTAGTATACATTTATATTTTAGTTAGGAAAAAAAAGGAAAAAATGCACCAGTAATTTTTGGAAGAGTTATGTAAAAACATAAAAACAATCTGTTTATAGAGGTAGTAGCCTAATAATCTATAAATCTAAGCCAGCCTCCTAATTGTTATCACTCTTTTTTGTTTCTTGCCATTCTATTTCATTCTATATAAAACTGCCAAAAACATTTGAGTTAAAGCACATGTCCCTCTTCAACTCAATTAACTCTAGTGGTTACCTATTGTCTCTAGAATAAACTATAAAAGCTTCTTTTGAGGTTTTACAATCTATATAAAGTTGTGCCCAACTGATCTTTCTAGTTCCATTGGCTATTATCCTCTGTCCCTCATTCTGCCTTATAAACTTTCCTAAAATAATTTCCTCATATAGAATGCTTACACACACACACACACACACACACACCACCACCAACGACAACAACAACAATAACAGTGTAGAATGCATTGTGTTTTCCATTAAGCTAAGAGAATCATTTACTTCTTTAAGAATCAGCTCAAGCACCATCATCAATGTCAAGCCTTTCTTGAACCTTGTAATCACATGTTCTCTCATCCAAACCAAATGGAATTCACCTGATTTGTATTTTTTTAAATTTTGGGGAGTTTAATTTTATATGTACTTCCCCCCCCCCCTTTTTCATTCAAAAGTAAGCTTCTTATGAGTGTTAGTTATAGTTGTGTTGATATCCCCAGGGCCTAGCATAATCCCCGAACATGGTAGACACTTAACTATGATTATTGATTAGTTGTGTTATTGGATAACAAAACAAAACATTAACTACTAGCTTGCCCTATGACTTTAGGCAAATGATTTCACTCATCTTGTTCTCGATTTCCCATACACTGAGGAAAGAAAGAAAGGAAGGAAGGAAGGAGAGACAGAGAGAGAGAGAGAGAGAGAGAGAGAAGAGAGAGAGAGAGAGAGAAGAGAGAGAGAGAGAGAGAGAGAGAGACAGAGAGAGAGAGAGAGAGAGAGAGAGAGAGAGAGAGAGAGAGAGAGAGAGAGAGAGAGAGAGAGAGAGAGAGAGAGAGAGAGAACGAGAGAAAGAAAGAAAGAGAAAGAAAGAAAGAAAGAAAGAAAGAAAGAAAGAAAGAAAGAAAGAAAGAAAGAAAGAAAGAAAGAAAGAAAGAAAGAAAGAAAGAAAGAAAGAAAGAAAGAAAGAAAGAGAAAGAAAGAAAAGAAAGACTTGGTATGGATTATTTCTGCTACCCTAGACTAATATGTATTGATCCTGAAGAGCTAGAAGGTCTACAAATACCTTCAAACTCCATCATTCGCTGATTTAATGTCAAAGAGTAGACAGCTAGATTACATTTTGGATAACTAGATCATTAAATGTTGAGTTAATTGCTGACTGTTTTCCAGAAATGAGAGAGATTGACAAAAAATATTTACACACACACACACACAAGCTCAGTTTTAAAAGTCAATATCAGGTGATCCGATAAAAGAAGTGGTGGTATTTAAAATCACAATTAATCCAGTTGCATTTCCCTCATTGTTCTATAATTAGTTTGTGCCTGGTTTAGTTGGGTTTTGTATATTCATTTGATGACTATTTAGCTCAGAAGAGAAAATAGAAATTGCTAACATTTGCTCCAGATGATTTTCAAATGTGTTCCTTTGGACCAAAGATGAATCATATCTGGGGCTTAGATTTATACCTCTGAAATGGATTCTATATTCCAAATGGTCTCATTAGTTATACTACTTTTTAATAATGCTTAATATATTTACTTCTAGTTCCTGTTTGTGAACTAGGTTCATAAACAGGAACTGTGTTAGGCAGATGATGCTGGTGTTGATGAAGATGGGCATCACCATGATAAGAACTCCCATCTGGATAGCACTATAAGGCTACAAAGACATTTTATATATAGTAACTTCTTCGAATTGGATGCAAATCTGACTAAATAAATAACAATGTACAATTATGGTCAATTTCCCAGTTACTAACTCCATAAGCTAAAATTGGAACAGTTTCTGTGTCAGGTTTCTATGTTTGAATTTTTTTTCCCTGATGGCTTGGGAGAGACAATGTATATTAGCCTGTGCCATGCAGTTTACAGGCTATATGTTTTTCATGCACTGGGGAAGCAAGTAAACACTAATTATCTGAATAGTATTTTTTTGAATTTTATCATTCATGAATACCTAGGGGTGACAGCAATATGAAAAGTTCATAAATTGATAAATATATGGTATGGTGCAGTGTTCCAATTAATTTAGAGAAAGTCTGACTAGCTATGCTTATGCATGACAATCTACATGCACCAAATCATTAGGATACAATTAATTATTTATCATAGCAATTATAAATTTTAGAAGAGAACTTTGCTATAAGATTTGCTGTTATAGGTCCCTTAAATATATCATCTGAAATGGAAATTAGATCGAATACTTTATAATAAATAGAGCCTATATACATAGGTATTATGCATCTAAAATACATGAACATACTCTCTCTCCATATCCATGATCTCCATTCCTATTAATATTGCAACCCCAAGTAACACATTTTCTAACAGTGTTTGTGTAAATGATCAGCAAGGACCAATAATTATGTGGGTTCAGGGAGTAATTGTGAATGCACACACAGATTAGATTGAAATAGAGGCTGGAATTCAGTCAACCAATTCTTAACTGAATTTAAAGTTTCCCCCAACCCCACCAATAGTTTCTTGAATGAATGATTTTAACTATTTTTTCAAATTAGTTTTTCTGAGTAGAAACAACCTAAAGCTAAATTCTTCTAGGGAAAAATAGACAGGAGAAAGAGAAAGAGAGAGAAGTGATAACAGGGGATGAGAAGCAGGAGTATAGTGGTAAATATTTAACAACCAGTTCTATAAAAAAGCCTGATATATTTTAATATTTAACGTGGATTATTAATATTTTGTGCAACATTTTCTTAAGTATAGAAATCAGTAAAACAGTAAATAAAACTCTAATTTATAGCAATTGACAATTACTAACATATTAATGCTTACATTTAGAAATTTAACAATTAGCTTTTACCTGTCAGTAAGCACTGCTCCCAACATATCCCTGTGTATTTCTTAGACATTGAAGCAAATGTAAAGGAAAATTATCAGATTTCTTCCACTAAAGAGAATGTCTATCATAGACAGCATCATTAAAAAATAAATAACTTTCCCCCTAGAATTCTCTATGTAAAGAATAGAGAATCATTTTTTCCCCAATGAGCATCTTTCTTTCTTTCTTTCTTTCTTTCTTTCTTTCTTTCTTTCTTTCTTTCTTTCTTTCTTTCTTTCTTTCTTTCTTTCTTTCTTTCTTTCTTTCTCTCTGTCTCTCTCTCTCTCTCTTTCTCTCTCTCTCTTTCCTTCCTTCCTTCCTTCCTTCCTCCTTCCTTCCTTCCTTCCTTCCTTCCTTTCTTTCTTTCTTTCTTCTTTCTTTCTTTCTTTCTTTCTTTCTTTCTTTCTTCCTTCCTTCCTTCCTTCCTTCCTTCCTTCCTTCCTTCCTTCCTCCTTCCTTCCTTCTTTCTTTCTTTCTTTCTTTCTTTCTTTCTTTCTTTCTTTCTCTCTCTCTCTTTCTCTCTCTCTCTTTCTCTCTCTCTCTCTTTCTTTCTTTCTTTTTTTTTTTTCTGAGACAGTTAGGGTTCATTGAGTTTCCCAGGGTGACACAACTAAAAAGAGTATCAGTGTGACTTCAGAGCTGGTATTTTATCCACCATGCCATCTAGCTGCCCCATCAATGGCCATTTTTTTTTATTTTTTATTTAATAATTACATTATATTGACACTCGTTTCTGTTCCGATTTTTTTCCCCCTCCCTCCCTCCACCCCCTCCCCTAGATGGCAAGCAGTCCTTTATATGTTGGATATGTTGCAGTATATCCTAGATACAATATATGTTTGCAGAACCGAACAGTTCTCTTGTTGCGTAGGGAGAATTGGATTCAGAAGGTATAAATAATCCGGGAAGAAAAACAAAAATGCAGATAGTTTACATTCGTTTCCCAGTGTTCTTTCTTTGGGTGTAGCTGCTTTTGTCCGTCATTTATCAATTGAAACTCAGGTCTCTTTGTCAAAGAAATCCACTTCCATCAAAATATGTCCTCATACAATATCGTTGTCGAAGTGTATAATGATCTCCTGGTTCTGCTCATTTCACTTAGCATCAGTTCATGTAAGTCTCGCCAGTCCTCTCTGTATTCATCCTGCTGGTCATTTCTTACAGAACAATAATATTCCATAACATTCATATACCACAATTTACCCAGCCATTCTCCAATTGATGGGCATCCATTCATTTTAATGGCCATTTTTTTAACATAAATGTGTGTTAATGATTTGGAGGAGAAAACAGTTCTATTCCACCTTGGAATAATTTCTAGATGTTCCATCACTGCCTTCTTCTATGACCTTGGATCAGGTGGTCACACTATGAAGGTGAAGTCTGGCTTATTTGTCAGTAAATTTATGTTACTTGGAAGTTTTCCTTTGCCTGTGTCCCTTCTTTCTAGCTGAGGTTCCATTCTTGGACTTATCTACAACAGATGTAGTTTGACCTCAAACAAAATTTAGTTCAAGCCAGAATACTACTAATGATGCTGCTGAGCTCTTTAAGGTACATTATAAAACGGTTGTGGATAAGGCCAAGATTTATATTTTCTTGTTTACAAAGGGATTCATTTTCTGTGACAAGTGAAGGAATCAAAGTTAATTTGAAAGATCAGTATTCCATTAAGTATTAAGTATCCCTTATTTGGGAAGTCCATTACTCAACAGTTTCCATTTATATATTAGTAAATCAGTAGTATGCTTTTTCTCTTTTAGGTGGTTTCTTTATCTCAGTGTCTACACACACACACACACACACACACACACACACACACACACACACGATTCTGTATGTCAGTGATAAAACTGAGTATGGCCTACCTTGTGGTAGGGGGCTCTCCTTAGGTCAAAAAAGACCACTAGAGAGTGATTCTGACATTCATCTTCTTTTGAGTTTGTCTGTGACATGAGCGTGGAAGAACATTGCTTGCAGCTTTATTTCAAATAAAGAGTAACAAAATAAAATTTTAAAAGGGAACTATTTGAACAAAGTGCTTCCTTTCTTCCTTTTTTTTTATTTGTTTGCTTTCTTTTCCTAACTCTGAGCAGATTAATTACCTGCTATCATTTTGTTTTTCCTTACAACATAATCCCAGGAGAGTGTAGGGAATTACAGGAAGGGCACAAATGAGCACAGGCTGACAAGTCTTGAAGGAGTAGCTTACTACTTTATTGCAAACCTCCAAAGTTTAATTAAAAATAAAAAACACAAGAGTTTAGTAATGAAGAGTCCCTTTGCCTCACCTATAGACATTTACTCTGAAGTACTTGATTTCTGATAAGTACATTGAAAAAGGAATCTACCATAAAGACCAAAAGAAGCTTATTTTACTTTGTGGACAGTCTATAATAGAAAGAAAGTTGTTTAAAAAATCATTTCAGTCAGTGAATATTTCCATGCATGATACATACACACAAATATATATATGTATATGTATATAAAATATACATATATATAAACATCTTCTATAGAAACCTTTGTTATATAGGATTTTTTTAAATTTTCAGTGATTTTCATAGGAAGACCTAAGTATTGATAGGTTACCTATCTATCAGTAAATTTAAGGACATGATTTTTAAGCTGTATATTGTACATGCTAACTAAATATATATAAGAATATTATGAAAATCATGATCACAAATTCTATAATGTAGGAAAATCTAAAAAATGAATTCACATATTGCCTCTAACATGTATCATACTGGACAAGTCACAAAAAAAATCTAAATATCTTAAATAAGTCTCTAATGTATATATTGCTGAACAGTTGCAAATCTGCAATGAGAGGTTTAGTTTCTTCACCTGGAATCTTCCCATGCTGATGAAAAAAAACACTGATCTGAACCCAGATTTTCTTTTAAAGGCAAGTTTCTTTGGATTGTTTGGAAACACTTTGATAAATGACAAAAACTTTGAAATAAACTTTAATCTTTTTCTCTCTCTGATATCTAGCTCAGCCACAATCAAAGAGTAGACTAGTTCATTAGCTGATTTTGAAGTGAGGAGAAGGTCATCTCCAAAAGTGATCTTTGGTGCTCTCACTTAAAATCACATTAATCCCAGTGTGTCCCTCACAAATAGAAATTAAGAAGGGTCTTAAATCTTGATTTTTCCATGGGTCAGTGTGGAGGACGATGCTTTACTCTTTGTTTTCCCTAGGTTCTGGATATGTTTCAAATATTTGTTGAGTGGTTCTTTTATTTTTCATTTAGCATACAAAATATGGGGGTTATTAAAACTATCCCAACTATATAGCATAACTATCAATATCTGTGAAATACAGGGTGGGAATTATTATTCAATTATGGCTTAATGGGATAAATGTATTCTAAGGATATTTTTCTCTTATGTAGAGTGGGGGGGAAAGAACCCACTTTGAGGTTGCAGGGAACTGGACAAAACTGATATACATCATCAGAACATAGAAAACAATTGTAGGCTGGGGTTAGAGTTCAGTACAGAACAAGAGTGAAGGGTGAGAAATCTGAAAAGCAGAGGCCATCAGTGTGTTTCCTGTAGCTTTATGCACTTTTGAAAACCCCATCCTGAGGAGTGAAAGTACTGGAGGTGTGCATCAAAGCATCTCAGAGATGAGAGGCAGGGGCTCAAGCTATGAAATCCTAAAATAGTACTGACACCTAAAATAAGTAGCTAGAGCCAATTTGGAGGCATTGTGGAAATGGATCAACCTTTTTAAAGATACTTAATAAGAGAACCTGACAAAGTGGCAAAATTCAGAGATAGATGACTGTGTGAAATTAATTGACACAGCATGTAGTCAATCTGTTGGATTTACTTCAGAAAGAGAAGAGACATTCCAATACTGCACTTGGGGTTGTAAGAAGGAGGAGGTAATTGTCCCAGCTAGTGACAATATCAGCAAATGTGTGGGCTAAAATTGGCATTTTATTCTCTGAGAGATTTCCCTTAGATAAATGTGGGATGATGATGAGAATATTTAAGAAATTCAAGAAGTCTTGTAGGGGTGAGTAGAGGGGGGGAAATATTGGATTTAGAATTGAGGACCAGAGATGATTTTTTTTTTAATTTTAGTTCTTACTCCCTATGAGACCATGGACAAATGACTCTACCATAAAGAACCTTGATTTTCCCAAATGTAAAATATGAGGGTATCTTAGATCCCTATGGAAATCTAAACTTGTGGCCCCATGAATTTAGCAATTCTAGCTGATGCCATGTGTTTCCCCAAGGTCCTAGATTTCGCTTTCATATATTTGTTGGGTGGTTATTTTATTTTTCATTTAGAAAAAGAAAAGTATTAAAACTACCTCAACTATATAATATAATTATCAGTTTCTTCAAAATATAGGACAGGGATTATTATTCAATAATGAAAATGTGATAACTGTATTCTAAGGATTTTATTTCTCTTAAACCATCAGTCATAGGCCACTAATGGAATCAGGACATAGGATAGGACACTTTTGAGTTGTGGTAAAATTTGACATATGGAAAAATTCTGAAAACTCATTTCTTCATCTAATAAAAAATACCAGAGTTCATTATTTTAATGCATTTTCCCTCTGAGAATGAAATATAATGAGCATGATTAAGAAGCCCTATTGAAAAGTGACATTTTCCAGGTGATTCTAAAATCCACATACTCTTCTAGGGAAGTATGACTCTCATTAGTGACAGTGAAGTTTCTTGATGGGAAACCTCACTTTCTCCCAGGAAAATGTTTCTTTTTCCTTCCAACCTGACTTAATTTCTTAAATTTATACTATATATTTAGGCAAAATAGAGAGATACTAAACCTTTTTTAAAAAGTTATGGAAATATAAATTATATGTATATGTCTATATACACATATAATTTATATACATATATATATAATTTATGTAGTACAGAATATAACATATATAGACAGATAATATGTATTAATACACCTATATTAATATGAATATTATAGGTATGTGTTATGTATGTATCTATATAGTTTTTATTTATATTATATATATATATATATACATAATTTGTTATTTCATATGTTTTAGTTTTGACTCCTCAACTAGGCAGCAAACTCCCTGAGAGAAGAGAATATGTAAAATAACCTAATGTAACATCACAGCACTCATTACTATTGTTACTACTTCCCTCCTCCAGAACTTTTCATTTCTATGCATAAAAATACTTATTGTTTAATAAATACTAATAATTTATTAGAATATATAGAACTTGACCTTAAATAGTTTATAATGTAATAAGGCAGATAATACCCATCTGTCAATCTATTTGACTGTGTTGTGTTTGTATATGTGTATATGTATGTGTGTGTGTGTGTGTGTGTGTGTGTGTGTGTGTATGTGTATTGGAACAACATTTCAATGTTTGATTAAGGATAGATTGTTAGAAAACCATTCCACTGAAAAAGATCCAAGAGATTTAGGGAGTAACAAACTCAATAGGAGTGCACAGTGTGTTTTGGCATTTAAGAATGTTAATATAGAACACTTAGAAATCTGGAGACAATAGCTTTTCAATGTCTATCTCCCCCCCCCCCTCATTTTCTACCCCACACTGGTTCCTATTCCCATGTGAAATAATAGTTTAATTCCTAAATTCTGCATTTCAGGAAAGCTATTAGGAAACTGCAGAGTAGCCTTAAAAAGTAATCATAGTCTTGATGATCATAGGCATTGAGATTAAGTCATATGATGATCAATTGCAACAATTTGGATGGATATACTGTTTTGGAGATGTCATAGAGGTAGTTAGTTTTCTTCAAACATCTGAAAGTCTGAGAGATGGAAAACATAGTTTGTTGAGCTGAGAAGACAAACTTTGGAAAATGAGTAGAAATTGAGGACACTGAATTTTGTGATGTAGGGAAAATTTCCTAATAATTAGAGTTTCTCCAAGATGGAAGACTTTCACAGGATATAGTGGGTCCCCATTTTCTGGAAGTCTTCTAGCAATAATTGGCTGATATCAAGTGATGTTATGTATGTAATGGCTATACAGAAACACATTTGACAGGTTAGCTTCCTATCTGATTTTCCAGTTTTGAATTTCTGTAGCATTGTAAAGCAGTTGGGTAAGAAGGCAATAGAGGTCAAAGAATAGTAGAACTAAAAGGCATCTTAGAAATTATCTTGCCCAAATGCTCCATTTCACGGAGGAGCAAATGAAGTTCAGAGATGAAAGTGGTTCAAGGAAAATCTCATTGCCTCCTCCTTAGCAAATAACTGCAAAATAGAAATTACATAATGTTGAGCTTACCAATCTGAAGAATGATTTGAGTTTAAACTGAATCAGGATCAGATCTGAGAAAGAGAGAAGACATTTCTGAATATCTGTTTTAATGATAGATGTGATGATGTGATTCTTGCTGTTCACTTTTTGCACTTCTACCCTCCATCATCAGAAATTGTCACTTGAATCTGAGCAATTAAATCAGGGTAGTATTAGAGATACAATATTATCTTGTTTCTTCGGCAAATTCTAAATCTTATACTTATTTTATTCACTACAGGTGGTAACATCAACTAGATCGCAGATTACCTTTTGTGGTTACATTTTAGTTCTTCTGACCAATTCTATTGGAATGCTACCTTAGTTTTGGGGGACACCATGATGTTTTGATGTAATTTAGGTGACCCTTTAAGTCAACCTTCTGGTAACTAACAAGATGTCCCATTATTCAGACTTTCCTTTCAATTATTCTGTGTATGAAGAAAGTAATTATATATCAGACAAAGAGTAATTATACCTGAATAGTTAAGGGGAAAATATGTATATAATTTGTAAAGTGAATTACTTTATAACAGTATAACATATATATATATAGAGAGAGAGAGAGAAAGAGAGAATATAATAAAAATTACCATCTCTGTCCCCATGCTCAACATTTCCCATAAAGTCACATGCTTGTAAAGTTTGGGTCTTAAAGTAAGGGCAACCCCCTTTCTTCCTTGAAATTATTCCTCCTACAAAAACAAAAACAAACAGCAATGATAAATTCTTTCCAGCCACATGTGAAGAAATGCAGAGAGCTAAAGTAAGAATGAGCAGCTTAAATGTGTGACAGAATAGAGAACTGCTGGGGTTTTGATGGAAATATGTCTAGAACAAATCCCACACTCTAGAGGTGGAGTAAGGAACCCTATGCTTGAGGTTATTGTGCCTTGATCCAAGTAATCTTCCTCTATACATCCTATAGAAGAAAGATGGATTCTTGCCAGCAACTTGAGGGAAAGGAGAGAAAAGGAGGAAGGAATTGGGCTTGCCAAGTTGCCTATGATCAACCTGAGGACAAGGGGATTGGAAATTAAATTGGAACAAATATCTTGCAAGAATGTTAGAATGAGAGGGAGAAACATATATACATATATAGAGCCACATACACAAACACATATATGTATGTATATATAGGAGATATGTATGCACATATATATCTATGCATAAGTATGTGTGTATACATATGCACACATACAGATACACACATATAGGAATAGACATTATGTCTATTAATAATATTTACAAGAAATGTATGTATATATCCATATATTTACACATATATGCATATATGTGCTTACAAACCAAGAACAAAGATAAGGTTGAGAAAAAAAAACATATACACACACTTGCACATATATATATATATACATATATAATTTATAGTTGTATTTCTAATATTGACAAAGAAGATAGAGTGGTTAATGTAAAATTGCTAAATACAATTTGCAGACTGGAAAAATGTATTCCAGCAAGTAGAATATATCTAATGAACTGAGAGAATAACATTTCAAACACAAAATAATGAATTTGATGAAAATGTGACAGAGCATTAAACAGACAACAATATTTAATATATTCTATTAAAAATAAACAAAAACAAATAAAATGACCTTGAATTCAGAATTGGCAGAAATTAATTAATGGTCCTAGATCTGCCAAAAGAATATAATAAAATTTTCAAAGCCTGAATATAATAATGCAGAAAATAATATGAGAAAAATATCCAGAACATCTAATTGTGGTACAATAACAAAAAAATGTACTGATTTATGGTCAGGGGAAAAAATACTTTGAGCTTCAGTTCAAGCATTGGTTAAATTTAATCATTTTAATGATAAACTACACTTTTTTTCTATGGCTAGGAGAAGGTCCCTCAAATGTGAAGGAAATACAATTTGAATAACAAAGGGTTATTTTGCAGCTAGAAGAAAGTGCAAAAGGGAACTAATAATATCTTCCAAAAAGCAGTGGAGCACAAGAAGCAATGCAAAATTTCATATCCTCTAAACCTGATCATAATCTTCAACATAAACAGGCATTTGACTCTTTCCTACAAAACAAAACAAAACAAAACAATATAGGTGAGCAGATGATTTGACTTGCAAAGGCATCAAACAGAATCACTGGAAAGGTCAAAGAGTATAATTGTCATGAAAAGACTAGGTGACGCCCTGATCTCATCAGTAACTTATTTCCAAATTTTCTAATAGAGCTAAAACTTATCCAGGAGCTTCATTTTCAGAACATTTTACGATTTTGTCCCTAGATTCTTTATTGCATTCTATTTGATCTTTGAATATCCCTGCCCTAGTATTTGTATTGCATTATAGCTTAAGTTATCCTCTGAATCTATAGACCTGGAACAAGGGGGAGGGAGGGAGGCAGGGAAGGAAAGGGAAGAAGAAGGGGAAAAAGATAGGGCTGGGGAAGAGGAGAGAGAGAGAGAAGGAAGGGGAAAGGGAAAGAGGGAGGAAAGGAGAAAGGGAAAGGCAGAGAAAGGGAAAAAGAGGAGGGGGGGAGAAGGAAAGAGGGTAAGATCTGGGGGAGGAGAAGAGGGAGAGAAGCGGGGAGAGGAGAAAGGGAAGGGAAGAGGAAATGAGGGAGCAGGAGGGGAAGAGGGATAGTGTGTATGTGAGACAGACACTGACAGAGTGATGGACAGAGAGACACCATAGACGAACAGATAGATAGAGGAAGGGTGAAAAGGGGGACAGGGGAGAAAGAGGATAGTGCGAGCAGACTGTTATTTCCCTTTTCCTTTTATCCTCAGAACCTAACTCAGTATCTGGCACACTGTGAGCACTTAACAAATGCTTGTTAACTGATTGACCAAAATAAACTATGGTCCAACAATAAAGGCACCCAACTCCATGGTATTTTAAACCTCTATAATTAATTGAAAATGCTTTAAAATGCTTTATATGTCCACTCATACTTTTACACAAAGGTCAGATTTTCACAGGTCTCCAATCAGTTTTACCTTCTATGTGCATGTAAATGATTGTTAACAATTAAGTTACTTCTGGAAATATAATTCACATTTTCCAAAAGAATTTGCTCTTTGACTCCAAATCCAAAGCCACTCCAATGTACTTATCAAGTATAATTTCAAACTGGATTTGAGTCCAAAACACCCAGGTGGAAATTGAGTTAGGGATTATATATTCAATTGTATCTCACCTTCTCTCCAAAGGTAAGCTTATATTCTGAATTAATTTGTGCTGGAGATTTTCTGGGGGAAAAATCATTTTCATTTTGAAGAGTTTGTTATTTTAGTTCAATTCATTTGCATTCAAAATTGGACTTTTCCAGTGAGCAAATGTCATTAGACTGGTAACGCTGTAATGAAACATGGTCATGGTTTTCCAGGATTCTCTACTTTCTCTCTCAGGACTATTAACAGGAAAACGATCGAAATTTTCAAGCAACATTAATTTTGTAAATTGAGGGATCCTTTGGCATTTGACCATACTTTCATTTTGGTACGTAGCAGATGGGCTTAAAAAAAAAAAACTAGAGGTGCACATTTATTTTATTTATTACTTATATAACTAAGATATTTATTGTTAATCAAATCATTGATTAAAGTTTTGATCTCTAACTGCTAATTAATATTATTTTCCATTGATCTAATCCCTATTCACAAAATTAATAATATTAATATTAATAATAATAATAAAGTTTTGGGTTTTCAAGCTAATGATTATACCCTCTTTCCACATTTTGATGGGAGTCCTAGGGAAGCATTGTGCTGCTATAGCTCCCAGAATGGCTATTCTCTATTTCCTTGCTCTAGCTCACTAGGTGGCTGCTATAACTCTTTAGCTAAAAGGGAGGTATTTAGTGCTGATTTACCCAAACAGAATCATTTCTCTGCCCAACCTACCAGAAGCTGTCTCCCTGATTCTGCTCTACTTTATTGACACCTGGTCTATCACTTATGGTTGATGTAATGAATCTGACTTTCTACATATCACACAAACTTGCCATCATTCTACATAGCTTTACTTAGTTTATATAGAATTGGTGATCTAAATAACCAGTTAATAATAGACCATCTACTAAATTCCAGTTCTCTTTAAGAGTTTTTTTTAAAGGCAGCCCATGACTACAGATATGAATAGGTATGTTAAAAAGCCACTACTTTATCTAATGAACTGAGAGACAAATAAATGATTTTGTTCAGTTGTTTATCATCACTTGTACTTCCAACCACACTGCTGTTCCTCCTGCTACAATACAAAGTAATTTAGGTAGTGCAACAGACTTCTAAGTTTTCCACGTGGGGCAGACATAGGTGGATTTGGGAAGTCCATATGTGCATCTTAGCTTTCACTTGGAAACATGGACACAGGTGCAAACATAAATTATTACCTCTTACCATTTCGTTTGTAGAAAAAACAAACAAAACAAATAAAAAAACAAAAACAAAACAAACAAAACCAGTAGGACATCAATGAAGGTGAGCCAGAGATCAGCTCTAATCCTCTTTACTCTTCTGCCCATCTATGCAATTTCATGCTCAAATCCAGAGAAGTAGAGCTACATCCTTAGAGGAACGCACTTACTATAAACACAGAAATGTTGATAAAAATGAAATATGCAAAATAAAACATAATTTCTGTATCCCACATGATTAAATGAATATCATCTTATTTGCAATAGATTTATAATATGGAATATGGTATCATCTGAATTCTCCTAAGTTAAGACAGCCAGTTGTCCAAGATCATAATAGTTCTGCAGAACTATGTGGGAAAAGCTCCTGTTGTGGAGCTGAGACTACTGGTTTCCATGTCTGTTTTTGTGACTAGTCAGTTCCACAACTGCTAGACTCCACTATCAGTTTCAAGATGAGTGATTGAAGCTTGTCTAAATAGTTTAATTTCCTTCCTTCCACCTTTCTTTCCAATAGATGCCATGGAACATCTTTGGGGCATATTGGGGAACTTCAAGAATGAGGTGAAATTTCAGTTTTTAAACTGTCTCCTGAAATATCTGAAGAACAGCATTAGAATAATAGGAAATGGCGTAGCACTGATGCTTTTAACTATAGTGTAAAAAATTCAGGGTCCCATACATTGCACACATTATAACGCAAGTCAACTACATTAGTAATTGAAATTTAGATACACACTTTGACTGTATAGTTAAGTGTTTTAAATCATAGCATAACATAAAAAGCTGATTGCTGTAAAATAATGATTCTAATACTCTGATAAATCAGTATATTTCATATGGTTCCAAATAGTTTATAAGACAAGCTTAACAGACTGTTTATATAAAGAGAGTCCCGTGGGTGAAATTCCTCAAGACCTCCATACTCCCAATTAGGGTGGTCCTGCCTTTGTGTCACTGCTATTGGCTATGGCAGTGATTCCTTGATTAATGGATCCATACTTCCTTTTTGTGACTTCACTCATCCTCTCCATATCCTGGGCTATGAGATACATTTTAATTTATTTTAGATGATTTAGGTGAATTTTACTTCATTATTACTTTCTTTGTTACTTTTTGCATTTTCTTCCAGGTGGAGGAACATATAGGATAGGGAAGGGAAAGAGATAATTTTGTATGTTGCCATGGTTTTTCCTTTTCTGTGTATAGCTAAATTTGTGGTTTATCAGATTCTGAATTGAACTATAACCTTTCAAATTTATTGGAAGCAAAGTTGGAGGGGGGATGCTCTTATTTGCAAAAAAAGTCATTTCTACAATCCATTCTCACCACCTGATTTTTTCTATCCTGAGACCTTTAAACTTTCTGCTATTTCTATTATAGTACAGACCAATAAGCAGCTAGGGAAGAACAAAGCACCATTCCATTTAATCATAGCCACACTAAATACGTTTTGGTAGAGCAACTGTCAATGATAGAAAATGGAACTGAAATTTTACTTTATTAATCTGTTTTTGGCAGGTTGAAATGGATCAAAATGGATAACCTTTGTAATATACCATGGTAAAGTAGTAGACCACAGAGCTAGCTTTCTGCTTGCATACAGTGTGAATACCATATGAGTCACAGAAAGAACATTGAATTTGAACTAAAAACAATAAAGTTTTATTTTCAACTCTGCTACTTTCTTTCCATGTGACTTTTACACACGAGCTCTTGGACCTAGACCTTCCTTATTTCTGAAAACAAAAGGATTGTGTTTAGTGACCTTGATCATTCCTTCCAGATAAAAATATGTGATACTGTTGTCCCAAGATAGAGTTGAAATCCAACTTGTATATCAAGTCTCCTGTTTCCTGGGTCAGAAAGCCTCAAGCAGAAGAAAATTCCATCCTATTCTTCCAGACTTCTTTCCCATTTCTTTGCCAATGCAGTATACATTCTAATCACACTAGAATACATGTCACGGCCCACATTTATAAAATTTCATCTCCAGTATCCATGTCTTTGTGCAAGCAAAAAACAACAAAAAAAAAAAACTTCTGCTTGGAACATTTTCCTTCTTCCCTTCTGACACTTGGAATCTCTGTCAATATGCAAAATTCTATTAAACTTACTCCTCTTGTTCTGCACCCTAAGTTTTCTTAATTACTAGTGCATCCTTTGATTACCTTGAATACTTTTTTATTTGCTTATTTGTATATGTATGGTTTCACCTACCCTCCTATTTTTAGAATGAGGATTGTTTTGATTTTGCCATTGACTCTACCATCTAAAATATATGATATATAAAATAAATATAAATGCGAATATATATAAAATAAATGTGAATGCTAACTGCATTGAACTGAATTGAGTCAAGATAGGGAATTCAAAGAAAGATAGCCAGATTATTTGACCAAAAATTCTTGCCTGGGTGATATGGAATACAATTCTTTTTTTTTTCCTGAACTAAAACAAGAGATAATCTCAGGTTCATAAAAAACCCATGGAAGGAGGGGAGCTCTCTCTGGTCTGCAACCAGTGTCATAGGAGAAGAAAACTAAATAATGACCACCCTAGGATTCATGAGACCTTTGGACCACAGTCAATCTTTTCCTGAGGTGAATTGCCATGCTGTTGGTCCCTGGTTTCCTCAAGGAGATCCTGAAATCGTTTTCTTCATTTTGGTCAAATCTGGCTTCCAGTGCTATTCACACTGTACTGGCCTTGCCTCTGGGTCATAGGTTTTTAATTCATATGCCTTGCCAATTGTGTGACATTGTGTGTGTGTGTGTGTGTGTGTGTGTGTGTGTGTGAGTGTGTGTTTAACAAAACCCCAAATAAGTTCTGAATAGAATTATTTGCCTGTGACCATGTTGCTGGCATTTGATGCATTGCTTGAGCCTGACACTCCAATAGGGACTAGCAGGCTAAGAGATGAGATCAGTGCCCTTGGTTTAGTGCATTCAGGGAAGTCGAAAGTGATCCAGGAGGCCTTGCTCAGCACGTCAAATGGGTCCACATCTGAGCGGATGCTGGGACATTGCAGTTCAATCGTGGAGTCTGAAGTCAGGTGGTTTGCCAGAGGCTCCACTTGCTGGGACTCATTTTCAGAAGGAAATTCAAGGAGAAACATCTCTGTGTAAATGATCTGGAAAAAATGCTGGCTGAATCTCCTCACTGTTTGACTCTTCAAAGAACTGGAAGCTGCGACCTTGCACAGAACAAACATCCCTTGTCTATCTCACAAAAGTAGTGGTTGGCAAGCAGCCAGAGACAGCCTTGCTGGGAAAATAAATGAAAGAAAAAAAAAAACACAACACTGTAACTTCAGAATAAAAGGAATAGAAGGAAGAGAGAGGTCAAAGAAAAGGAGAAAAGGAGGGAAGAAAATAGGAAAACTGGGAACAAGGAAACAAAGAATATCTACTTTGTTGAAACCCTTTGAATTTAATTTAGTACCACTGGTTTTACATGGAAACATCTTTATCACAACTAACATATTAAGCACTTACATCATGTTGTTCAAGATGAATTAAGAGGAAATGTGGAGTGGAAAGATCATAGAAAGTGGAATCAGGAGAAATAAGTTCTTTTTGCCAGTTTCAATATGTGCCATTGGGTAAATTCCATTAACTCTCTAGACCTCTGGTTTCTCATCTAGTACAATTAGAGATTTTAAAACTGATTTTCAAGTCAGTCAGTCAATAAATAATTATAAAGTACCTATTTTGTTTTCAGAACTATGCAAAGTGTTTCAAAAGAAAGTCCCTATCCTCAAGGGGCTCGTATTTAATGGGAAGACAATAAGCAAACAAATATATGCAAAAAAAGATGTATACTGGATAAATAGGAAATAATTATGAGATGGAAGACAATATAATTAAAAGGGATTGGGAAAGGCTTACTATAGAGGATGGAATTTTAATCGGTCTTAAAGGAAGCCAGGAAAGCCAACAAACAGGGATGAGGGAGGGTATTCCAGGTATAGGAGAGAGCTGAACCATCTGTCACCAACAGATGAAGTATCTTGTTAATAAAATAATGAGGAACAGTAGTTCTTTTTTGTGGTGACAAAGAATTAGAAAATGAGTTAATGACCATCAATTCGAATGTGCCTGAATGCATTATGATATATTAAAGTAATAGAATATTATTGTTCTGTAAAAAATTATGAACAAACTGACTTTAGAAAGACCTGGAAATACTTACAAGAACTGATATTAAGTGAAGCAATCAGAACCAGGAATACTTTATACAAAGTAACATCAAGCTTGTATGATGATCAACTATGAAAGACTTGGTTCTTCAATGATCCAAGATAATCCCAATGAACTTTGGAGAGAAAAGACCATCTGCATCCAGAGACTGAATGTAAATCAACCCATGTTATGTTCACTTTTTCCCTCTTCTGTTTTTTTTTCCTTATGTTATTTCCCTTTTGTTCTTATTTTTTTTCTTCCAACATGGTTCATAAAAAACAGATTTTTTTTTTTTAAATGAATGTACATGTTTAACAAGAAAAAAATAAAACAATAAAAAACAATGAGGAAGTCAATGTAACTAGATCAAAGAATCTGTGACAGGGATTTAAGTATATATATATATATATATTGAAAAGATAACATTGACAGTCCATGGCAACAAATTAGATGTGGGAGAGGACACATAGTGAAGAGTTGAGGATAATTTCTGGGTTGAAACTCTTAGTAACTTAGGAGATGGTGTTGTCCTCTAGAATAATAGGAAATTAGGAAAATGGGAAGGTTAAAGGATTAAAAATATAATTCCATTTTGATAGATTAAGTGTTCTAGACATCCAAGACAAGATGCCTGTCCCAGGCAGTTGAAATGTAAGATTGGAGCACAATAAAGAAATTGGGGCAGGATAGATAGATTTGAGAATTGTCAGCATAGCAATTAAAATTATAGCAGTTAATTAAAAAAGCCTATGGTAAGTAATTAAAAACATAGAAACTGATAAGATCAGCAAGAAAGATAACAAAGAGGGAGGAAAAAAAGAGGTCTCAGGATAGTGCCTTATGGGACACTGATGAATAGAGAGTATGATCTGGGTAAGGATCCAGCAATAGAGCATGAGGAACAAGCAGTCAGATCAGTAGAAAGATAACCAGATAGGAGGAGTATTCTGAAAACATATAGAGAAGAGAGTATAAAGGAGACATTGTCATAGTCTGAAGAGTCAATATGAGAGGTTGAGGAGAATGAAGAGTTAGCTCTAAAGTTAGTTTGTTTCGGTTAATTTTCCAAATATATTATATCTATACATATCTGCATCAATGACTTTTTCAGTTTCCATCTGAGTTTGAGGAAATAGAGAGAAAGAGTGGATAGAGTACAAGGCTAGAATTAAAAAAAAATGAATTCAAATCTAGCTTCAAATACTTTCCAGCTTTGTGACCCTGAACAAATCACTTATGCTCTGTTTCAGAGCATAAAGTGGTGATAATATCAGACACTACATCTCAGGATTGTTATGATGATCAAAAAGCATATTTTTTTGTAAAGTATGTAGCACACACTTGTGTGAAACACATGAGGTGTTTTATATATATATATATATTTTTTTCTTTCCCTTTCATTCCCTCAAAGAAGCCAAAGAGTTCCAATTTAAAGACAACTATTCAAACTCCATATTATGTAAACTGTGTACCATGTCATATTTTCTCCTTCTTGTTGCATCAGGCCAACGATCTGTTAGAGTCAAATTGTATTAACTCAAGCAAACAAATTGTTAAATTTTCAGTGTGAGCATTTACACCTTGGAAATTGACAAACGAAATAAATCAAGGCTTGATTTATTGTTTTATTGATTATTTAGGCTTAAGAAAGTGATGCATAAATGTTAGCATAGATTAAACATTAAATACATATTGCATGTATATATTTATTGTTCCTTTGGAAATTTGGCTGTTAAACATTTACCAGCATACTCCTCTCTCAAGCCTTGTGGAGGATTCTAAATCTCCCCCAAAAAACTATTTTCACTTAGTTATGTTATTTATACAGTACCTTCCCTTAAATTTCACATCCCCCTGCTTTTTTTTGCATCTGAATTCCACAGATGTGAGGAAGAAGTCAAGTCCAGGGAAGTCAGATGTGGAGTCCATGAGAATGAGTCAATAGTACTAGCAAGCAGGGCAGTTAGGTGTATCTGATTTGGAGACTGAAGCTCTTTGCTGTTTTCCGAGGTTTATATTCAGAGGGAAGTGGTAGGTCTGGAAAGATATTGAGGTCAGAAACTTAATCATAGATAAAAGTATCTGTGGCTAGCAGACAAATCCCATTCCTTGTTGGTTCCAGGGACAGAAATTCTAGGATTACTTCAGAGCTCCAAACTTCCTAAATATTTCCATTAGGATACATCATGTCACATTCAGTCATCCACGAAAACTATTTTGTTGAAATCTCCCTTGCTAGTCACTGGACAGCCTGAGAAAAAGCCCTAAAGAATTTAATCCACTCAATTTTGGAACTACCATTTTATTTGTTTTTTTCCTTCATTTTTTTTGGTCCTTTTTATTATTATTATTATTATAATAGCTTTTTATTGACAAAACATATGGATGGGTAGTTTTTCAACATTGACCCTTGCAAACACTTCTGTTCCAAATTTTCCCCTCCTTCCCTTCACCTTCTCCCCTAGATGGAGGGTAGTCCCATATATGTTAAACATGTTATCTCTTAAATACAATATATGTATACATATTTATAAAGTTATCTTGTTGCACACACAAAAAAAATCAGATTGGAACTATCATTTTAAATTGAATTTCATAATTTATGAGTTATTGAGTGTAAACTTATATCATCTACTGTATTTGGTTGGCCCAAAACCAAATCATGATTCACATTCCAGCCATGCTGCTTCTTGCTATTAGCCCTGGATGGGACATTGGATTCAATAATTTCTGAGGTCTTCAGTTCTTAAGAGGGAAGAGACATGGGTATGAAGAATTAGGGGACTGAGTGACAGACAAATGTAATGGGGGGGGGCAGGTCCCAGGAAGAGAATAGACATAAAAATATGACTATGGTGCCACAGCCAATGGACAAGCATAGAGGGATTGATTAGGCAGATTTTTGAGATTAGGAAGTGATCATCTCCACAGTGTTAACCCCTGGACAATGCTTAGTCTCTAAGAATCTCCTCATCTCTTTTCTATACCCCTTCTTGACCTTAATTTTTCTTGAGGAAAAGGATGTCTTTGTTCATAGAAACAGAACATAGTTCGTGTACACTTATAACCCTGAAGAAAATGCAAAAGCCTTAGAGAAGAGAAAAAGGAATTCCCTCATTCCTTCCCCACCCAAGATCTGTCCTCTTTCTAAAATTGTTGGGATTTGCCCCACCCCTGAATAAATTAACTAGTTTCCTCCTTGGTATAGGACATCTCCACGATTAAAAGAAATTATTCATCAATTATTTATGCATTACATCTTTCAATATTTCCAAAAGAATTTAAGACATTAACATAACTTCAAAATGTCAGAAATCAATCTCATTTATCCATATAAGAAAAAAATAGGCTTTCTCCTATCCTCTCAGGATGGCTAAAATTTCAGCAAGAAAACCAAAAAGTTTAGATCCAGAGACATAAGGTAATCCCTCAAACCTATTTCCTGGTTATTGTCTCTTTGACCAATGACCAATTCTAGTTCTAATTGGGTCCTAGGAGGAAGGAGATGGTATTAGTTTCAAATTGAATTATTTAATGCAAAATATTAGAAGCTTCTTATCTCCTATTCCTTTTCAATGTGTTTCTTGCTATTTTCTAGATCATCCTCCCTTTTAATTAAGGTAGGCACAAAGGAGAAAAATCCATAAACTGTCACTTTCATATAGCATAGCCCCATTAACACTCATGACAAGAAAGGAGTGATTTCCCCTGCTTGACAATGAAGAATGAGAGAGAATCAGAATTACTTAAACTAATACTTCCAAGGCTACAGCAAATCTAGCTTATCCACTATTGTCATTAAACCCAGAGGACTGTTTTATACGAAAGGCAACAAATTTTTACTTGTGTCAATTAATTCAGTCAATTAGCTGATTATTCCTGTTTGCACACCAAACAATTGGCTTTGCTGAATTTTCTCCCGGTAGAATCACCTTGAGCTTTTTTAGAACTGAATTTCACCAGTTGTTGTCAAGTCACATAATCAATAGCTACTTCAGGTGCCAATGTAAGTATACTTGATTATTGGAATGCAAGCAGTTAATTGAAATTAGAGTTACATTATATTATGCATTTCTCTTATGATTCCTGGGTATTCTAATTAACAATGTTGTCATAAAATTACACTTATGCTCTAAGTATTCATCACTATTCTAAAATCCAAAATTCTTAAAAGCCATTTTATATTAGTAATTTTAAAAGCAGGCCAAAAATTAATAATGATGCATTATCAGGATTGGATAAATACATTGGAATGTTATAGATCTGAAGCTGAATAAAATCAAGATGTGGAAAATATAATTTTCTCTCACTAGGTAACTGAATTCTGTTTTTAACCTCTCATTTCTCTTGATAGATTTATTTCATCAATGCTAAAGCAGGAGAAAAAAGAAAGCTAATATTTAACGTTGTAGCTATAATAAGGAAGAGCAATCCAATTGGAGAATAGGTCAATTATTTCAGCCAAATGAACATGCTGACAGCCTGTACCTCTGAAGGGGCAGATAAGCTCATCTGTATTAAGTAACAAAGCTCCTTGAGGGAGACATAGGAAGTGGTACATGGTAGCCAAGTCAACGATCTCTTCTCAGACCATCAGCCAAGAGTTCTAGGATTAGCAGTAAATCACTGATTCTACCTCTGAGTTTGTAGCCAACATCAAAAAAACAATCCTTTTGGAGAAGGAGTCAACCTTATTTGCCACTACCAACATTACCCAATGACTAATATCCACAGAAGTCCAAGAACCCTGGGAACAGCAGTACTCTGTTTTTGCTCTTCTTCTAGACAATCTCCATTCTCTGCCATAGTCTAGGGAAGCTACCCTCATGATGTTATGACCTTCCGATATCTTTCATGAAAAGATTGTTCTTACCATAAAGTCCTTGGTACATTCATACAGGTGACATTCTCTCATAATATGGTCATATTAATTGAATGACATTGAAGATATTTGCCATCTGTTTTGCTGCTGGACTCTAGTTTATGATAGGCACTCAATAAATACTTGTTGACTTGACTTGCACCCTAAAGGCAAAATGATTTGTAGCAAAATTTTATTCTATGTTTTCTCCCATGTTAGAATGTGAGCTTTTTAAGAATAGTGATTGTCTTGCTTTTCTGTAGCACTATGTTTTTATACATTTGCAATTCATTACTGTTTCTTTTAAAAACATCAATTTCCTGTATTATATTATATTATTCCTAGACTATATTTTAATTCTATTTTTTGTATAACTTTTAAGAAGTAAGCATGAAAAGAAAGAAGAGATCTAAGAGGGAAAATGAAAGCTATAGAAACAAAAAAGAAAGAAAATCTTTTGCATTTACAATCTATTGGCTAAAAAATCCCCCCTACCTTTGTAGACTACCTTGCTTGCAAACCCACAGAGAATAATTTTCTGTGTTCTTCTGCCAGTTATGATTTTTATAAATTATTTTTGCTTTTTCAGCAAGTTAAACTTCAAGTAGACCACAACTGAGCTTTAGATAGATTATCAAAGGATTGCTTTTCTCTAAAGAAACACTGCTTATTAAGCTAAAGAAAAGAAGGGAGGGAAAGCTTTTCCTTTTTTCAATAATTAGTTACAAGTTCTGTGTCCCTGTAACCCACCTTACTAGATGGAGATTTTGGTAAAGAAAATGTTATTAATGACAGCAGTTGCACCTCAAACGCTAGCAGAGAGAGATTAAAATTAACGTTTTTTAAACATATGAATGTGTTGAGAGCTTGGATTTTAATCCTACAAAGAACTGTGTTCTATAATTTTCTATTTTTTCTGGTTATTTGTTTGTTTGTTTTTACTTTTTTTTTTAATTTCAATGACACTTAGTTTATTAATGACTCTAGGGAGACAGGTGAACTGAGCCACAATTCATTATCCAAGTGACCTACCAATGCATTTAGGTTATCATGCTTTGAGTGGATATTGGTATCATATATTCGGAAGTGGTCATTTGTTTTGACTTTTTTTTTCTTTTAAAAGAAACTCTTCTTCAGGAGTTGAAGAAATTAACTTCACAAATGCTGAATATTGTTAAACAATTTCACACTGTGTCTGATGCATATATATTCCTATAGCATCTTGCTCTTAAGGGTTTTCAGGGACTAATTAGTGGAATACAAACAAAATAAACTCATAATGGAATGATTCAGACTAATAGACCATGCGTGAATACATATATTGTCCTGGATCTTTAAACCTGGAAGGAATCTTAATGGTCATCTCAAGGATCTCTATTGTTTTACAATTGAGGAATCTAACATATATACTGTGTGCCCAGCACTGTGCTAAGTATATTCCAAGGATTATCTTATTTGATCTAGTTTATAATTTATCTATTATCTTATTTCATACACTTAAATACTTCTCAATTATGGAATTTAATTACTTGACATGGGAGATTATTACATTAAGGTCACACAGCTTATTGGGGAGAGATCCAAGAGTAGAATACAAAGTTTGAGTTCCTATTCTGCCCCTTTTGACATGTGTATTCATGGAGAAAACATTGAAACTCTTGAAGCTTCAATTGCTCCATTTGTGAAATAATATGTGGGGGATAGATCATATGCCTCCTAAATATTCTAAATCTAGAGTCATTTGTAATATAAATTTTTATTTTCCCCAATTACATGTTAAAACAATTTTTAAACATTTTTAAAGGTTCTGATTTCCAAACTCTATCCCTTAACTAATATAAAATTATACATTTTGCTAATGTTCTTTAAGAAATTATACCAATTATATGAATGTTATGGAATATTATTGTTCTATAAGAAATGACCAGCAGGATGAATACAGAGAGGGTTGGAAAGACTTACATAAACTAATGCTGAGTGATATGAGCAGAACTAGGAGAACATTATACACTTCAACAATAATACTGTGTGGGGATTTATTCTGATGGAAGTGGATTTCTTTGAATTAGCTACACCCAGAGAAGGAACACTTCTTCCTGTGGACTACTTGCATTTTTGTTTTTTGTCCCAGGTTATTTTTACCTTCTGAATCCAATTCTTCTTGTGCAACAAGAGGACTATATGGTTCTGCACATATATATTGTATATAGGATATGCTATAACACATTTAACATGTATAATACTTCATGCCATCTAGGGGAAGGGGTAGAGGGAGGGAAGGGAAAAGTTGGAACAGAAGTGAGGGCAAGGGATAATGTAAAAATTTACCCATACATATGTTCTGTCAATTAAAAAAGTTATAATTAAAAAAAAAGGAATGATACCAATGCTCTCTAACAATTAACAGCTGTATAAAAAGTGAAGTATTTTAAAAGTCTTCTACCTTGCTCCAATAACTTGCAGACCACTGCAGAATGTGATCTAGAGCTTCTGCCTTTGAATGTGATTGTGATGTTGTGTGAACATGCTTTCCCACCTCTGAGATAGAAACCTTCCGGAATATAAAGCAACAACAAGACTGAAGGGAAAGAGTATTAGAATGAAGTTCAGGAGAATGAATTCTCACTCTTCTGGGTGACCTTGGTCAAGTTATTTAACTGATCTATTAGCCAACTAACTGTTTTCCAATTGGTCTGTTCATCAGGTGAGTCTGATTTATCTATGCCTGAAGGTTCAAATCACCTTGGCATGATGAATGACCAATGGACCAATCAATAAGTTAATTAGCACTCATTCAGCACCCATTATGGACCGGATATTGTGCTAATGAGGAAACTGAAGGCATTTTGAAGGACACATCTATTTTATATAATTGCAGTAATATGAGCTGCAAAAAGATATAATCTCAGATTTTACACAAGGCTGAAATTCCCAAATGGATCTATAACCTCACTGATATGGGATTTCCCTCCAAGCATTCAGCTCATCCATCTACTCCTGCTCATTTTGAGATTATTACTCTCGTCTTTTGATAACATTGTCACTAACAGTCTACCCACTATATTGAGGCCCTTGTTCGTTTTCATTTCATATGGCAAAAAGATAATAGTGAAACCCATAAACTGTCCATTGGTTTTCCCTCTCTTGCCATTTCAGCTTCTTCAAACATATGTTTCATTAATTGTCCCCTTCTTTATTTTAACTTTAACTCATTGTCCCCTTCATACTTTAATTAAATGTATTATGGCCTTTTATGCCTCATTGTGTGCATCTACATCACCTGCTTAATATGGTACACATTTTTAAGTGTGTAACCTGTAACATTTATAACAGGGATGGGATTTTGCTTTCAAATAGATGAGTTTATAATTCACTGAGAAGTTTGGGGACTTAAAAGATCTCACAGTTGTCTAAAGTAATCCAGGCTGTCTAATTAATAATGGGCACAGCTATAGAGCTTGGCAAAACTTCAGGTTGATGAAAAAATTTCATCATGTTCATGTCTGTTTCTGTCATTATTTTTTATCCAACACTTTTTAATATTTCAAAACTCTTAAAGGTTAATGTTAATTAAGTAAATGGTTGTTATTTTTAAAATAATAATAATAATTTGACCTATCCATTATTGGATAACTTAAGTTGTCCATTGCTACTATTGTAGGCCTCTATGTGATCCATTTCCCAAACTCCTAATTTATTTATTTATTTTTTGTCCAAGTGGAATCTGTGCAATGTACATATGATTTCTACCTCTATTAATCTTCATGTAAATTCCCTCTCCCATGTTTCTCCCATCTGGTTCTTGGAATGGGGACCATGAAAATATGTATTAAAATCCCTCCCTCATCTTTACTTAACAATTTTTTTGGAGTCAGTATTAAATACCAGTGTGAATTATAGGCTTATCTCACTACTGGTTCTTTTTCAGGGTCCTTTCCCATTTTTTTCTTTTGAAATTCTGGGTATTTCTACTATGATTTTTCTCTGTCTCTGATTAGATAGATTGATCGATCGATAGATAGATATAGTAAAAACTTTCTCTGAGTATCTTGGTAAATGTAGAGGCAATGTTCTCTCTTCCCCTTTCTTTTTCATTTAAAATATTTTATTATATTTGCAACACTAGAAGAAGATAAATCTCTACCTCCCTTATTAGTTATATTCTATCCCAAGCCAAGAGTCTATAATTATTTTTGAACTGTGATCTCAAAAGTGAAACCCAGTCTTCAGATACCATCTCCTTAAGTGGGTTTTAATTTCCCAAATCTGTTTATCCATACCAAAAACAACATTAATAAAAAGCATCATCTGTACTGCCAGAGTCTTAAAGTTTCTTGCCAATAATATTATTGTATTTAGCAACTTTTGTAGTTGTCTTCTGGAACTATCATTTTTGGAGGAATAAATAAAAGTGAATCACTTAACATACTTTGAAGGTTTTCTATCAATCCTGTTGAACATGTCCCATGAAGAAAATAGATGATTCTAACATGATCAAACAAACAATGGCATGAGGAGCTCTCATGAGCTACAAACTCATCTAGTATTCATCAGCCCTTCTGATAATTACTGGGTAATCTCTTATGTAAAAATATTTGGGAATCCACATCATATTTAATTAGAATAAAAGCAGGTTTTTTTTTCTCTCTCCAAAATATCCAGTTGCCTTCTCACCAAGATTCTCATTTTTCCCCTAAGTCAAAGTATGCAGTTGTCTTTAGTCATTCTATTCTCTTACATTAGATATTTTCCCATTCATCATTCTTGCAGTAAGTATTCTCTTTCTCCTCAGATTTCTCATTTTCACATTTAAACTATTCATCGATTAATTTCATACTTATTATGTTCCCACTTTGTTCAAAGTTTTAGACATATTTGGAGCACACTTCCCACTTTAAAGAAATGAGGTATAAATATAAGAAATAATAGATGTACCACAAGAATGAGTGCTATTGAAAGGTGTTAAGTAATAATGATGTGACAAGTTGAATGATGAAGAGATCACTTTCCCCCAGAATTAAGGGAATGCTTCAAGGAAGATGTAGAAATTTTTTTGCCCATTTACTTTGGAACTCTTTGTGCAGTTATCATAAAACCCAGACCCTTCATTATTAGGATCTTTCCCCACCATTTAAGAATTACTTAATTGGCATATCAGTTTTTCTGAATCCTGTGCCCTATTTTCATTGAACAATAGCAGCCCTCTGCTTATACCTAGTTAGAAAGGATTTGCTCAGTACCAGACTTAAACTATATCATAAAGTAGCAGTTACCAAAACCATTTGTAGCTGGCTAAGAAACAAAGTGGTGGATCAGTGGAATAGATTAGATAACATATGACACAATCATCAAGGCCCATAGTAATCTAGTATTTCACAAGCTTCTAAACTCTAGCTTTTGGGATGAAAACTCAGTACTTGACAAAAGTTGTTGGGAAAACTGGAAAATAATATGTCAGAAAGTCAGCATAGACCCACATCTCATACCCCATACCAAAATAAGGTCAAGATGAGTACATGAGTTAGGCATAAAGGGTGTTACTATTGGCAAGTTAGGAGAAGAAGAGATAATTTATCAAACAGATCTTAGGAGAAGGGAAGAATTTATGACAAAAGAAGAACTAGAGAACATTATGAAAGGCAAAATGGACGACTTCCATTACATTAATTTAAAAAAAGTGCACAAACAAAACCAACAGAAACAAGATTAGAAGGGAATTACAAAAATGGGGGGGGAGGATTTTCACAATCAGTGTTTCTGATAAAGGTCTCATTTCTAAACTATATAAAGAATTGTGTTAAATTAGCATACAAGTCATTCCCCAGTGATAAATGGACAAAGGATATGAACAAACAATTTTTAGATAAGAAATTAAAGCCATCTATACTGATATGAAAAAAAAAAAAGCTCTAAATCACTATTGATTAAAGGGATGCAAATTGAAACAACTCTGAAACACCTCACACTTCTCAGATTAGCTAAGAGGACAGGACAAGATAATACATTTTGGAGAAGATATTGGAAAACTGGAACACTAAAGTATTGTTGGTGGAATTGTGAAATGATCTAATCATTCTGGAGAGCAGTTTGGAACGATGCCCAAATCTGCACACTCTTTGACCCAGCAGTGCCCTTTCTGGGTCTGTATCCCAAGAAAATCATAAGTGAGGGAAAAGGACCCATATGTGCAAAAAAGTTTGTAGTCGCTTTTTTTGTGGTGGCAAAGAATTGGAAAAGGAATGGATACCCATCAATTGGGGTATGGCTAAACAAGTTGTGGTATGTGAATGTAATGGAATATTATTGCTCTATAAAAGTGATGAACAAGCTGATTTTAGAAAGTCTTGGAAAGATTTACATGAACTGATGCTGAGTGAAATAAGCAGAACCCCAGGAATATTTTATATACAATAATAGCAAGAATGTGCAATTATCAACTATGCAAGATTTGATTCTTCTCAGTGATTCAGGGATCCAAGACAATCCAAATAGACTTTAGATAGAAAATGCCATCTGCATCCTGAAAAAGAACTAAAGAGATTGCATTTAGTCAATACATGCTATGTTGACTTTTTTTTTAATCTCTCCCATGGTTTTTCCCTTTTGCTCTGATTTTTGTCTCCCAACATGATCCATAAATCAAGGATCATTCCTGTATAAACATATCCTTTAGTTATGCTTCACCTTGACCTAACACATAGAGCAAGTAGAGGTGGGACAATATGGTACTTCCATTGAATCTTGAACAAAAAGGTTTTTTTTTTTTTTTTTTTTTTTTTTTTTGGTGGTTTTTTTTTTTTAATTGTAGGGATAAGGAATGATGAGAATAGAGGCACAGAGAAGAGAGAAAGACATGAAGGATCAAGCAGAACTTGGAAAATTTACTGAGGGAAAGGGAGTGAGAGAGATTAAAAGATCTCTGAGAGTGCTGAAAAATAGTACATAAGAGGATACAATAAAAAATTTAGCCTGGAGGGGGGGGATACATTAAGATGAAGCAAAGGGTTTAGAAGAGGCAAAAGAGGTATGGTCAGAGAAATAGAAGATGAAGCAGAAGAATGTAATGTTACCAAAAAAGAAAAAAACAAAAACAAAAACAAAAGATGAAATGTATCAAAAAAAGGGGGGACTGTAATCTATCAAATGCTGAATCAGTCAATAAATATTTATTAACCATCTTCTATGTGCCAGGTACTGTGCTAAACTCTGGAGAGAGATCAAGGATAGAGACAAAAAAAACTACAAAATAACATAAAAAGGAGGTTATTAATATATTTGGAGAGATCACTTTAATGATGGTAGAAGATATGTTATGAAAGTTTGGGGAATGAATAGTGAAGAAAAAGTGTTGGAATTATACCTCTGGTATTTAAGCAAAGGTTGAATGTCTTCTCTTTGGGGATGTTGCCTGTGGGACTTCAAGAAGGATTACATAACTTTCAAATTTTTTATGATATTGTGACCTTGTATCTTTTTGATCCGCTATTTTGCAATGTACACACACAGATACACACATATACTCTATCTTCATAACCTTCCTGAAGAGATTGGCAGTGCAATTATTAATAATCCTGGTTTGTAAATGAACTAAAGGTTCAGAGAGTTCAATGATCTTCTCAAAGTCAAATGATAATTAGCCCTAGAACAACAACCAGCATTCTAATTGAACCTGATTTTCTGGGAATGACTGAACACAGATTAGTCTTAGTATGCAAGTCTCACTTTTGTAGTCAGGGTCATTGCAGAGTGGAAAGAAGGCATGCAGTCATACTGTCTTTCCTATTTTTAGAGAACATATATTCCCCAGAAAGCTATGGGAAATCTATTATTTATGCCTGAAAACTGATATAATGGAGCAAAGGGAGCAAAACTATTGGACTGGGATTCAAGAACCACGAGCACAAATTTCTACTTCAAACCAGTTCTATGACACTGGACAAATCATTTAGCATTTCAATTTTTTTCATCTATAAGAGCAAGACATATTGGTCTACATAATTCTTAATGTAACTTTCAGCTTTAAATTCTATGGTCCACAATAGAAATATTGTCTTTATATCTTTGTCTTTCTGTAGTTTTAGAAAATTAATCTAAAACCTTAGATATATTTGATATATTTGCTAAATTTTAAAGCAGGAAGGGATCTCAGACGTGCTAGATAGATATTTAGATAGATGATTGATAGATATAGATGTAGATATATTCTAATCCTTTTGTGTTGTAAATCAGTAAACTGAGGCCAATTGAGATTTGAAATTTCTTTACACAGAGACTCAAAGAGGTAGAATCAGTATTTGAACCAAGGTTCCCAGACTGGATCTTATATTTTGCATTGAACAATCTGCTTCATTTAGATAGTTTTCTAAGACTGAAAAAAAAAAAATGCCAGAAAAGAACTTCCCGCATTGGTTTAGGTATTAAAAGTGTGGATTACAAAGACAGATATTTTCAGACACGAGTAGTTACTTCAATAGAGATTAAAGTAACACTTTTATTCCCAATTATTAGTTTCTACCCTAATTGATTTAGCTTCTTTTTCTAAAGAAACACATCTTTTCTTCTTCATTCCATTAATCTATTGGGATTCTTGGATAAAGTTCTTACTTGTCGTTTTTTCTGGTAGTCAGATGAAAAGATAAGGAAAAGCTTAGCTTCTTTTTATGTTAGGAAAAACTTTCTGGCCCACTTCTGCTAGACAGAAATAGAAATGAGGTTGCTGACAGTAGATTTCTGTTGGACAAACAGTTTAACTTTCTTTAAACACACTAGTATCCACAGTTGAGCCAGACAAACAGATGGAGAAAGTGTAAAATTGAGCTGTATAAGCTCCATTGAGGCAAAGGATTTTTTCACTTTTTTTTTCCTATACAAAAATGGTCCCTTAGGGCAAGTTCTGTCACTAAATTTATAGACCAGGTGTTCTGGGGAGGTGATACAGAAAGAGATGGAAATTGAGGTGGGTTGTGGTTTTATTGTTGTTTAAAAGGTATTGTTTGTTTCTTTTCAGAGACAGAATCAAAAGCGATCCTAAAAATCAATTTGTAAAGTACTGTCATTGCTTCTATTCTGTTTAGGGCTTAAAATACAAGATATATATATTTATATTTAATGCCTGTTTTGTTTTGCTTTATAATATTTGGAATCAGAGTCAGACTGTAAAGATTACAGTATTGTAGGAGTCCAGTACAATATTACTTTCCCCTCTGACTTTCTCATTCCTTAAAGCATTATTCTGAGACAACAATAACACAAGGTTATAACTAAATGAAATAAATAAAATTTGCTAATAAATGGAATTTCAATCATGGAAGGATAGAAGGAGATAGCAGATAGAGGAAAGAGGAAACAGAAAGATAGGCAGGTAGGTGGGCAGGTGATCAATATTGTTCAGTCATATGAGAGTCAGCCATACAAATGGCCATGACTAATAAACCAAAGTAATGTCAATAATTAGTACTCTTATTCAAGTGCAAATCAATCTTTATATTCAATCTCCTTTATATCTATGTCATGCATATTTGGTAGAAGGAATTTCCTTATCTGGTATTTTCTAAAGCAATGAAATCATATCCTTACCCTCTATCTCAGTGCTTCTCAAACTTTTTTCCCATTTGTAACTCTTTTTCATCCAAGAGATTTTTATGCAACCCCAAGTATATAAGTATATAAAATTAGTACACAAATCAGACATATACTGAAAATAAATTATAACTTTGTAAGCCATATATTCAGTTTAGAGACCCCATATAAGGTCACAACTCAGTTTAAGAAGAGTACCATATACGGATACCGCCCCACACACACATACACACAGAGGGAGAGGGAGAGAGAGAGAGAGAGAGGGAGAGAAGGAGAGGGAGAGCGAGAGTGAGAGCCAAATACTAAGTTGTCAGTAACATTTACAGTGGTATTATTGAATAGTATATTTAACTTGGACTGTTTTCAGTTGCTTGATTTTGCCCTTGATTTTTCAGCCTCCAGATATTTTGCACATACTAATTTAATTCTTGGAAATATCTTCTTTCCCCTCTTTTCCTGTTGAATTCTTGTTCATCCTTTCAATCTCAATTTGAATAATATCTCTTCTAGGAAGCTTTCCAAGACAAAATCTGTGGGTAATATCCATTGCTGTTGATTGAATGAATTAATTATGCACTTACATGCCTAAATGAAGAACCATTTTAAGTGTCTATATTGGAAACCTTCTTTATTTTTATCACTTTCCCAAATCTATAAGTAGTTTTTAAAGTCTTAACATGGATCTTACTTTTCAAAACTACCATTATCCTACAAATGCCAAAATTCAACTTGAAAACATATAACTATATTAAAACCTTCAAATAGCAACCTCCCCAAACCTAGTAGAAAATAATATACTATAGTTGACAGTTGCGTAAAATGCTAAGTTTGCTTTTGCTTTTACCTCTTTACAAAGTTGACAATATAAGTTTAAAAAATAAGTTAATTTATTGACTGCTTGAATGATAATTGAGTATTATAACAATAAAAGAATGCTGGGTAATTGATACTTTTTCTGCTCTTTAGAATTGGTGTTACTCAGAAGTATAAATGATCACAATTGCATGGAAAAGATTGTTTGTGTAGTATCAGAACACCTTGATTTAGATTCCATTTCTATGTAATTTTGGGAAATTAATTTTAATTGTGGGGGCTTCAGCTTTCCTATGTCAATAATGAATAGGTTGGACTGATTGTCTTTATCCTTCCAGGCTCTTCTAGATCTATACCACTGACTATGGTTCTATAAATAGGAAAAGTTTTTTTTTTTAATTATATATAGTATTATTAAAGTGTGTGTGTATGGGGGTGGGGAGAGAGATAGGGATGGAGTAGGTAAAAGGAATTCAGATTTGTTAAGAGCCTGTACCAGACAGTATGCAAAGAACTTTACAAAACTTATCTCATTTGAACTTCCAATCCTATTATAAAAGTATCATTATCATGTCCATTTTACAAATTAAGAAACTGAGGCAATTTAATTAAAATTTCCCTTTATTTAAATAATTTCCCTTGTATGGGACATTGCTATGAAGTATTTGAGGTCAAATTTTAATTTAGGTCTTTCTGAATCCAGAACCAAAGCTTTATTCATTATGCATCACAGCTACAAATTTATTTAATTAAAAATTATTTTATTTTATTATTTTAAACTATTTTTATTATTTAGTTATTTTATTTTAAATTATTTTAATTTAATTTAATTTTTTAAATTATTTTAAAGCTTAATCTGTAATGATTTCTTTAAGCTACATAGAAAAATAATATGTAAGCTACTTACTTGGGAAAATGAGAAATAGAAGCTATGATCTTCCTTGATTGTGTGTCTACTCATTGATCTATACATCTTTCCTTCTTATCGTTACCAACTTTGTAACTTTTGACAAGTCATTAAAAACTCCTGGGGTCAGGTGGAGAAAGAGATACAAAATAATTGTTAGAAAAATGCCACTTGAGCAAGGGTGACTTCTGATTGAAGAAATCACCTGGATTAATTATAAACTTTTTTGATGCCATGGACTCTATTATATACCTTATCCCTATCAACTTCCTCATATGTAAAATGAAGACTATTATAGTATATTAGATGATTTCTGATGTATTCATGTAGCATTAATCTATAATCCTAACAAGTAATGAAGTGAACTATTTTTGCTTTATTTATTTTAAACTTAAATGCAAAATAGAAAAGGAAAAAAAATGAAAAAATACATTGCCACGGGCAAAGGAAGACATAAGAGAGAATTTAAAATATGAGCCAACAAATTCATGAAATTAGTTATAATGTGATAACATTATCCCAAATTTGATGTCATATCTGTGTCTCCAAAAAGTCACTAGTTCAAATGATTCCCTCCATAATTATTACCTGGATGATTAGGAACAAGTTGTTTCTCCCTTTCCTCATAAGTAAAATGGAAAAAAAAAAATGAAAAACATTGGCCAAATACATGGAATTCATCTGGCATAGGTCTCAATTTTTCTAAAAATGAAATCTCTTACAAACTTTGGTTTTCCCTATAAATATTAGTTATTCTTATGATCACAACTAATAATAAAGTATATGTATTACTTCTTTCTGTAAAGTAAAAATATTATCAGAGAAAGGATAGATTTTATAGATTTTCTGCTTTTAACAGAATGAGACATTCAGAAGATGGTGTCTCCCAACATTAATATGACTTATTCTGTTTCACTTTTGTGAACTATATTTGAAACTCATTATCCATTTTATTTCCCTGGTCAGGCTATCTGTAGTGCTCTACATTATGATATGAATTCAGTCTCTTTGTCCTTTTATCTTGATTCAAGTACTTACCAGCATACTTTCTCTTCTGATTCATGAATTCCAACACAATCATTTGCCATAAAATTCTATTTAATTACTTCATCTATCACTTATATTCCTTTGAACAAAGTATACCTTTACATTTTCATTTTCAACTCATAAATCCTATGCCACCAAGTAACCATAATATGGATGGTTTCATTTCTACCTCCTGCTCAAAATTTCAAATTAACTTTAGAATCCATAGAGTATATAAACCCATAACTGGTATCTCTAAACTTTGTGAAACAAAATTTAAAACTTCCTTGATAGTTTCTGTAGAAATAGTAAGAAAAATAAAAACCTTAAATATATTTCCTTAATTCACATACCATACCAAAAAAACAAAAAAAACAAACAAAAAAAAAAAAACAGGAGGTGGGCTATATGTATTCTGTGGAACCAAACAGAATTTAAATGATGTGCTCAGGGTAACACTGATGTTGAATGCCAGATTTGAAATCAGGAAGATGAATCCTGATTCCAAGAATTGCACTCACTCCACTTTAAAATCTAGGTGCCCAAAGTGATTACAATGTATAATTTATATAAATTAACACAGACAATCACAACAGATTGTTCTCTTTTCAGAGGCAATAACCAGCTAATTTTTTGTGTGTTGTAGGGACCAGTTGGTCTCCCTATTTGAAGATAAGATAAAATTGCCTGAGAAATGGCGTCTTAATAAAGATATCTAGCACTGTATGGAAAAAAAAAAAGAAGAGAAGACAAAATGTAGTAAATAATTGATTCCTAAATTCTGGAGGTGACCAGAGTTTAGGATTGTGATGCTGGGGTGACTTCAGGAGTCTGATAGAATTGGGTAAAAAGGAATGTTTTTTCTTCTTCTTAATACTGAAAGGCAATGTTAGAAAGCTAAAACTACAGAATAAAAAAGAGAATATGATATATAAGTGAAGCTAACTGCACAAAACTTGGCAAGTTCTTTGCCTCAGTTTCCCCATCTATAAAATGATCTGGAGAAGGAGATAGCAAACAATTACAGTATTTCTATTAGGACAACCCCAGATAAAGTCATGAAGGGTCATACAAGACTAAAAAAATATGAACTACTATATTCAAGGCATTGTGTGAGGCAGAGGGCTTTGAGACAAAAAATGAAGGAGTTGTTATCCTCAAGGATTTTGCAGGATTTTTTATGGGATAAATGTACTAATTTAGAGAATCATAGACATTGAGCTGGATAAGACCTCAAAGGAAATCTGGTCCAATTCCTTTATTTTATGGATGAAGTAACTCAGGTATAGTGGGGTTAAGCAATCTGCACAGTCACCAGGTCACAAATATCAGAGACAGGAGTTTGAACTGATTTCCTCTGATTCTAGAGCCAGAGCTAGTTCTATTTTAATTCAGTGCCTCTATCAAAATATGTAGAAAGTAAATACAAAACAATTTCACAATTGAGGGGAGAACATTCACTTCTCGGAATGGGTTATTTAAAGTTTGATATACAAGGTAGCAGGTGATAGCCTGAACTTTGAAGTCTTAAGTGAAGGTAAGAAAAGAGAATATTATAGGAATTAGATATGATGTTATGATGGAAGAAAGAATGGCAAATTCATGAAAAGATAAAATGGGGTCGCTTTGGCTAACATGTAGAGTCTATAAGAGGGAATGATAAGTCTAAAAAATAAACTGGCGAGTGATTGTGATGAAAAACAATGACGTTACCCTTGTCCTTTATTCCTTAAAATCTAGAGAGTTTTCAATGATTCACATGTTAAAATATGCACAATGAGCATAATCTTTTCAAATGGCAAAGTGATGACAAGAGGATGAAAACTGATTCCAGTGGGTAGTGAAAGATGAAATAACTGGGGCAGTTAGGTGGCATAGTGAATAGAACACCAGCCCTGAAGTCAAGAGGACCTGGGTTCAAATCTGACCTCTTAATACCGCCTAGCTATGTGACCCTAGACAAATCATTTAATCCCAATTGCCTCAAGGGGAAAAAAGATGAAATGAGTGAGGAAGTAATATTGATTTATTAAACAATGCATACCAACTGCTTAAAGAAGTAAGACCTGACCTTCTTCTCTTGTGGCTGGATCCCAAACATGGGGAAGAGAGAATTTTATACATTAAAGCACTTCATCAAATGAAGAAATTCAAAGTTAAACATTACAACATTAGATGATCTGATTTCTAATTGGAAAAAAAGATTAGGGACTTTCCAGTTTAGGAGGTTCAGAATGAACAGGTGTGATTCTCTGAAATCAGAAAAAGAGCCGTTCCACTTTCCCCAAGTGTCTGAAAAATCAAAGTTTTTGGAAACAATAACTGATTGATCAGAACGGAGCCAGTTTTCAGATAAGACATAAAGATTGTTTGAGATGTACAATTGTAAGAAAACCTTTGCATCAATCTTTGGTCTCTATAATCTAAGTCCTTTAAAAAAGATTTCTAAACAGCAAGTAGAAGTGGTGCAGTTTCCCAACAGTGCAGGGTCAAGTTCAAACAATGAAATGTGTTTTTTCTCACAATTATCACAATTGAATTGAGTTTTATTTATTTTTTTTACAAGATATAATTTGGACTAGAATCAGAACTGAGTAGAAAGGGAGCTGTCGGCTCCAGAATTGAATCCCAAGATGGAATCAGTGTGATTTATGATATTCCCATAATTAACTACTTGCTGTCCTAATCCTCCCAATTTCCTCATTCCACACCAAATAGAAGATTTCTTTAGAAGCTGGAGGTGGTTATTTGGTCTCTGATACAACACCTCTAAGGAGTGTAGATGTTTTCATTTTCATCCCACATAGAGAGAAGCCATCTGTAGAGAATATGTCATACCTCAATACTTTTCACAAGCTTTCAACATTAAAAATAAATTTATATATGACTGAAATTAAAAGTTTAGTTCATGTAAAGTGTTACTTGGAGGGAGGGGAGGTACAAACATTTATTAAGTGCATATTACTTGCCAGGCATTGTGCTAAGTGCTATAGAAATGGTTCATTTACTGTCATTTGCTGTAATGGAAAAAGCTTTGCATTTGTCATCAGATTACCCAGTTCAGCACCCAGCCCTGATCCTTAATTTAGTGACTGACATTGTGCAAGTCTCTTAATCTCCCTGTCTGTCAATTTCCTAATATGATGCAGATTTGCAGAAATTCATCATTTCTTAATAATGATGCAGGACTAGATCACCTCTGAGAGCTTTTATTGTTCTAGATTTTTTACTCTGTGCTTCAAAGTAGATACCTTTCAGTTCCAGATCAATGATTTTGTGACTCTGTGTTTGAAGAAGTCATTCTCCTGGAGTCATAAACAAATTCCAGAGCCTGACAGCATGTCTGCAGAGATCTTCAGAGAAGGAAGTGAAATGTAGCTTGTATCACTCATTTTTAACATATGGAACACTAAAAAATATGCCATCTGATTTCCAAATGTCACCATTATCATAATCTCTAACAAGAAAAGCGAGAACGTTAATTTCAGCAACTACTATGTCACTTCTCTTTCCGTTTCCTACAAATGCAAACATTCTAGGCAAAATCCTCTTATCACAGTTATTGAACAATAATGGGAAGGAGGAGATTTTGAAGTTACAGTGAGCCCTTGTCCAGGGAAAGGAATAGTAAACAACTTCAGTATCTGCCAATTTAATAACTGACCTCATAACATCATGATCATAATTAGGTTTGGGTAATTATTAACCAACTTTTACCTTCATGGAAAGTCATTTTGATTGGACCTATAAATTAATTTTGTAGTGGGTTCCCATGAGGGTAATGAGCCAGGTAACTCAGCTGGATGGGATGTGTTGTGATAACATCAAGGATATGAATCTGATCCCTGTATTGCACTATTTGGAAAAAGTAGTGTGTTAAAGTGGATAGAGCACTGCGCTTGGAGTCAGAAAACTAATTAGTTTGAACTCCTGCTCAGACATTCAACTGGCTGGGCACCTCATGTAACTTCCCTGCCTCAAATTCTTTTAAAGGGAAAGGCACATGATGGATTTGGATCAGATGACTTCTACTGTTCCTTCCATATGTACTTCCTTTACCAATGCAGATGGAAACTAGTTCCATATCCCCACTGCTGGCTCTGCACCCATTTCTATGACTTATGGTCTTAGATATTTAATTAGGGTAATATAGGAAATATGTGACAGATGCAAGACTAGAACCTAGAGCCTCAAATCTCCCTGACTTCAAAAGTGTCTCTTTTACCACCATGTCATGTCAACTCTTTAATAAAAAAGAATCTTACCCCAATTAATATAGAAATTAAAATAAAAACATTAGTTAATAGATTTGTTACATAAAGAACTATGTTAATGATGTGGAAGAAGAGGAAGAAACCGGACAAAATTTAATAGTCCATAAAATTAACTCGCAAGTGGGTGGCAAATGGAGAGAGTTCTGGAATTGGACTCAGAAAACCTGAATTCAAATCTACTGTGTGACCCTGGACAAATGACTTAATTTCTGTTTGTCTTAATGCACTAGAGAAGGAAATGGCAAAATACTCCAGTCTCTTTGCAAAGAAAATTCCGAAAAGGATAAGAAAACATCAGATGTCATAGCACCATTGAATACCATTTATGTAACAATTTAAAATTGCACATATGCAGATGTATGTATGTATGTATGCATGTGTATGTCTAATATATGTATGTGTATGTATATATATATATATAGAAAGAAAAAAAGAGAAAAATGGAGACAGTGTGTGTCTGTATAACTTTTGATGGCCCTAAGAGGTAAATGCTATTGTTATTCCCATTTTCAGATTTAAAAAAATAGAGCTTGAGAAAGGTCAAATCACTTATCTACTATCATATAGTTAGCATTTGATGCTTCTTGATTTTAAGTCCAGTATTCTTGTCCCAATGCCTCCTATGAAATTTAAGAATAAAAGTATGTAAAGAAATATTTACAAATATATTGACATTTTCCTACAAAATAATATTTTAAAACAGAAATGTATGAAAGATGGGTACATTTTAGATACAATACAAAGGAGTTAGTTATCAAAATACTAAAATTATTTTATTATCACAACAATTTATTGTCAGATAAACCCATAGCATGAACCTTCAATTCAATTCAAAAGCAATATAATTATATAAATCCTTTCTTTCCATCTTCACAATTTTAGTTTAGAATTTTAAAAAAATAACAGAAGTTTATGAACAAAAAAGTATTCATAAATATTAAAGAATGATTATGTATACTACAAAGACAAATTTAAAACTGACATCAATGTACTTTGATGGATACAATAATTTATTTTTAATAATAAATATAATTTAATAATAAAATAAAATTAATTTAATTTAATCCTATGACAAAACTAAATTTTACATTTTTAGTAGAAAAGATACTACAATATAAATAGTGCATATTGTGAAATATTACAAGATTTGAAAAATGAGAAAAAAACAAATTATTTCCTTTGCTGTTCTAATCCTGAAAGAGCTGAAAAATAGCACTTACTTTTTGTATTGAACATGTATGAAAACTTTATTTACTTGTCATTGAATTTTTCCCCAGTAGCTTGGGGAAATCATATGATTATGAAAGTTAGGTTTATGTATGCCTTGAAATTAAAATATTACTACTTCTGGACATCCAAAGTTTAGTTATTCTTTGAAATAGAATGTGGCTACTATTATATTCAAACTTTGATATGAAGGACAGGTGAATTTTGACAGTGCTCAAGTAATACTTAATGCACTTAAGGAGTTTTTTTTTTTTTTTCAATTTTTACTCTTTGTCTAATTATAGTCTAGAAACCAATCCTACACGGGGAATATCTGTAGATCTTCTGGAAGGATGTATTTCTGGAGAAAAGGGAGAAAGAAAATTACAAAATTAAAAATACACGGCTTCGTTAGAAAAAGGAGAAAAAAAAAGAAATCAAAATATGTTGAGGTAAAAAACAAATACTCCTTCCTCTTTCACTATAGATGTTCTATTCTGTAAAAGTCTCATTTGGCTAATTCATAGCTTTCCTATATTTATATTTTGTCTAAATGGGTTTTGATTTTCATACTTCATGATTTTCATTCTTCTATCAGTGATGCTAAGGCATTTCAGAACAATTGTGATTCCCCTTAAATATACATGATGAAGGTAATTCTCAAGTAAACATATTAATTTACCCAATAATATTATAATAAACAAATTGCTAGCTTGGAGTGTGATTTTGACTAACCTGTGTCTTGATTCTGTTTTGCTATAGACATCTGAATTGTCCCATGCTCATTTTTAGTACTTCTGCTATTAAAAAAAAAATCTCATAGGTGGAAATAAAGAAAATGAATCCCCATAATACTTCCTCTTGCTATCACCAGCATTCTCACCTACATCAGAAGATTCAGCTTTGCCCAGGAGACACACAAATGGAAAGAGATCAAGTACTAGTGAACATTGCCAATAGATGCTGAGAGAAAATACCACTTGGAGATACAGAGAAACCCGACAACCCAAAAGAGATTTTGGACTAAGATCAAGTATCAGCAAAGAGCTGTTAGTATTAGTCACCCAAGAGAGGGATACTTAGTAGAAAGTTCAAGTGCCATTAGAGTGAAAGTAACAACTCTAGAGAAAATATGGCTACAAATCAAATAGTGGTGCCTGTGCTCTTGTATCCTGAGCCAAAGTGATTTTGGCTACAGTAAGAAAATAATTGAATTTGTTTAAATAATCAATTCTACACTTCTGGAATGAATCAGAGTGTTAGTTACTACAATTTTACTACAGAGATATTTTTTAACACTTTGAAAGTGAAATTATTTTTAAACAAAAAATCCTCAAATAAAAAAACTATTCTTTTTCAGAAATTTCAGATATTTCCAAAAAAATTATTTAAATTAATGATGGATTAAAGCAGAATTCATCTGTTTTAAAGTTTAAGTCTGAAAAGCAATTGGATTTACCTTTCTTTATGAATTATTATATATAACCATAAACAGTTTTGTTTTAACCTTTCAGTTCATGAACTATAGTGGCAAAGCAAAAGACTCCTGTTTATCTATGTGAATAAAGTAAATCACTGACGAGCTCTTAGAAAGTAAATAATTGATTTCAACAAGACAGTTTTGGTTTCATGAAGAATATGGCAGTTTAACACACATCAACAACATTCAGTGGCTACTGTATTTGAAGAAAAGTGCTTGTTTCTGGAAATAAAAACACAAAAAACAAAAACAGTACCTGAACTTTAATAATTTAAATTATCCTGGAAGGATTGGGCCAAATAAATACCCACAGATTGTATGGGCTAAAGGTTGTTATATTAAAAAATATTCAAATACTAGATACAAGTTGAGTTATGCTTTGAAAGAAACAAGGGATTTACAATATGGGAGGTAATTGGAAGTATATGTCACCTGTTAAGGGATAGGTCAATTCTCAGAGAATCTCCACAAATGTGGATCATAGCATCTGAAGGAGTTGCAAGGCAGCCTTTGCTGACACAGGTGTTGTGGACTGGGAATGAGATAAATTAGGTGCAGAGGAAAGAGGAGAAAGGTCAGACAATGCAACAGCCTCTCAGTCAGAGAGTTCGGAGAACAGCAACTGCCTCTCAGTCTCCTTGTCATCCTCTTACAAGAGGAGATCCATTCCGAGTTGGATCTCCAGCAACCACTGTCAGGTGGCTCCCGTGTATTCCAACAGCTCTCCTGTGTATTTCAACAGTCATCCAATAAACATATCAATCAGAACTATTTCTACAAGGTTTAGGGATTGTAGAAAATAGCATGGTTTGCTTGGCCACCGTGACAGGTGACTCAGAAGAATGGAAAATGTAGGAATGACATTTATTATGACTTTAAATGCCAAACTGAAGATTTTAGACTTTATACTTGAGGGAATAATGATCCACTGAAAATTTCTAATGAAAAGGATGACTTAGAGCTCCATTTGAGGGATATATTTAGCTCTTGTTTTTTGGGGGGAGAGGAGTATGGAGAGAGAGAAAAAAGAAAGAGGATAGGATAGTGCCTGTATGAGAGGGATGATAGAGATTGATTCGAAAGATGTTGTAGAGACAGAATTAATAAAACTTAGTGATTTGTTGGATCCTGGGATAGAGGGAAAGGGGTCAAGAATGACTCCAGGGTTGCATTTAGAAAGGTGATGGCATGAAGAGAATGGAAAAAAAATGAACATGGGTTAGGTTTGGGGAAAATATGAAAATTACATTTGAGATATTTTAAGTTTGAGATGTTTATAGGACATAAGCATGGTGATTTATAACTAGCAGGAGGTATTATGGGATTATGTTTGGGGAGAAAGATCAAGGCAGAATTTAAAAATCATCTTCATAGAGGTCATAATCAAACCCATGGTTGCTGAGGATAATACCAAGAATGAAAGTATAAAAAGAGAAGAAAATGAAGATCTGGAGGAAACTCACACTTGGTGAGAAGAGTGGGAATAAATAATTTAAATGCCTACTATAGTCCAGGGACCATGTTAAGTTATGTACAAATATTCTCAATTGAGCCTCATTGCAATTCTGTGAGATTAAGGCTATTAGGACTCACCTTTTGCAGTTGGAGGCAGATTGAGCTTAAGTGGCTTTTCAAGAGTCACATAGTTGGTACATTTATGAGATTATATTTAATGTCTTCCTGACCCCAGACCCAGTGTTATCCATTGTACCACCTAACTGGCTCTGAGTGGCAGGGGAAAGATATAGATTTTTCAAAAGTGATTTAGAAGGAAGAGCCAAATAAATGATAGGACAATCAAGGAGTATCACAGAAGTCAAATGAGTAGAACCCCATCCTTGCAAAAGGAATATTTGACAGTGAAATCTGCAAGCAGAAATTTGAGGACTAAGAAAGAGATTTTGGAGATTTCTGTTTTTCTCTGTGCTCTCTAATCTGTATATGCTTGTGTCTTTCAGTCTCTCTTTCTCCATCTCTGTTTTTCTATCTCTGTGTATATCTCTCCATCTCTGACTCTCTCTTTGTTACTGACTTTGTCTCTGTCTCTGTCATTCTCTTTCCCCCTCTTGCTTTCTCTTTTTCTTTGTCTCTTTGTGTCTGGCTGTCTCTACCTCAGTCCGACTTTCAATCATCTCTGTCTCCCTCTTTCTTTCGAAAATTCTCAGTAAGCCTAGAGAAGACAATTCCTATCAGTTGGTGAAATCTGAAGCTAGATTGTAAAGAATTAACAAATTGTAGCTGAGGGTGTCGGAGCAAAAAGTCAAAATAATACTTTTTAGAAGTTTGGTTATGAAAGGAGATTCAGCATTATAATTTGAATGCAATGGCAGTCAAGGAAAGCTTGGGTTGAAGACATTCATGGATATGAGGAAAAGATGGGGTGGAGGGAAGGGAAAACAGTGAAGAAAAAGAAGAAACAGATAAAATCTAAAGACAAAGTGAGTGAAAGAAAATATGAACAAAGGATCAAAGAAGTGAGCCCATGCAAGTAGGCTAACTGGCAAGAGAGGAAAGAAATAAATCTATCCTCAAATCATCCTAGACCTCCAAAGTAGAAAGATAACATGTCTCATCTAGTATATTCATTCTCAAGCTTTTAAATCTCAGTTCATTTTTATGTGTTATATAATTCAAAGTCACAGAATCCCATCTGACTCTTCAGGATCCCACAGACCATGGCATGCTAATATGGTCCATGGAGTTTTCTTGGCAATGATATTGACTTAGTTTATCATTTCCTTCTTCAGTGGATTAAAGCAGATAGAATTTAAGTGACTTGATCAGGTTTATACAGTTAATTAGTGTTTAAGGCTGGATTTAAACTCAAGCCTTTTTGACTCCAGCCCCAGCACTCTATCTCTTACTCTACCTCGTGAGTACAGTAGGTGATTAATAAATGTTGGTTAAACTGAATTACTGTATTTACGAAAGGAAAAACAAATGGTGATAGTCCTCTAGTAAAAATCCACAAAAAAGAAAAAAGGTTGTGGGACTTTTAATGTACCATCTATTTGGGAGCCATAAAAATAGAAGGACTAGAGGGCTGGAGATCTGCATTAGTGGAGAGAGTTATGATGAAACAGCTGATCCAACAATATAACAAAGCAGCCAAATGTTTGACTAAATGTACTTTGATGAAATGCATTGCCAATTTGCCAAGTACATTGACCATGACTGGTCCCAGATTCCATCTGTCACCACTTTCCCCTCGAGAACTGGATCCATAGATTTTTTTTTTCCTTAGGTTCCATTTGCTGACTTTATTTATACCCAACAGACTCTTAATTTTTCTCATTGTATTTTATAGAATCATGTTGCAATTCCTTGTATGATCTAATAAAGCTTCAGAGGGACTTTGGAACCATTTTTTCCTTAATTTGAAGGATATCCAATGCTAGTTGATCCATTGTATTGTAGCTTTCTATTCCCTTTGCACTGACTGTTAATGTATGCCCTATGAAAGGCTGTTATTTTTGACTGTTACATTTGGCTTGCAAAGTTTATGGCTCCAATTAAAAGAGCTGGGTGTCAGTTATGGCCCCAGTTTAACGCTGTCATCCCAAAGCTCACAAATCTCAGACATCTGCCTATTTTGCCTATCTACAGTGGATCAGTTACCACGGATCTTAAAGAGACTAACAGATTTTGACATTCATGCCTTTATAGGCAATAATCTGGAGGGACCTCTCTCTCTTGCTGTATACTTTTTTTCAGAAGCACTGAGGTACTTAAAAGTTACAGTCTGTGTTGCTGGCTTTCGAAGACTTTGAATGCTCCATTCATTCAACTTAGTGCATGATTCCAAACGCTTTATAGTAACCTTCGGGGCACTTTTGACTATTTGAGCTGAAATTATGTGAAACCAACATAATTTGAGACCCTGTGGCAACCAATGAGAGAGAAAACTGCAGGTCTTTCAGATTAAAGTTCAAATTGTGATGATTGTACCTTTTAGCCCCTAAAATGGCTTTTACCCTGATCTCCCTAAGCCTGTTGAAGAGATTATGACATTTTCTAAATCACCTGAGGGAAGCATTCCATTTCAGTTCAATGACTAAGCTGTTCTCTGGGACAGCAGTGTCACCCAGCTGTGTCTAGTCCTTTCAATGAAAAAGGAATTCTTATGTTTATGAGGTACTAGGCTAGTTATAAAAATCTCAGCCTGTAATGGGAGATAATACTCCAAAGGCCCTCATTCAGACGACCTCAAATAGACTAAAGAAAGCTCAGAAAAGTCAGGGAGAAGACAGCTATTCATAGCGCCTTGATGAATTAGGTTGGCAAGGTGACTGGCTAGAGGATATGTGTTACATTTCTTTTAACATAAAAGTTTTCAGTGTTAGTCCAGCCACTAAATAAGAATCTTACATTAAAGAAATAAAAAAGAATTGCTAATGATAAGAGTGATGAAATCAAATCAGATTAATGAAATAAAATTGCAGAATGCCAATGTATTGCTCAACAAAGATTCATTAAATGCTTAATATATGTTTAGCATTGTACTAGTTTTAGGCATACAGATAGAAAGTCACAACAGTCCCTCCCTTTGAGGGGTTTATATCCTTTTAGAAGAAAGTACATGTACACATGTAAACAAATGCAATACAAACATACACACCCTATATCCAAAATGTGTTTTGGGAGAAGAGTTACTAAAAATATGAGAATCAATAAGTAAATCATTTAAATGCCCTGACTACTAGGAATTTTAGAATGGAAATGAGGAAAATATATATTCCAGATGTTGGAGAAAGGCTGTTCAAAGATACAGAGATCAGAGTTGGAACATTGGAAATGTGGAAAAACAAAGGCAGCTTAGCTGAACCAGAGAGGGCATGAGAAGAAGTAATTTGCCAAAGCTTAATATGTTAACCACTAGGGTTTGTCTTTGATCCAAGGGGCAATAGGAAACTGGTAGACCTTATTGAAGACAGATTTGTATTTTAGGAATATTGTTACCTATGTGAAAATAAGATTTAAAAAAAAAAGAGTTAACCAGTGTATTTTTTAGGATTCCTCAGAAATTTTGAGTATATGAAGAAAAATAGAAATGACTATGGCAGTGATGTATACACAAAGTTGGATATTTGAAAATAGACAACTGTCACCTATCTTAACATTTCCAGTTCATGATCAGGAACTCTGAAATTTAGCCATAACAATTCTCTAGCCATAATCTTTTAAAACTCCATTTCTTTCTGTTCTTTACCCTCCTAAGGCTATTCTTTGTTTTCATCACAATCAAAAATAATTACACATCTCCTTTCCTTTCCACCCCTACTTCTCTCTTCACTCCATTCCCCAAAATGACTTGCTTTTGACTATTTGAATTTAACCAACTGATTTTTGTCTCTAACTATACCCTTTCAATTTGGCTTCATACTACACTACACATTTCAACTGCTATCTCAGATTCCATCAATGATCTCTTCATTGATAAATGTGATAGTCTTTTCTCAAGATTTATCAACCAGTCTCCCTGAAAAGTCTTTTCTCTCTGGATTTTTGTGACATCAAGTCTTTTCTCTAATCTCCTTCTAGGTTCTCTCTCCATAAACTCAGTTCCCATGACTCCATGACTCAGCTCTGATGACATTATCATCATTATGCAAATGATTTTCTGATTTAAATACCCACCCCTCATCTCTCTCCTGACTTTTCTTTTCCTATCACAAACGCTTCAATTTCTCTACATTCATGTGTCATTGGCTATCATGTGTAAAACAAAACTTAATTTTTTTTCATTTTCACCCCTGAACAGCACCCCTACTTTTATAGAAAGTGTTATCGTTCTTTTGAGAAAAGAGATTTGCAAACTAATAGCTATCCTTGACTCTAATTTTCCCAGCCCCAGTATTAATCACAAATCATTCCAATCCTAATTCCCCCTCTTTTGAATTCATTTTCTTTACTCATTTCCCTATCACTTTTTGTTCAGGTGACCCTTTACTTTAGTAGTAAGTATTGCAGCTACAAATTGATTTCCTTATTTTTGGTCTGTTTTCTTTCTAATTCTCCACGCAGTTACCAAAATGGTATTCCTTGATCATAGTTCTGGCCATGGCATCCTTTGATTTGAGAAACACAAGCTGCTTCCTATCACATGACTAACAGACCATTCTAGGCGTTTCTCTCTCCTTTTATTGTCCCTATAATGTGTCTCCTCATTGCAAGTTCTTCTATATTTTCAAAGGGACCAATTAGATAATGTGGTAAAGTAGCACCGATTACTAGGATCTTTCTTCTTAGGATGAGCCAAAATATACTTATGAATTCTACTCATCAATTGCAACTCTTTCCCTGAGTCAGACAGAGGAAATCTAACTTCTCTAAGTTAGCCCTGCTAGAGTAGCGTACAAATTAACTGAGACAAAGTGAATTAGTTAAATTTGCAGACATATAACTTACTAATTTATAAAATTTATAAAACTTTTAATATTTAATTCCCCTTTTCAGCATTCACTTGTTTTATATGATTTGGAATTCAGCTCACAAGATTTAAACATTCTTAAACCCTTCATCTTTTATCATTTTGAATATTAATAATTCTTTTGAAAATAGTCCCTTGTTTTTAGCCTAGCTCTGCTAATGGTCCATAGATATTGTCAATAGGGTTTTAATTAGAGAAGTTCCCAGGCCATTAAAGCATGTTTATTTCTATAACTTGGAGAATTTCCTTAACTTTCCATATTCTTCTATAATTGTAATGTTTCCATATTAACAGCATCACAAGTCATCAACAGAGAAATATGATGCTAAAAGATGTGTTTTGGCACTGGGGAGAATTTTCGGATGATTTGTACACCTATGCAATTTCTTAAATTCAATTCAGCCCACTGCTTCTCCTATTAATTAAATACTGAACTCGGGTTATTATCCACATTTAATATAAATTTAGAACTAATAGCCCCCAAAAAGTTTATTAGAAGAATACACAGAACTAGACCCAGCTATCTACTAGGTAGCACCAAATTTCATAAATTGATCTATCTTGTGACAATGATCAGCTTAGCTTGATTAGGAAACTTGTGAGCCTGGCAGATCTGTCAGAATATCCCCAGGTTAGCATCTTTACCTATTCTCTCAGCTAAGGCTTGCTACAAGATTAACAAGAAACCTGTTTAAATCGCAGATGTAGGCTGCCCTATACATATTAGCGTTCAATATCTTAGTGACCTGGGCATCTACCTTCCCCAATTGACCCCAGGCAAGAAAAAATAATAAAAAAGTCAAAAGGACAGAAATTATTATATAACTTTTTAAAAATCAGAATTTGTTCCATACATGAAAGTCACTCTCAAAGTTTACAAGTCAGCTCCACTGCTATTTTATACACTATGAAAAATGGTTGAAAATAAGAATATAGAATGCCTTGAATTCCAGATAGAGGAAAGGACATTATTCTTTCCTTAGATTTCTTTTTTTATTTTTATTTTCACATTTTCCTCATTGGATGCTAGAAAGCATGAAATTTTAACTCATCCCTCACTATTTTCTATATTGTATTATTTAATAGTTAAATTTCACTTCTATGACCTTCAAGGACAAAGCTTTTGTGTGGTTTAATGCTGATTCTCCTGCTATAATAGCATTTGCCTCAGCATTTTGTGATTCTTGAAGTTCACAAGTCTCTTTATTGTTATTCTGACATAGTTTTGTTTTTCCCGAATTTCCTTCAGTAGATATGAAATGGCCATACAACTGCAAATTATCTTGGTGTCTCTATGATTGACATGCTCTGTAAATAAAAGTTCTTGTTTTTCATTCACTGCTAAATGCCACATTGAAATGATTGGTTTTTATTGCTTTAAGTAACTTCAAATCTTGCTGATTCTGCCACAATCTTGTAGAAACAAAATACACACTAAATAAATAAAAAGTAAATGCTATTTAAAAAGGGGTAAGGCCTTTAGTATGTTCCAAAGAAATACAGAGGTATACACGAGTAAATTTTAGACACATATACATATATAACAATGTCTGTGTGAGTATATGCACACATATATAATTACATAGACATATGTATATAGACTCACATATGTGTATATATAATCGCAATTTCCCTGCTTATGTATGTATACATAAATACATATTATATACACACATATATGATATTTGTATATTTATATGTATACTTATATTTGTGGCAAAATGGGAGTTTTAATATTGACCATTATATAGAGATTGAGAAAATTCTGAACCCAGAGACATTTAACTTGAAATTCTAAGTACTACTTGCAGCTGTGCTATAAATGCTTCTTTATTTCTTTTCCCAAGAGTCTGTCTCTGCCTATCTCTGTTTCTATATCTGCCTCATCTCTCTTTCTTTCTCTGTCTCAATTCCATCTCTCTCTGTCTCTCCTACTCTGTATCTTTCTGTTTCTCTGTCTGTTTCTGTCTCTCTTTTTCTCTGTTTCTGTCTATCTCTTTTTCTCTGTCTGTCACTGTCTATATCTTTCTGTCTCTGTCTCTGATTCTGTCTTTCTCTGTTTCTATCTCTGTCTGTCTTTTTGCTTTTGTCTCTGTCTCTCTCCTTCCTGTTACTCTTGATCCTTATAACATCTCAACCATTTTCTTTGTGGATGATCATTCCTACTGTCATTGTAGTTCTTGAGTCCACACTGATATATTCCCTTTGAAAAAATCTTCCACTGTTATTAAAATGGATTAAAAGAATTTCTTCAAATTTTAAACAAGCAAATATTATTTATATAACATCTTCCCCATAAACCTAAGACATCCAGTCATCAGTGAGCTTAGTGTCTGTGGGGATGGTTAATTTCAAGTCACAGTTAGATTATGATATAAAGAGAAACATGTGGCCAGGGCAACACATAATGCAGGAACTCTAGCCCACTCCATGCTCATTTTATCATAGAAGTTGTCTGTAAATGTTCCTTTAGGATCTTAACATTTTAAACAAACATTTCCACTGCTTAGATGAGCTGATTCCCACTGTACTAGTCTAACATTGATCATGATTATCTCAGTCAAACAACTTATATGGTGGGCTGCTTCTTTGGCATTACATTTGCAGGCTGTTCTACTGTTCAAGAGTATTAGTCATAGACAACAGCTCTAGTATCTATGGTTTGTCACATTAAACCTGATATCTTAAGCAGAAGGCCAAGGTCTCCCACTGCAATGGGCCCTCTCCATCATCCTGATCTATATATTGCCACTGGACCCAGATGGGTTAGGAGGAAAAAAAGTGAGGCAGGTGACCTTGCCTAGCCTTCCATAACTTAAATTCAATTCACTTGCTGGTCATGGCATCACCTTCATGATATTCTGTTCTCTTTGAGAAAAAAGATCACATAACAACTACAACAACCACAACCACAACTATAAGATATTAAAACCAATGTCTTCAGGGAAGTAGTATTTCTTTTAGCAATAGATAATAGCCCTTTTTCAATATTGGAATATTTCAGCTCTAGCTTCAACTTAGCAACTTTTACAGGATTGTTTTTCTCCTTTTCCATCTCTTAGGAGTAATTGGTTCAAGACAGAGAAGTATCTGCCTCTTTTTGTTTTTCATCTCCTCTTCCTCCTTTTTCTCCTCAAATTTTCTATTCCTCTTTAATCTCTTTCTTCCCAATCTTCTTACATGCTGTTGTATGACAAAGAAGGTGATAAATGGGAAGGAGATGTTTACAGGTCAGTTCTGTAGGAAATACAAAAATGAAGAGATTGCTTTTATTTTTCCTGATGTAAGGGAAGACATTATCCAAGAGAAACCTGTGGTGGGCCTTGACATAAGAGATAATTCAATAGACAGAGGAAAAAGAGAGGGAGAAGAACATATTTAACTGTAGACATAGATGTGAAAAGGCAGGACGAGGGCATCAGGGAGGTGATGCTATGACATGTAACTGAATTGGATTTAAGAGAGGGAGGCCTTGGCAAGGGAACCTGCTTCATTTTCTCCTCCAGAGCCATCTGGGTCCAGTGGCCAAATGCAATTTTATTTGAAATATATAGTTGCAAAGGAATGTTATGATTGGGTCTCAAATGACAGGAAATGAGAGTTTGTATATGCTAGTAATCAAAGGTAGACAGAATGGAATTATTTGAGTTGAGGAGCTACATAGAATAATAGTCTACATTAAAAGAGAAAAATACAGGATTAGAAGAACATATTTTTTTTTAAATGAAGTTACAATAGACTTGGGGATGAATGTGATTACACTGTGAATGGGGGAAAAAGAAATAGATGCTTAAGATTTACAAAGATGTAGCTGATTAAACTTGACAATTGATTAAATGGAACAAGGAGAAAACAAAGAGGTATAACTGAAAGGAGAATGGTATCAATCAAGTCCCTTAACCCTGTTTGCCTCAGTTTCCTCAGCTGAAAATAACAATTTACTTCCTTGTGTTTTGTGAGGATAATGTGAGATAATATTTGCTACAATGCTTTGTAAATTTAAAATGCTATATAAATGCTAAATACAATTTTGTCATTCTCTCGTTTTAGTTGTGTCTGATTTTTTGCGATACCATTTGGAATTTTCTTGGCAATAATACAAGTGGTCTGCCATTTCCTTCTCCAGCTAATCTTAGAAATGAGAAAACTGAGGCAAGCACAGGTAAGTGATATACTCAGGGACACATTAGTAAGTGTCTGAGGCCAGATTTGAACTCAAGATCAGTCCTTGTATTTTAAGGCCCAGCACTCTGTCCCCTGCAGCATCACTTAGCTGCCCCAGCTATATTATTAATAAGTACATACTTATTAATAATGATTGTAATGTCAAGACTAGCTTTCTGGAGGATCTCTGGACAGGTCTTGGTCGTTAGGTGAAGAAGTGATGAAGGCAGGAGAGCTACCATGTGTCTGGTCAAAGATGGAGTGTCTCTGTGAGACTGTCAAAGAGACAGTCCTCTCAGCCCTTAAATACCTCTGGACAATCACATCACTACAACAACTGAGTATGTACCAACTGTCCATTATATCACCATTGCATTAAGTATATGTTTAGAGAACCATTATCTCACACTGAATAGGTGCTTAACTATAGCCACCCTGCTGTCCTTGATTCAATTATACTTTTTCAAAGTTCCAGCCCTAAACAAATGATTAGCTATTATTATTATTAAAAGATAATTGTAGAAGATAATTTTTATTCCTTCCACCACACCAATGGTCTCAGCAGTTACCACCTATCAATGCCAGCCCATCTTGATACTCTTGTCCATATTCTTCTCAAAATCCCCTACCAGGGCTATACTATATATGCTTCAGATGTTTCTGGAGTTCTTTCATGTCAAGATGATACAAAGGAATAGAAAGATTATTCTTCATTACTTAATCCTCATTTTTGCCATATTCATAGCCCATCTTTCATTGAAAATTATTTTAAAAGGAAGAAATTATTTTATATGACATAATTACTAATTAAACCACTTTACTAATATGTTTATTTAGATCTCTCAAAAAGAATAGCTAGCCCCAATATAAAACATGCTAATTTCTTGTCTGTCTGTCTCTCTCTCTGTCTCTCTCTCTCTCTTTCTCTTTCTCTCTTCTCCTTTGATAAAAATAACATTTTCCTTGCGCAGAACATTCGGCATTTTTGAACAAATCCCATTATTTAAAGTACTAGATATCTTTTTTTTTTTACTTCTCAATAATTTAATATTTAATATACTTACAGATCATTTGATCTACAGTAAATTAAACTAAAAGCATCACAAATGATGAACTGCTCCAAATCATTATTATTGATATATGAAAGCACATTACCTAAGCTAGTGTACATGATTGGGCCAATTAGATCTCAGGGCACTAAACTAAGACTTTGCACTTAAAAAAAAATTCCAGATTTGTTAGCAATATTGTGTTTACATTTTCTTATATCCATTGTACTCAATTTCTATCAATTCTTAAATGTTGGTATCACTTTATTACATTTATAGTTGTTACAGTAACTATGAGTGAGCTATTAGTTGGACTTTCAACATCCAAGGAAATATTTTATATAAAGATTTTTATATCTAAGAACTAAGGATATCATTCTTATGGCTGAGGACTTCACTGAAAATATAGCTGTGTAGTAGTACTAAAAGCATTTGAAAGAGAACAAAAGAAGTAAATGAAATGAAAATTTAAGAGGAAAAATATAGGAAAAATGTATATTTCAGATGTTTTTATTTACCAATTAATCTAATTTTCTTTTGAGCATTAAAAACAGCATTAAGTAACATTAAGAAAGTGAAAATGGCTTGACCATTTCCCCCCATTGTTCTATATTTCCATGATCATTACCTGATACCTCAGGGCCAACACTGAGTGACAGTCGTGGAAATGCTAATGCAGATCCTATGGGGACAGCTCTTCCTAAATGGGATGGGTGACTATGTAAATACCACGCTTACTAAAATAGTAAGCGTGGTATTTACTTAGGTACCTCTTATATTTAAATAGCCATATGTCAATCTGCTCTCCTAGGCTTTGCAACTTACTTCAGAGCCCAAGGAAGCAAGACCATGCAATCAACAGTTTTCTTGATTTTAAAATTCCAGAGATTTCCAGAAATTGTTCTGGGGATAGGTAGGTGATCCTATTTGAAACCCACACAGAAGTCTTGTAGGACTCATTATAGAGAGCCAGAAATTAGATATAATACTGAAAAAGCTCTTATTAAAATATTATCAACCATCAAATGCTTTGTCAAGCCCTAAGAATACAAATAAAAAAGTAATGCAGTGAGTACCTTGAGGAAGCTTATTGTCTAAGAAAGGGAGATGAAACACAAAAGAATTGTGGGGAATTGAATGGTATTCTGACATGGAAAATTGCAAGAATGATGAGTGATCTTATAGGGCAATTGAATGATAGACCCTTTTGGACTGATAGTGGGGATTTAATTCTAGTTGCCAACCAAAGAGAATGGACTATATGTTTTCAAAGAAGTTCTTATTAGTAAGCAACTGGAGTTGCTTTAAAATGTTGTCCCTCTAAGATCTTGGATTGTGTGATTATATAGTGAGATGATGAGGATAGCAAAGTAAAGTTAAAATGAAAACATGCACTATGGGAATTGTATTAGATAACAAAACAAACAAACAACAACAACAACAAAAAACAGAAACCTTAAAATTCTTACTTATCAGTAGAACCAAGGTGTGTATATAAAGAAGAAAGTCACTGCTCTTGTGAGTTCAGATATAAGAAAAGTAGAAGTGGAGTATCCCAACTGAATATATAAATCATAAATTTGGAAATCAATGTCATCAGGACAGAGACAAATGCTACTAGCTAACCATTAAAAAAAAAGAATTCTTTGAAATAAGTTGTCCAAGAATATCTGTTGCCAGGGATGTGTCAATCCTGGTTTGATTTGTAAGAAGAACTTACTTTGACTCCTTCTACATTTACAGATCCCTGGAGGTTGAGTCACACATTGATTCATGATAATGAAAGCCTTCATTCTAGGTTTTTGTTTTTGTTCGGTTATTCTCAACCCTTTGTGATCCCATTAGGGATTTTCTTGCCAAAGATACTATAGTGGTTTGACATTTCTTTCTTCAGTTCATTTTACAGATTAGGAAACAGAGACAAACAGGATTAAGTGATTTACCCATATAGCTAGTAAGTGTCTAAGGCCGGATTTGAATTGAGGAATATAAATCTTCTTGACTCTAGATCCTGAATTCTATCCATTGAACAATATAGGTCCCCCTTTTCTAGGGTATCTATATCTAAATATTTCCTTGGAAATTTATGAATACAGCTTGTCCAACTAGTCTTCAGGAGAATAGTTCATCATGAACACTATGGACAAATAATCTCAGTCATCAGTCTAACAAAGATAATTGTTCATTCTGTAAGGAAGGGAAGGGAACATGGAAGGAAGAAGTAGGAATCCACACAGACACTATTAAACTCTCTCAAGTCACCTCCCTCCCTCAACTAAAAAATCCTCCATGTTTTCCATGATGAATCAATAAATAATTTTTAAAAAGCTATTTAACAAGTACTTGCTATCTGCCAGGTACTGTGCTAAGCACGAAGTAGACAAAAAGATTCAAAAGACAGTATTTGCCCTCAAGAAGCTTGTAATTGAACTCTATTTCTACTTAAAAGACTTGTGAAAGTCCTAAAAAGGGTCCAAAACCTTTCAGAGAACCCAGTGAATATATGTTACATCATTTACCTTATATTATATCATTACTAATTTATTCTTTTTAGGCTTAAGCAAATTAAGGATATCACAGTGTAAGAAAGAGGAAAGGGCCCTGAATCTGGACAATGAAGGTCTGAATTATTATTATTATTTTTTAGCTTTGCTAAGTGTTTGGGTCTCAATTTTCCTGATTATAAAGTGAGGAGGGGGATTATAGTTAATAAACCTTAGCAGGTTTGCCACATCTAGGATCAGATATAAATTTCCCTTTTAAAGTCCTTCATAACCAAACCCTTTATGTCTTTTCACTTTTCTCATACTTTATTCCTCTTCATTGGTTCTAGGATCCAATGAAGCTGCCCTCATTGTCTTTCCTTTTACATGCACTTAATTCTCAACTACATGACTTTTTTATTGGCTATCTCCAATGAATCCAGGTCTTTCTCTCTTTGAGGGAAAGCCCTTCTGAATTCCCTTAAGACTCTTCTGAAATGTACCTTTCCCAAACCCCCTTATTTTCCTGCCTTTCTCTGGGATTACCTACCATTTACCCTATATATTTTTGTACATATACTCAGTATATATAAAGTTGCTTGTATGTTTTCTCTCTAATTAAAACATGATCTCCTTGAGAGAACACATTACTGTTTGTTTGTTTTTTTTGTATCTTTAGAATTTTAAACAGCAACTGACAATACTAGATGTTTAGTAAGTGCTTATTGTCTACTTACCCTAGATTATTCTCTAATCAATTCTTTCAACTGCCGTATCCCTTACTTCCCTCCAAACTACCTTTATATAGGTCTCTAAACTTGCTTTTTTCCTGCCTAATTTATAATCTGAATATTTTTCCAGTTAGAAAACTCCCCAAGCAGGGAAGGTCCCCTGAATCTCATCATGTTGGAGATTTTTGATCCCTTCTATGGGGGTTCCCAGATGAAGCTCTCCACTGACATGTCAGTCACCTGAATTTTAGCATCCATCTCACTCAGTGATGTCTCTGAGCTATAAGCTCCTTTCATATTAGTTCAATTTGATAAAAAGACCTGATGAACCAAACTAAGACATGTTATAAATGGAAAAGAAAAGGGTGGATTGTGAACCTCCCTCAACCCCATACTATATAATTCCATACATGGTTTATCAACACAGGTTCTTGGTCCTTTAGAACAAGTTAAACATGTCCTCTATTGAATGATGACTCTTGTCAAATAATTACTTCAAGAGAGTAGTTGATATGCTAAAAGGTTTGGGGATGATTGACAGAATAACAGACTGCCATGCCAGATGTGTCTAGCAGCTCCTAATATGGTTGATGACATTGTTCCAGGCAAGACAAGGTCAGAAGAGATCCCATAAGAGGAATAAAAAACTCATTTTTCTTCCAATGTATTTGGAATCCATAGTATTCTTAGTGTCTCAAATCTTGCTTCTTAAAACTCATTCCATTTTTATTTAAAAAATCAAATCTCCAGGTATAAACAAGGTTCAGTTATATGAAGATGATTAGGAGGAGAGAGTGGAGCATATACTTTTGTTTTTGTTTAGTCATGTCTAACTCTCCATTAGCTTATTTGGTGGTTTCTTGGCAAACCTGTTGGAGTACTTTGCCATTTCCTTCTCTGACTCACTTTACCTATGAGAAAATTGAGGAAAACAGAATAAAGTGACTCGCCAAGGATCACTCAGCTATTAAGTGTCCAAGGCCAGATTTGAACTCAAATGGACGTTTCTCTGATGAATCTTCCTGCTCTAGGCTGGGTGCTTCATCTGCTAGTCTGTGGAATATAATTTACCAAGTGCTAATGGTTAAATAATGTTGGCCAAGTCATGTCACTTCTTTAGCCTTCAGTTTCTTCCTTGGTAAAGTAACAAAAGTGTTCTACAATTCATTCAGTCAAATATTCTTAAATTCTATGAGTTTCCAAGTTAGTAATTTCGTACCAGTGTCTCTATTTGATCTTCCTTCTCCATCCCCAAGTATCTTAATAGTGTCTACTTCATGTCAGTAGAAACAATATAATCTCAAGAAAGCTTATACATGGATGTTTCCATCTCTAGCATGAAATCTCTCTGTGACCATCCCTTCTAGCATTTGCATGAAGCGACACATTCATATCATAGGGCTCTTAAGAACATATACCAATTCTGTCATCATCTATCTGGCATTTTGGAAAAAAAATTGGTAAATACATAGGAAAGAATGTAGAATTACCAGATTTGTTGTTATGATTTTCACATATATCCTTTTTCTGGAAGAAGGCAAGTGATAGAGTAGGTAGAGTGCTGGCCAGGAAACCAGGAAGATGGCTTTAAGTCTACCCTTAGACTTTTCCTAGCTATTGTTTGAGCCACTTAACATCTGTCTGTCTCAGTTTCCTTAACTGTAAAATGGGAATAATAATACCACCTACCTCTTAGGAATGTTGTGATAATCAAATGTGATAATATTCATAAGTATTTAACTCAGTACCTGGTAGATAGTAAGCACTACATAAATCTAGTTATTGTTGCTTTGGGATTTTTTAATATTTAATTATTAGTATTAATTGGTACATTTTTCTTAGCCATGTGCGTACACTGAAAATACAGAAATACTAGCAAAAATGGGGAAGGACTTTATTGACTCGTTGTATCATAATATAATCAAAGCAACAATGGAAATAAAAGTATTAGAAGGAAATAAAGCCTCAAAATGCCAATGACAAAAGCCTGAAAGGACTAGACTGAGGCATTCAAGTGGCCAGTGGAGAAATAGCCCAAATAATATTCCATACACAATAGAATATTGAAAATGTAACAAAAGTTATATAATGGTTACTGAAGAATAATCATCATTCCAAAAAGCAAAATGCTATCTGGTCTCAGCAGGTGCTCTAAATCATCATATAGTTGTTTGTTTTTCATTTTCTGTCAAAGATGTATCCTCTCCAATATATATGCTTTTGGCAGCAAGAAGTCATCTTTCTTTAGATATTGAGATGAAGCTCTGATCTTATAAGTGGGGGTGCACCTTAATGGCTACAGATTAAAATCCTTTGATACCTTCTTTTCATGTTCAAATATTATTCAAGTATTTTCATATATTCTTAGAAAATACAATCAACATATGCGAAATTTTCATTGATTATTTTGCCATCTCCAAATGCTATAAAAGTAGCATGCATTTTTTCCAGTCATAGTTGTTCTTGTTTTGATTTTGAGAAGTCATTCTGTATATCCAAAATATTTATATAGAAAAATGGAGAGAATCCCTTCAAATAAAACAATATAGATTCCCCCCCCCCCCCGCCCCGTATTCTCCTAGTCCCACCAAAGCCCTGAATGCATTGTAAAGGAGATAATAATTCCCATGAAGTTATAAAATAAAACATGGTTCATCTTCATTCATTTATTCACCTTTTTAAAAAATCTCAGTAGTTTTAAAACTCTCTGTAGTTTTAAGGTTCTCGAGACAAGACAAAGTCAATGCCCTTTAGGAACTGTTAAGAGAATTTGAGTCCACAGGCAAGATTCTACCAAATTACAGGCCATCATTTCATTCCAATATGGATGGAGGAAAAAAAAATTAGTGATTATATCACAGTCCTCAAAATGCTGACAGAGAACTCACAATTTGGTTTCAGCACACGAAAAACATATTTGACTCTTGCTATTTCACATTTATATTTTCCCTATTGATTTATAATTCCTAAACAACAAAAAAAACTTACTCAAAAAGAATTTAATGAAGTTTTATTGTTGGTGAATAGTAGCATATTTTGAAAATGCTATACCCAGGTCAAACGTTCTTAAGCAATATATACATATGAATGTATATGTAATATGTGTGTATATATGTATGTGTACATGCATATGTACATATATTTTGTATTTACATGTACGTACATGTATAAATCTTATATGTAATCTTCACTTTAGTTAGTAAAGCATGGATCAATGTGCTCATCATAGGCATTTCCCTCATTTGTAAAGCTGTTAATCTATCCCTATCTTTTTTTATCTTCTGTGACCCTTTGCAATTAAGTGGCACAATGAACAGAGTGCTAGATGCGCCCAAAGTTAGAAAAATCTAAGTTCAAATCCTACTTCACTGGCTACATGATCCTGGGTAAGCCAAGAAACTCCTCCTTACCTCAGTTTCCTCATTTGTATAATGGGGATAATAATAATAACTGCTTCTCAGAGTTATTTTAAAGATCAAATGTGATTAGCTTATGTAAAGTACTCTGAAGAGTTTAAAGGGCTACATAAACATTAGTGGTTATATTCCTATAGCTGTTTCTCAGGATATTCTTGTGTTATAATGAAGGTTAACATTAAGATCTTGATATTCCTCATTTAACCTATCCATGAGATATAGCTGGAAATATCTTGTAGCCTACATGCTATATTGTAAGCTCTTGAAATGCAGAAAAAGGGTTCACTTTTGTCCTTGTATTTCTAGTATCAAGCTGAAAACATATGTTAAATATTTATTAATTTTTATAGGAACAAGGTTTCCAATTGGAACTTTCCAAAAATGGAGTGACATTACTTCTTGGATAAGGATGTCCCTGTTACAAAATTATTCAAGCAGAAGTTGGATGACCAGTTAGGAGTATTTTTAAAGGAGGAAATGTCATGCTAGACAAAATGATCTAACTAAAATTTTATGAATTGTTAAGTCCTGGCAAACCACGTATTTCAGCTTCTGTGCAATGAAGATTCTTTTTTTAGGGTACATGGGTATCAGCCATACTTATTGCTGATAACACTTACTTTGTCACCCATTAAAGATGACATCTGCATTTGAACAGTAGGATACAGTTTCTTAGCCAGATGATTCACATGGGTTAGGAAGTTGATATCCTATGGAATAAGATATTTAGGGAAATGGAGCCTTTGACACCCTAAAATCACATCAGCAGGTTATTTTCTATGAACACAACATGCTCACTAAAACATGAATGATTGATTAACTGTTTTCTTCTACCTCCTTCCACACTAACCACTTAGTACATACTTGCTTTCAGAGTCTGATGTAGGCAGTGAGAAATAGCTAGCTCATTATACTGTTGCTATTCTGGTGAACATTTGATCAACGGTTCCTGTTATACCTCACAGAAGGAAACCTCAGAAAGTGCTATTAGGAGAAGCTGTAAGAAAATAAGAAGAAAACAAAAAAGATTATCTCTGAATGAGTCATTTTGGTTAGGTTTTTTTTTTCTCCCAAAGGAGAAGACTGTTTTAATTAGATTAATATAAAGTACAATTACCTGGTAAAAGAAAAGGGAAAAAAAGCATTTCAATATACAATTCAATTTTCTTTATTTCGTATCTGTCAAAAGGTTTAAAATAATCTCTAAAAGTTACATCTCAAAACAATCTATTTGTGAGTTTCTATACTAAAGGTCATTTATTCTATTATCTATGCTCTAAGAAAGTGTTTTGCTTGGATTATTTTATCCAAAGCATTAGGAATTTATTTTCTTCTAATTTCTCCTTTTCATAACAATTTATTAAGATCCAGTAATTTATTGAGCTTCAGGCAGTTGTAGCATTCAATTGGGATAATACATGTTATCATCATGTGATAATTAAAGATCTATAATGTTGGCTTTATAAAAAACAAAACACAAAGCAATTTCATTTATTATCAATAATTCCATCATCACTTCTATAAAACTGGTTCCTGTGCTGAAATGCCCTGCCTGATCGGAGGAGGGCAAAACATGGGAAAATGCTGGTGGTTAAAGACAGATAGCCTAGGAAGTCATCTCTAGAGGATAGTGCCCAAACAAGACCAGTGGCTTAGGATCTAGAGTAGAAAAATATTCATGTACCAGGTCAAAAATGGAACCAGCTTATATTGATCCATGGGCATGTCTATATGTTTAGCTAAGCCAAAAGTGGGGCATGAGGAGATTGCCATATGATAGTAAGGGTTCGAAATAGAAAGCAAATGAGTTTGATGGGAGGCTCTAAAGTAATAATGTAAGCACACAGTGGTCTTTGGGCCCAAGTCATCATGTCTATGATACCACAACTATATATATATTTTTTCTTTCCAGGCCTGAATCTTGCTAAAGATTCATCACATAGAATATGCTGAAGGGCTATAGTCAGAATAGAGAATATGATAGCTTTAAAGGAAACAAAAGCTTAGTAACCTCTACATAGGATAATAGAGTAATAGAGTTCTTTAATTCATTTGATTGTCATTTTGGACTCTAGATAGGAAAAAGAACTTTCTAGTTGAATTTTTGGTGAGAAGGAAAGTTTGCCATAGACACTGATCTAAAGGTCAAAGTGAAAAATTTTGAGTTGTCCAGCTGAGGAGAATGGGGAAAGGTGGGCAGTAGGAAGTAAGTACTGAGTTTTAGAAATCATATCGACATTGAGTGAAATAGATATCAAAAGATTGATATTGGCATCTTTATCCATACAACTGTAGAAGAATGAAACAAAAACTAAAATATAAAGGCCCAGCCTTAGAATAAAAATCCCAAATAGAAAGGAACTAGAAAAAGTTATCAAATATTAGGGTACTAGTAGGAAATGATAATTAAATCATAAGAATTTTGTAAACTGTAAATTTTGCCCTTTCTCACTTGCTACTTTTTTCTCTAACCCCATCCACCATTGTGTATTTCTGTTTAGGGCTTGATCACAAACCTCTTTTTTATCAACACCTAAGAGAGTGATACATTCTAATGGCATAGAGAGAAAACAAGTGGTCAAATATTCCTTCTTGTCTTCCCTTACAGCGGTCCTGGATTAAAAAGAACTAGGGGAAATGAAAATAGATTTGAATCTGAGAACAACTCATTTTATAAGACATTCACATTATTAGTGAGATGAGTCTTGGACTGCTTGTTAAGAAAAACAACCAATGGGATTAAAGGGTGCAGGAAGTCTGTCTGGTCCCATCTCCCCTCCCTTCTTTTCTCCCGTGAACTCCATAGCCACATTTTTAAATGTCAAAACAATATCTTCAGCTGCCAGAAATGGACTTAAAACACCCAAACTGAAATGATTACCTTTCTCTTGCTAACATCACTATTTCTTTTTTATGATATCATCATCCATCTAGCACCAGCTCAAAACCTGTGCAGACTATAACTCTTTGTTCTCTTAATTCTCCTTCCCCTGACTCAATCTTCATTCAGATGTCAATGTCTATCAATTACCTCCTCTTTTCCCAAATCCTCTCACATTCAGAGCCTCTTTTCTACCCTCATTAGCCCAGACCTTTACTTGGATGACTCTATATTCCTGGCTTCAGAATCTCTTCTTTATAATGTCTACTTCATAGTATTAACTGAATAATCTTCTTGAAACAGTTTTCTAGACATATTTTCTAGATCAAAAAATGATCAATACATCATACCTTGCTGACATATCTCATGGCTAAAGACCCCTTTCATATAAAACAATTGCAATATTATGGACTAACACAAGGATCAAATCAGTTATCAGAAATCGATCACTATATTTTCTTGACTCATATTGTCACAATCAGGATTTGTTCTGGGAAATCTCAAAAGATGGATTCATTATAAGACTAGATTTTGAGCTAGGAAGAACTCAGAGATCACTTCTTCTAATCCCTTCCTTTTTACACATGAGGTAAGTGAAGTCAAGCAAAACATTGGTATTGTCCAATGTTCAAAATCAGGACAGATATTTTATCAATACAAATTATATTAAAGAAGTCGCCAACCATATTTACCTAAGACCTTTCCTCTGACTTGTAGTTGAAACCTTCAATATATGTTACCTGTTATCTAGGATATAGACTTCTAACATGAGCATCATCCTTTGCACATGCTAAGCACTTAATAGTTACTTTTTCATCATTCATTTCTGTATTTTGAACAAATATTGGTAGATATAAAATTTAGATAAGGCATGATCTTCCACCTCCTGTAGCTTATATTCTGTTAAGGGAATAAGGTAATGAAGTAAACATAAAATGTAAAATCAGCTTGGGGATAGGGACATCATTATGGACTTTAGAAAATATAATTTAGTGAAATTACGTTTGGCAAAAGGAAATCTATGGATGAGGATCTCTTGTTACTTATCTCGGTTTGACTTTTTTGCATCATAAATCCTTATTTTTATTTACTTTTGAAAGTATGTTTAGATGACTCTTCTGCTACATTAAAATCCATGTATAAAAGTAATTCTCAAAATTTTAATATGGCTCTAAGGTATTCCAAACTCTCCATGGTCTTACAGCTATTTACAGATTTAATATGCAGCTTGCAATCTTTCACTCATTTATTTCAACTTGATTTTCCTGCCTTTAAAAGTGATTAATACTCCAAGCCTAAAACCATTGATTAAATGGAGAAGGGGAAAAAAACCCTGCAGACACACTTAGTTGAAAACATTGCCTCAGTAAATAAATACAAAAAAAATATATCTGAAGATAAAATTATATCAAAGTATGCCTCTGAGCATAAAACTCAATCTGCACAATTTTTATTGAGTCAGCCTATACATTTGCAGAGCTTTCAGAATTATTGGTTCTAAGAAAAAAAGTAATTTAGTAATAAATGAGTAAAAATAAATTATAAGCAAATAAATAGCACAGAGTGAGCCTGGGTTGTTTAAAGTACAGAAACTCTGTTTGTTCTCCCTACAATGGGATTCCAGATTGACCTGAAGTACACTTTAGAGCTACTAGGGGTGATAATGATACCCAGGCTTCTAGTCTTTAATTAAGTTTGGATCTACAGCTCTCTATGATGGATAGGAGACACTTGACAGTAGATTAAAATTAAACAAAACATCCTCACCCTTTAATTTTGTTCAGGGCTGATTAGAGAATAGATTTATCTTTATAGGATAAAATCCAAAGAGAAGGATTCTGCAGTTTTGAATTTGAAAACATTTAAGCTGCAATCACTATTAAATTGTCGATGACATTTTATTATTATTAGAAACATTTAAAATGTCTCAAATTATTTTTGTATTTCAGGATGTTATGTGTGATCATTTATAAGAACCTAATTTTATAAGTTCGAAAACATCCCGCTTCCATGACTTTATCAGTTGTCATTAATGAATTATTAAAGCATAATGAAGCTGAATCTTTTAATAGTTTAATTAAAATAATAATCTACATTAATACTATATTTTCTAATTTTGCATTAGAAAATATACTATTAATTAATATTTTATTTAATTATTGTATTATGTACATTGTATTATCATGGATTTTTAGATTTCATTTGAGATAGTCTACTTGATGATTCTGCTCTTAGTATCCCACGTCTGAGCCCTAATAAAATTCTTGTTGCACATGAAGATGGGTACATGTAATGATATTTTATCATCTATATATCTTGATTGTTATTATTAACAATACTATTTATCAATGAATAAAGCAAAATAATATCTTTAAAGTACATATATTATTTGAACTTTTCATATGCTGTTTGTTTTTTGTTCATCCACTTTATGTTTGAAGGTTCTATCCCCACATGAGGGCAGTGTGATGGTACATTGTTTCCTATAGACACTGCACATTTCTCTATGAATATATTTCCCTTATTTCAATATGACATTACATAGCCTGGGGATACTCTGAAAATGCTACTCAATGGAAACTATATAAATTCATGGCATTGAAATATCAAAATATTATCCGATAGTGGTGAGGGTACAATGACTAATAAGTTCAAGCAAGAAACAAACATTCTAGCCAACCCCTCATTTTACAAATGAGGAAACTGAGGATCAGATAGGTTAGGGGACTTGACAAAAGTCACATCGTAGCAAGTGTCAGATATGGATCCTTGGACCATAGAGCCAATGTTTCTTTTTTATCCCAAGATTTAACCTCATCTCTGGTCTATCCTAGAAAGCAACCGGAGCATCTCCTTTCTCATTTGGGGTAGATAATGTCAATGTGACAGATGTTAGGAACAGATTGTCAAAGGTCTAGTGGGTCGCGGAAGAACTACATGGAGCTGACTAGAACATGGGACTAATTTAGTTTCACACTGCATTCGGTGCTCATTTTCCATTGTCAAGTCAGCTTATCTTCCACAAAGTTCATGAGGCGGTGTAAAGTAAATGTGAGAAGGAAGATCCAGCTAAGATTTTGGGAAGTATGGCAATATCTTATCTACTATGGTCTGTGCCCTTCTCTATTTCTGTCTGTTTTTCATAGTTCTCTCTATTGATCCTCTGGGAAACCAATTGGTGAGCTTTGTCTGTATTCTCCAGATGTCTCAGTGTCTTCCATAGGCATATCCTGTGTTGCTCTATAGTAGGGACAGAAAGTATCCAAGGAAAGATCTTAAGAATGAACAAACATTTTGACCATTCAGACTAATATTTATATAGTTTATCTTTTGGGAAAGAGCATAGTTTACCACCACCTGGAAATAATATTCAATAGGGCACCATATTTGACTTCTACATGATAGACACGTTTATTGAGTCAAGCTACATTTTGATGGAGTACTTCGGAGCTTTTGGGCAGCCTTTCCCTGGTGGAAATCAGTCTTACTTTCATAAGATCCTATTTTTTCTTTTTATTTATTTAATAATAACAATCATCATCATCATCATCATCATTATCATTATTGTGATATGTTGAGTTTCACTTTGGTAACTCATTTTATATTATTTAAGTTTTCAAAGTCTGATTCTGGAACCAAAACTGTTTCCTTAGATAAGGAGATCTTATCTCCTTATTATTTGGCATCTATGAATGTCTATATATGTGTGTTTATTTTGAGAACCAAATTCAGTATAAACAGTTTTCTTTGTAATTCTATGTATTGGATTTTATGCATTAAAAACATTTGGTAAAGGCTGCATAGGAATTCACCCAGAGATTATGAATCAGGAAAGGTTAATCCCTGAAATGCGGATGACTGAATGAAAAATGAGGGCAAGAGAGCAACCAAAACTCAGCAAAAATGAAGAGAAAATTATGGCATGGCTACACACCTGCAATGTGAGCTTTTGAAACATGGCTATTTCTTCTTTATCTCATATCCTTCTTTCTCTTGTAGAATATAGAAGCCATGGCATTTTATAAATGTTGACTATCTAAAAAAAAAGTTGACTATGTTATGAAAAACATGTTCTTAAAAATAATTCTCATATTGTCTTATCCAATACATAATCATACATACACACACACACACTATATATCAATTTACATATATGGACATTTTAGTCATTTAATTGATGTAATTAAAAATTGCTTTCTAAAATGCTTGTATCATTTCAGTATTCCACCAATAACATATGAGTGTCCTTATTATACTACAACCTTTTCAACCTTAATTATCATCATTTTGGATTACATTTTTGTCAATTTGCTGAATATGAGGTGAAAACTCTCATTATTAAAATTTCATTATTGACATAAAAATTGCTATTGAAAAATTCCTTATTATTGTGGATTTGAATTTGGATTTGGATCATTTTTTTCAAGTGGTTGTGAATACTTTACAATTTTTTTGAGAAATATTTGTTCATATCCCTTGATGGCATATTGGGAAATTTCTATCACCTACATAAACATATATATATATATATATAATATGTATGTATATATGTATAATAGATAATTGTAAAAAATTTAAATGATATATTTATACAATATATTATGTTACATACTCACCACCAAAGCAAGTTTTACTTTCCCCCTTTCCTTTTAAATCTTTCTCCCTCCTTCTTCTCTGTAGACTTTTCTCTTTCTGAAACTACAGGAATCATCTTTTCTTCATTACCAACCTTGATTTTACCTAACACATGACACATTGTTCTCTGTAGTCTCCACCCCCTTCATACACCCTCCCATGTCATAATCCAGTCCTAAAGAACAAACAAGAAAGTCATTAATTCACATAGAGGCAGAAGGTCTCCAGGTTCTCTTCAAAATGTCCCATGTCTTCTCTGTTACCTCAACAAGACTTCAGCCTTCATTCCATCTCATCAAGAATGAAGACAGAGAACATTCATACATTTGGAAAGAACTTTCTTATTAGTCTTTCTGCTAACACTGTTGCTGTTGACGTTCTCATCTGCTACTTTTATTTATTTCTTCTGTGTTTCTCTTGCTTAGGCCATTCAAAAAGCAAATAATTTCTTTAGTTTTTGCTTTCTTTCCAAAATATTTCACATCTGTATTATTAAACATTCATATTTTTTCATGTATGATTTATCTCAGATTTGCTGAGTAGGTCACCCTGTGTGGTATCCTAAACCCTATTTCTCCTTAGAACATATTAACCCATTTTTCTTAAGTTCTCTGGTGGGTTCCAGTTTATGCACAAATTCTATTCAGAGAGGTTATTGTTTGTCCTTCATTCTCAAGAAGCTTCATGACATGAGGGATGTGATGCCATGATATGAAAGAGAATTTGATGTAAGTGGTAGGTCTGTGTAAAGGTCACCTGCCTCCACGGCCATCTGGATGCACTGAGATCTGTTATAGAGCTTAGCTTAAAAAAGGCTAAAGTCTTCCACTACATTCATTGCTATCCCCAGTCTTCCTGAACTATATCTTTCCACTGGATCCAGATAGCTCTGGTGAGGAAAATGAGGGACATAACCCTGCCCAGCCCTCCTTCATTTAAATCCAAATCACTTGCATGTCATGGCATTCCCTCCCTGATGTCGCAGTCCTCTTCAAGAACCAAGGACAACAACAACCATCTCTGATGGGTGCAGAATAGTTGTTCATTATTTTTTTTTCCCTTTTTTGTTTGAAGGTTTTTCCCCTGATCACATGCAAATTAATTTGCTACATGGGGATTTTTTTCCCTACAAGCAATCTTGAATTTTTTCAAATGGTATATCATCTTCTATCTTCAGAAGTTCCATTCAGCTCTCTTCTAATAATTCCTGAATTGTGTTAAAATATTTTATTTGTTTAGTTTTGGTTTTTATTCTTCTGTGTTCAGGAAAATCTATGATTCTTGGGTTGTTTCTGCTCATCCTATCTTCAAAATGATTATGTTTTGTTTGTATAGTGAGAATATTTTCTCTTTTAATGTATTTTATTGCTTTCCAATTACACGTAAAGACAAATTTTAACATTCATTTATTTTTAAGGTTTGAGTCCTGAATTTTTTTCTCCCCTTTCTCTAAGATGGTAAGCAATTTGATATAGGTTATATGTGTGCCTTCACGTAAAACACATTTCCAGAGAAATCGTGTAATAAAAAAATAAGCAGACCAAAATAGGGAAAAAAACTCAAAAACATGAATAAAAGAACATGAAAATAGTCTGCTTTGATCTTCATTCAGAGTAAATCAGTTCTTTCTTTGGACATGAATAGCATTTTTCATTTTGAATCCTGTGGAATTGTTTTGGATCATTGTATTGTTTTAAAAAGTCCTTTATAGTCGATCATCATATAAAATTGCTCTTAGTGTGCACAATGTTCTCCTGGTTGAGCAAATATATTTTCTTTAAATATAATTGTTTTTCTCTTTTCTTCTTCTAGATTGTCTTTTACGTATTTGCTTTCTCAAACCATTATTAACAATTTTGCTTCTTTTTTGAGACTTGGCTTTGCAGATTTGAGCTTTTCTAGTCTCATCATCCTTTAAAAAAAACTACATTTTTTTACATTGGGCTCTCATCATTTTTATTTCTTTTTTGAACAATTGATTAAAAGCGTGTTATAGTTCCATGTTCTCAAATGTCAGAAGTGTCTGCCTCATCAATTGTTGAATCCTTTTCCTTTGTTTTACAGTATATATTCATAGATGTTTGAACTTGTTACTATATATTGGAACTCTATTAACTTCTCCTTTTATTGTTTTCCCTGTTAACTTGTTTATGTTCAAGGTCTTAGGGAGCTTTCTTCTTCCTGAGATCTTTGATAATTTCAGACCTTTCTTTTTCTATATCCACTCTGACTGTTTGGTCTGCTGTGGTTTCCTTAGGGACTGAGTGTCAAAGCGTCTCACCGTCATTCCATCCTGGCTAATTTCAGTTTACAGGCTGGGTCTCTGTTCAAAATGGATTTTGGATGACTAGAACTGAGCTTTGTTCTTTTTTTGACAGTGAAATGATGCATAGACCTGATCCCCCAAATATACATAGGTCTTATCCTGGTATCCTATCCCCTTCCCATACTAGTAACATGGGGTCAGCCACCCAATAGTGGCGATTCAAGTTTTTCAAAGCTTGTGCTTTAGAATAGTGACTATAAGATGTTTTTCACTACCCTAGCCAAGTTCTAAAGCTTAAATCAGATTTTTGTCTCTTCAGCACTGGAAAAAAGAGGGGATTAAGGTGTGAGAGTAGATTTCATTGTAAACCATCCTTGAGTCAATTAGTGTAGCCTCACTGACAGAAGTTCTAGTGTGGTGTGAGAAATAACTCCATTGGATTTGTGAAGAGTGAAGGTAAAAGTCATTAATTACACAATTGAAGAAGTAGGTCTCCTATAGAATTATTGTTTCAGGTATAAAAAGATGTGTTTGTTGACAGAGACCAGATACCATAGAGGAGACAACCTATTCTGAGCTTCTAATTCCCCCATGTGAGTGTGAATCTCCACTCCTGATTAGATCATCACTTTCCCTTGGTGGTCACCTCATTTGCCTATAGTTTTATTTTTCCCTATTGGTTGAGTAATAATCTAGAGTCTAATTGCCTCATGTGAGTTTCCACTCCTAAATACCTTATTACATATATATATATGTATGTGTGTGTGTGTGTGTGTAATCCTTAATTACATATTTCCTTCCACCTGTAAGTGATTCTCTATCTAAAATTACATTTTACAAGTGTTCCTTATTCTAAGTCCCCACTTCTGATTACATTTCTCCTCTATTAGTTTTGTTTCCTCGTTCTCCAGTTAGCCTCCATTTCTTAGGTTTCAATTTCATTTTTTTGTAATTCTGTGGAAACTAAATCTTCCTCCAATTCTCATCGTGGAAAGTGGGGGAAGGATGTTGGATGAGTTTAGGTTCTGTGAGTGTCAGTTTGTGTGTGTGTGCATGTGTGTGTGTGTGTGTGTGTGTGTGTGTGTGTGTGTGTGATTGTTTTTAATCTTCTTTTGGATTCCAGATGTCCTAGATTAGGGCAACAACTTCCACATGACTCAAAAGTTTAAGGAACCTAATTGTTGCTGGGGAAAAATAGAGCACATATATGGTCTTAATAATAGCACTGACTTCACCTACTGGAATGATTTACTTTACCAACATTAATAGTGTGGGGAAATCCATTTTGCCCTTTTTCATAGTTCGAGACAACTAACCCAATGAGTTGATACACAAGGATAATAGGCCAGATAAAGAAATAAACCAAGGATTAGTCTCCTGGAGGTCTTTAAGTCCAGCTGTGGCCATGAAGTTTTTAAAGAGCCTTTCTGGGTGTTCACTGTTGTAATTTAAAACAAAAAATTCTACTAGTGAAAATGCAAGTAAATGTCTAGATACCTTAAATGAAATGTTGACTGAGCTCTTGGCTGTATGTAAGTTATTGCCTATCAGCATAAATCATGATGTTTCTTGGAAATGCAAAAAAGATGAAAATGAACATTTACATATAAGGCTGTATGTATTGACATGAGGATGTCATCATGGTCATCATAATATCATCATAACTGGAAATTATGGCCCCATTATAAAAGGATCTGGGTTAGATGTTGCATTAAAAGAATGTGCATCTGATCTATTTTAAATCACAATACAGGGATTGTCTTTAAAATTTAATGAAATCTGTTTCAGTTACTGGCTTTAAAGCTCATTTGCTGAAAGCATATGTTCATCAATTACTTAAAAGCTGTATTTGGCACCAGCAATATGAAGCATATGGATTCAAATTCTGATATTGTGCTCTGCAAAGCACTTCACACAACAAAAGCATGAATCAATATGCTCTGAATTTTTAATTTCATTTCAGTAATACTTTCCTCACTGAGGGTTTATTACTTGGGGATTTTTTTTCCTTAATACTACTCTGGGCACTGGTGGTAATTTATTGACTCCATGCATTCTCACTGATGAAAAAGCATTCAAATTGTCAATACAACCATTCTGTTGAGACCTGAAAAATCAAATTATGAAAAAAAAAAAACCTTCCTCATTTAAACTTTGAACCAAAGAACAAACTGTCACATTTTCTTGCTTAAAAAATCAGGTGAGATGTACATCACATGATCCTTCTTCTATAGTGGCTTTCAGAAGTGTTTATTCACATAAATAACTAAAAGTGGTTTATTGTTTCAGTCTCTTGACATTCTGACTTTTAAGAGAACTGTAAATTATTCTCCCATAAAGAAATACAATAAAATCATGTCATTCATAGAAAAGATGTATATTTCATGAAAATAAGAGCAGGGCCGTGGAAAAGAAAATAATTTTCTGATATCTATTTTTTCTGGTTTTAGCTATATTTTATTACTTTAGATCTTTGTGTTACATTGTTTACTTTCTAATCACAGAGCTGATCCTGAAAAAAGAAGAAAGTCTTTTGATCTAACCAATAGGAATCCATGCCAAAATTTTCTCTGGTTGTCACTGGGACATTCTTTAAGATCCCACTGGATTCCAAAACTCTTTATATGTTATGTAAATAAGGAATCACAATTTGTCATTAATATCTAAAGCTTAAAATTAAAACCTACTTCTAAGATCATATTTTTACTCCAGGGAATTTTTTGTCACTTTCAGTAAAACTCTGAAAAATAGTCTCGGACTCACATATTGTGCCTTGAACTTGTCTCCTTCAAGAATCCAGGTATGTCTTTAAATGACAGAAGACCAAAAAAAACCCCTCAGTTATGATGTAGAGTACAGATATCAAACTTAGGGCCTGTGTGCCACCTGGAAATCATGACACAATTGAGTACAGAAAATGTTATTGGAAAATATTTAATAAAAAATGCAATAAAACATGAATTGTGCTAAGATGTGCTTTTCTAACTCATATGTTATGCACTGGAATCTTTATGTATGATTGGATAGTCCCTGTTTCTATTTGGATTTGACATTAATGATATGATAGAAGTTTTGATAAAGGAATATAACTTTTTTCTGCTGTTTCATTAATTCAATTAATTTCATTAATTCCATTCTAAGATTATAACTACTGTTTTATTACTTCATTATAGAATCATTGCATGTCTGAGTAGAAAAGGACTTTTGAGATTATCTGATCTAATCTTCCTTTTACAAAAGTAAAAACTGAGCTTTAAATAGTTAAATTAATTAACCTGAGGTCATATGGCTCACAGGTGGCAAGATAACACTTGAATCCAGAGTTCCCATAGGAAATAGTGGAAAGTGGAAAGCACCTAGGATTTTTGATTCAGAGATGCTTAGTTCATATCTGGCTCTTCTGCTTGTTACAAATTATTAAAGAAGTTATTTAAATTCTCTAAATCTTAATTACTCATCTCTCAAATGAAAGAATTGTATGTTATGACCTCTAATTTTTCTTCCTGGTTTAAATCTATGATCCTGAGATTCATAAGTACTTATAAATATAGGTCTTCAAAATTTCTTCGTGTATATTATCTTGTTTTATCCTTATATAGAAGTGCTATCATAATATCCTTTTTACAGATTAGGCAACAGAAGTTAAATACGTTGCTGGAGTTACACAGCTGAAGTATTTCAACTCAGACATTCCAGTCCCAGGCAATGTACTCCATCTAGTTACCAATGAACTATTGTTACTCATTTCACTTTACTAAGATGCTCATACTTAGGATCGTAAAACTTTAGATCTAGAAAAATAGTGGGAAAATATTTAACCTCAGCCTTTCTTTTAGTTAAAATCCAAAATCTCAAATTAAATAGGATGGAAAAATAGACCAAGAGCCAGCTAAACATTCTTATTAATCTCTTGCAAATAACTTTAAAATAATGCCTTAAATCAAATTTTGGACTGGCAGAACCAACAAAAAGTCAAAAGATACACATTTTTCCATTTTTAAGACAACTTAAGTGCTGTGAATCACTGAGATGGGCTCAAGCCTAGATTGTTGGAGCAGCGCAAACATTTGGCCGTGAAGGTAGCTGCAACACTGGTGGTAAAGCAATAACAACTATAAGTGCTCTCAGCCCAAAACTAGTAAGGGTATTGACTAAAGAGATTACAGGGGACCTTTGGTATCATTGAGAACCTCTAGTGCTGATTTATGAGTCTATTGCTCATAAATGGTTGGTTTTAGTTGCAGAATGGAAAAGAGCACTTTTAAAATTATTATTTTATGAGCAGAACCAAGAGATCATTGTACATGACAACATCTATATTATACAATGTTCAATTCTTATGAACATGACTATTTCCAACAATGAAATGACTGATGCTAGTTCCTATTATCTTGTGATGAAGAGAGTCATGTACACCCAGAGAGAGGACTATAGGAACTGAATGTGGATCACAACATAACATTCTCACTCTTCTTGTTGCTGTTGTCTTGCATTTTTTTTCTAACTCATTTTCTTTCTTTTTTTGATACAATTTCTCTTGTACAGCAAGAGACATATAAATGTTTATACATATTTGATTTAATATATATATTAACATGTTTAACATATATGAGTTGCTTGCCATCTAGGCCAGGAAGTGGGAGGAAGGAGGAGAAAATCTGAAACACAAGGCTATGCAAGGGTCAATGTCAAATTATCTGTGCATATGTTTTGAAAATAAAAAAGCTTTATTAAATTATTATTTTATTACTTTTTAAATACACATTATGAATCATGTTGGTAGAGAAAAATTAGAACAAGAGGGAAAAACCACAGGAGAGAAAAAGAAAACAGAAAAAAAGAAGTGAGTATACCATGTGTTGATTTACATTCTATCTCTATATTTCTTTCTCTGGATGCAGATGGCATTTTACATTCAAATTTGTATTAGTATTGTCTATTCCAAGCCATCTATTTTTTTAAACGTGGAAATTGCTAAATCTTGGGTGATCCCAACTGTGGTTTCATAGTTTTTGCATTGAATCTTTATGACCACTTATAATATTTTTCCTTGATAATGGAATTCTGGAATTTAACTATAATATTGTTGGGAGTTTTTGTTCTGGATCTCTTGCAGGAGTTAAGAAGTACATCCTTTCATTTACCCTCTGAATCTAAGATATCAGGGCAGTTTTTCTTTATAATTCCTTGGAATATTATGAATAGTTTATCTCTTTGATCATGACTTTTACATAATCCAGTAATTCTTTAATTATGTCTCCTCTATTTTCCAGGTGGGTTGTTTTTCCAATGAAATGTTTTACATTTTATTCTGTTTTTTTATCTCTTGTCTTTTTTATTATTTCTTCAGGTGTCATAGAATTTTTAGCTTACAAATACCCAGTTACAAATTTAAAGAATTATTTTCTTCAATGAGGTTTTATATCTCTTTTCTATCTGTCTAATTGTGCTTTTTAAGGAGTTTTTTCCTTCAGTAAATTGTCATGCTTCTTTTATCATTGTGACATTTCTGTTTTTAAGCAAGATTTTCTTCAGTATTTGTATTACTTCTTTTTATTAACATGTTAATTCTCTTTTCATACTTTTCAGTCTCATTTCTTTTTCCATTTTTCTCTACCTCTCTCTCTCTCTCTCTCTCTCTCTCTCTCTCTCTATATATATATATATATATATATATATATATATATATATATATATATATATATACACTTCTTCAACTCTTCTAGTAATTCTTGATAGTCAAGGAGCAAACTCATGAGAAACATAAAAAGATAAACATAAAAGAGTGATCATAAGAGATTATAAATTTAAACTGTTACATTTTAACATTGGGTCATAATGCATGTAACTTCTAAGAACATTGTCATTATTAGAGCAGTTAGAAGGACTCTCAATAGATGGGGGCCGTGGGTGTCAGTCAATCATGTCGTAATGGTCTCAAAAAATGTAGGAACAAGAGATAGAATGGGGGAAATTTTATTATATAAAAGAGGCAAGCAAGGAAAAGCCTTTCTAATGAAGGGGATAATGCATGAAACTCCCTCTCATCAGAATTGTTTCAAAAGGAAGAATATCTAACACTGGGTGAGGTATAGAAATTTATCTTTAACAATAGGAAATAGAAGGGGATAAAAGACGTTGGAGGAGAATAAGAAGGAGGGAGTTAATGAGAACTAGAAGCAAAACAGACTATTGAAAAGAGAGGTGAGAGAGACAGAGACTGAAAATGAGAGACAGAGACAGAGAAAGAGACAGAGGCAGAGGTGAGTGAGAGAGAGAGAGAATTAGTGGGAGACAGGGAAAAAAAGAGTATGAATTAGAAGAAAAATAAGATGGATAGAAATACCAAATAATAATTACAGTGAATGTAAATGGGACTAGTTAACTGATAAAATGAAAACATCAAAATAGATTAGAAACCAGAATCCAATAATATGTTGTATACAAGAGATGGGAGGCAAAGAATTAGTGATTGAATGGATTCCCATAAATTGAGCAATGACTGAACTAGTTGTGATATATGATTATAATGAATACCATTGCAGTATAAAAAAGGATAATGAGGATAGTTTCAATAAACCTTAGAAAGATTATGATTCTGAAAAAATGTTATCCATCTCCAGAGAGAGAGAGAACTGATGAATAGTGAGTGAACATTGAAGTATAATTTTCTCACTTTCTTTAAGGGGCATTTGAGACTTTTTAAAACATTTCTCCAATGTATATATATTTTTCTTCCATATTGGCTACAAGCCAAATTGATTCCATCATTGAATTGGGGGAAGCTTTGGTTTTTATCCTGCTACAAAGAAAGTTATTAATTATATTATTTTTCAGCTCTTGGGTTTCTTTGGAATGGAGCCATCTATGACTAAATGGTTTTCCATTAGAATACTTTAAAATTATATCAGTTTTCCCTAGACTTTATTTAATATAGGACTGCCCTACTAAAAAGTTATCATTTCTCAAAGTTGTTCCAACACTGTATCTTTATGCTGTGAACATTATTGAAAAAAAATAATAAAGATAAAATATGGTGAATCTGGCAATAAATTTTTATGGAAATATATTCTCTATCAATATCTTTCTGACACTGTTCATCTGAATGTAGATTTGATTTTGTTTATTTATTTTTGGAAGACTCTTTGAAAACAAGGCACATGAAATTATTCTATACCCCTTGGTGCTCTTGTTCTTTCAGTGGTTATGATCCTTAGGGAACCTCAGTAGCAAAGTGGAGAGCATAAAACATATCAAACAGTTCACTAGGTGTAAGTATTCTTTTGATACTATTTTCTTTCATGCAAGAATAGAATAACTAATACCCTGTATACGTGGCAATCCTTGAGAACCTTCTTAACTTGTTAGTAATCATCTAAGCAGCAGCACTAATAGGGAAACAAAAATTGCAGGATATCAGAAGCTATTAATAGAGGACTACATGGTAGAGTGATGAGGAAGATAAGACTGAAAGATGAAATTATTTGACTCTAGCAGCTGATTTTAACTAAGTATTTTTCCTGATGAATAACTAAGGCTGTTATTTGTTAGTTTTTGCTGAAGGTCTCCGATTATTTTCTGTATCCTAAATATGGTACTTCTGGACAAAGCACTAATTCTTCCATCCTACTTTTGTTCTGGCCATCCAGTAATACATAATCAACAGAGATGGTTATCTTAGATAATGTAAAATGTCTATGAATACAGACCAGGAGAAGTGTTGATGCTCTCAACAAGCCTTATATATATTATAGCAATGTTTATTTACTTTATTTCATGTTTCTCAGTTTTCAATAATATTCAGGATGAAAAATTCAAGAAGAAAATTTCTGAAATAAGATGTCTTCTTCTTTAATACTACAAGGAAAGCATTATTTGCTGTTGGTTCAAATAAATTGAATAAAGTTATTAAATGCCTATTTATAGAACACTATGTTGAGCCTAAGAGCTACACATTTAAAAAAAAAAATATGATAAAGGCCCTATGCCTTAGGAATGTATCCTCTTAAAAAAGAGTGTGATTGATTTATATATAAACATATATATATACATATATATATGTATATATACATACATATATATATACACATACATATACACATACACACACATTATATATTATATTACTATAACAAAAGTATACATGATAGTTGCACAGGAGAGGTGTAAAGTGCCATGGGTATTCTTCTATAAGAGAAGAACATTTAGTAAATGGTAAGATCAAGGAAAAATCAGTAGTTGAAATGGCATTTAATTTGGGATTTTAAGAGTCAATGGAAATCTAACAGTTATTGAGAAAGCATTAAACATTATAAACAATGGCATAGAGGCATGGAGAATTGGTAATTTGACTAGAATAAAGAGGATATTGGAAGGACTAAAAGGAACATAGGGATGAAAAAATTCCACGCTGCCTTATTCTGGTGGCCTTAAATGATAATCAAAGTTACTGAACTTTATTCAAGGCACTGTAAAACATAGGTTTTAAGCAAGTTAGTGGTGTGAAAGTGAATTAGAAAAGGGACATAATAGCATCAAAAAAATCTGTTATGAGGCCATTGAAATTATCTAGGAAAGTGTTAATGAGTTCCTAATCTTTGGCTAGTGGACACAGGAATTAAACAGAAGGGATAAATGTGATTCCTAAGACATAATTTACCAGACTTGGAAACTAATTGGATGCAAAAGATCAGGAAGAGAAAAGAGCCAAAGTTTTGAAAAGAGAAAACTAGGTGAATGAAAGTATCACTAATAAAAAAAAAAAATCTAAGTCAAGAGGAGAATTAAAAGGTGAATGAAATGAAGGGTGGGAGACAATCTTAGGCATGCTGAATTTGAGATGCCAATAGTATATGTAGTAAGTGATATTCTGCAGAAAAATAGAGATGATATTCTGAAACTTGGGATAGAATATCAGTGCTGAAGAAAATGATTTAGAAATCATTGGGTCAAAAGTAGATTTAAAATAAGCAGCAACTTAGAGATCATTTCATCTAACTATCTCATTTTACAGTTGAATTACCTCCTAGAGTTTAAATGACTTGCTTAGTGTTATGCAGGTAGTAATTAGGAGATTTGGAACCTGAAACTAGGCTCTCAGATTCTAGATATAATGTTTGCATACTTTGTCTCATGAGAACAATAATTAAGCAGCAAGAATGAATGAGATTGGGGCAGTTAGATGGTGCAGTGGATAGAGCACCAGCCCTGAAGTCTGGCTTCAGACACTTAACACTTTCTGTCTGTGTGATCCTGGCAAGCTACTTAACCCCAATTGCCTCAGGAAAAAAAAATGAATGATATTGCCAAGAGATATCAAGTTTGATATTTGATTTTGTGAATGGTAGTCCAAGAATTAGTAAATTTTCTTGGTGCCACCCCATTCAATAGATTCTAGAGGATTCCCAGTACCTCCAATATCAAATATAAAACTTCCTATTTGGCTTTCAAAACCTTGAATAACATGACCATCTCTTATCTTTCTAGTCTGTTCACATCTTACTCAACATTGGAGCTTGTTGCTAAACCCCATTCAAGTCCCCATTATTCCATCTTTTTATTCCAGGCCTTTTTTATTGTGTATCCCTCATGTCTGAAATCCCTTTCCTCAGCATCTCACTTCCTGACTTTCTTCAAGTCCCAGATAAAATCCTGTTTGCTTTAGAAAGTCTTTCCCGATTCCTTTTAATTCTGGTACCTTCCATCTTTTGAATATCTCCAGTTGTCCTCTATAGAACTTGTTTGTATATAATTGTATACATACCATTTTCCCCTATTCTTTGAGAGCAGGAATTGATTTCCCCCCCTTGCTGGCCCCCAGTGCTTAGCATAGGGCCCAATTCCCTGTAATTAGTACAGTGCTTGACCCATAAAGAATGATTGCTCATTAAGTGACTGCTATTTTTATCATTAAATGTAGTTAACTCACTTAACATAACCAGGCTTGTCAAAAAATATCTACAAAGTTAATAGCTATTTCTTCTGCTTGGGATATTCTCTTTCCTCATCTCAATCTCTTATTTCATTGTATTCCTTCAAGACTCAACTCAAATCTTATCTTTTGTAATGATTTTCCCCTACTTTTCCTCCTCAAAACTATCTCTTTTCTTTTGCTAAAATTACCTTTCTTCTCCAAGGTAATCCTTTTCACATACGATGTCTTTCTCTATTTCTGTCTCTCTGTTATATATGTAATATTTTAATAATAATAATATTTTGAACATATTAAATGTTCATAGTTATTTAAACCTTTTTTGTGAGTTTCCCTTAAGACAAAACTCATGGTTTTGAATTTCTGTTATCATAATGTCTGGCATATATTTGATCTTAACAGATGGTTACTGACTAAAAGAAAGGGGAAAAAAACACCGTAAGAAAACCATGATCCCACTAAATATTAGCAAAGATATGTAGTAAATCTATGGATTGTCATGAAGCAAACAAGAAACAAACAAGTACGTAAGTGTACACTATAGTTAATAACAGCATTCCTCTCCAAAGGGAGAATTAAAATAAGGTTTGATGATTCAGTAATCAAAAAAGGCTCTTGGTTTACTAACACTGTCCAAAGGTTGTGGAGAATGATTGAGTTTCAAGAGTGTTGGTGGGCACTTAGCTCAGTGCTTATTTTCAAATATCACCTAGTCTATTACTTGAGTACTAAAAAAGAAAAAGCAGCACAATAGCTAATATCTTGCCATAATACACATCCCTCAAAAGAAAAGTTTAGTAGAGAAGACATATAAAACCATGTATTTAAATACATAACTTCACATGCTGATTAGTTAGGATAATGATTGCCCCTTCCTTTTAAAGTTTATTAATATACTTGTAGCACCTAGAATCCTTCTCACTCTTGCCACCACATAATACATAAACACAGTTTTTGTGTACTTTGAAGGTTAGAATCCTTTCAGTTCTGTAGGCCTTGTGGCCTGTAGGATGTATTTAACTTTATTTAGTTAAGAAGATGAATTTAATTTAAAAGCATGTATTTGTAGTAAGGGCAACTAGGTGTCATAGTGGTTAGAAAGCCTCAGCCTGGAGTAGGAGAACCTGATTTCAAATAAATATTTTTTAGCTGTTTGACCCAGGGCAAGTCACTTAGCCCTATTTGCCTCAGTTCCTCACCTTTAACATGAGGCAAAAAAGGAAATGGAAAACCTTTTGAGTATTTTTGCTAAGAAAACCTCAAATGGGGTCAAGGTGAATAGGACACAAATTGAAATGATTCAAAAACAGATATAATAAGGGAAACTGATTAATGGATAATTCTCTCTGTATATACACATATACACTTTCTGTGACGTAATCCCTAAAAGAGGCAGATAACAATAAAAAATAAATATTAAGCTTTTAAGTGGTATACAAAAAGTTTTTTTGTTTGTTTGTTTGTTTTTTTACTTAATTGCCTTTTAGGAGTTATAAAAACATTCTCAATGGGATGAGAGGGCAGTTTGTTACCACCTGGTTGAAGATCGTGACCTTCAAAAATCACAATTAGCAGCTCTTAAGTCAGTCAAGACTATAGAATCATCTACAGAAGAAGAAACTTGCTTTTGAAATGGAATCATTTCTTTCCTTCATACTTAGACCTCTACCATTATTCTTGTAGGAAAACTATTCTCCTGCAAAGAACTACCTGACTTATCATAGAGCTAAAAAAATATAGTGACTCAGAAGGTGTCATACTCCTAGTAGGTGAAGATAGAATCAGTTATGGATTCAAAAAAGAATTAGCTCAGACCATCAGAAACTGAATTATAGAGAATAGGCTCAAGGATTCTCACCGAGTAACCCACCAATAGAAAAGCATCATGGAGATACAAAGGTCAATTTTGAAGGGCAAGTAGGAGGATACCATCAAAAGAAAAGGGCAGTAGGACGCAGTAGTCCCAGAATATGAGTTAATTTGGTTACCACTTCCTTATGTTTATGTTTATCATCAATGTACTCTCTATAAGTGTTCACTACTTTTATGAAAGATGTGTATTTCATGTTTATGAGAAACTTGTTTTGTTTCTTACATTTTTTCTTACATTGTCCTTTTCTGCACTACTTGTGACTCTGAAACTGAGAAATTCCTGTGGAATATCAATAACTCTATTTTAGAAGTGAGAATACTGAGTACCTGAGTCTTTGGGAAGAGCCGCTCCAACTCATACCTCCCAGGACACAACTTGGTTTTGTTGTTGTTGTTGTTGTTTTGTTTGCTTTCTTGAAATGGAAATTTATTGTTACATATTTTTAATTGAAGCTTTTTATTTTCAAAACATATGCAAGGATAATTTTTCACCATTGATCCTTGCAAAATCTTGTGTTACAATTTCTTCCCCTTCCCCCCAATCCCTCCCTTAGATGACAAATAATCCAATATATGTTAAACATGGTAAAAATATATATATATATGTAAATCCAATACAAGCATATATACACAATTATCTTGCTGCACAAGAAAAATCAGATCAAAAAAGAAAAAAAAATGAGAAAGAAAAGAAAATTCAAGCCTACAACAAAAGAAGTGAAAATACTATGTTGTGATTCACACTCAGCTCCCTCAGTCCTCTCTCTGGGTATAGATGGCTCTCTTCATAACAAGATCATTGGAACTGCCTGACATAGGACACAACTTGGAAATATAAATTGGATAAGTGTATCCTTGGAGGGAAGGTTTCTCATCTGAAATTTATCTTAATTGAGTCACAATGTATTCCTTGAAACAACAGAGATGGAGAATACAAAAAATCCCTCAGAACAAAGTAGATAAATCAATAGAGGTAACTGTATCGTAAAATGGGGAAGAGTGAGCTTGTTGCTCACTGGCTCAAAAAAGATGTATTCCAGTATCAGCAGTGACAAAATAGCTTGTAGAAGGTGTAACAATATCAGTTTACTTTCCAAAGACTACTGTTTCCTCTCTAAATTTGTAAAGCAAGTAGGAAATGGCTTCTCTCTCCCTCCCTCCAATATATACCTTTGGAATTGAACTCATAGCTTAAGACTACCTGAAGTGTCCAAGTCAACTGGTGGAAAGCAAAAGGGATGAACAATTGATCTTGAATATACAAAGGAGAAATAACCATCTCTCTTAGGTCTTGAAATAGGATGAGGGCAATAGTCAAAGGACCAAAGATCAAAAGAGTCTTTTGAAAAGGCAGATAGGTGGATTTACCCTGAACCACCATGGCAAACTTCATGACCTCATGGAGCATGAAATATCAGGCCCTTCTATCCTCTAGTATTTCTCAAAGATTATTAAAGTTCATGTTCACTGTTTCCATGACACCATCTATCTATCTCATTTTTATTGTCCTCTTTTCCTATTGCCTTCAATCTTTCCCAAGGCTTTTCCAGTGAAAACCATCTTCTTATTATGTGGCCAAAGTATTGAAGCATAAGCTTTAGTATTTGCCCTTAGAGTAAATATAACCTGAATTAATTTATTTAAAACTGATTGATTTGATATTATTGTCCAAGAGATGCTCAAAAGTCTTCTCAAGCACCACAATTTGAAAGCATTAATTTTGTAAAGCTCAGTCTTCCTTAAAGCTCAACTTATGTAATCATACATGTCTACTGGAAAACACATAATATTGACTATATAGAACTTTCTTGGCAAGAGAATGGCTCTGCTTTTTAGTATGCTATCTCAACTTTCCATAGTTTGACTTCAGAATGGGATACAGCTTTTAATTTCTAGGCTGCAGTCACCATCTGCAATGATATTTGAATCCAAGAGTATAAAATTTGATACTATTTCCATTTTTCTCCCTCTATTTACCAGGAAACAATGGAACCAGTTGCTATTCACTTGTTTGTTCATTTTTAATTTAAAGTTTTAAGCCTTGAGTTACAACCATACACCTCTCATCTTGTTGAAATGTCAGGAAAAATTACTTATAAATGTTGAAGGGATATGTAGGAAAACTGGGACACTAATACATTATTGGTGGAGCTATGTGATCCAACCATTCTGGAAAGCAGACTACACCCAAACTATTCCCAAAGGGCTATCAAACTGTGTATACCTTTCGATCCATCAATGTTTCTACTGGGCCTGTATTCCAAAGAGATCATAAAAATAGAAAGGGATCCACATATGCAAAAAATGTTTGTGGTAGCCCTTTTTGGAGTGGCAAGAATCTGGAAACTGAATGGATGCCCATCAGTCGAAGAATGTCTGAATAAGTTATGGCTTATGGATGCTATGGAATATTATTTTCCTACAAAAAAATGATCAGCAGGATGATTTCATATAGGCCTAGAAAGATTTACATGAACTGATGCTGAGTGAAGTGAATAAAACCAAGAGAACATTGTACACAGCAATAAGAAGATTATGTAATGATCAGTTGTGATAGACATGGCATTTTTGACAATGAAACAATTCAGACCGATTCCAATAACCTTGTGATGGAGAGAGCCAACTGCACCCAGAGGGAGGACTATGGGTTATAGTATTTTTACTTTTTTGTTGTTGTTTGCTCGTTTTTGTATGCTTTATCCTTTTATTTTCTTTTTGATCTGATTTTTCTTCTGTAACATGACAAATGTGGAAACATGATTTAGAAGAATTACACATGTTTAACCTATATTGGATTACTTTCTGTATAGGGGGAGTATGGGGTAAAGCATGTTAGAAAAATTTGGACCACAAAGTTTTGCAAGGGTATGTGTTGAAAACTATCTTCGCAATGTTTTGAAAATAAAAAGTTAAAGAAAAAAATAAAGAAAAACAACTTAGACAAAAAGTAAGCTCTAAGTCAGCTTTTACATTCTCCTCTTTCATCCTCATTGAAGCATCTTCATTCTCCTTAACATTCTATCATTAAGAGTGGTATCAACTGCTTATCAGATTATTGATATATTGCCCAACGACCTTAATCCCATCATTTCCTTCATCTAGCTATTCACATAATGCAGTATGTATATAAATTAAATTGCTAGAATATATAGCCTTTTGTACTCCTTTTCCACTTTCAAACCAATCACTTGTTTCTTGCTCCATTCTACCTGGTATTTTTTGACGCACATCAAGGTTTTTCAGGAGACATGTTTCTCCTTTCTCTTTGAGGACTTGTCACATTTTGTTGTAATCTACACAAAGTCTTTAGGGTGGGAAAGACAAAGTAGATTTTTGTCACTGGAACTCCCTTTCTTTCTCTCATAATCCAATGAATGTCAACAACTTGGTCTTCAGTTTTCCTGCCTTTCAAAAATCAACCTGCTGATCTAGTAAATTATCATCTCACATATTGCTGAAGCCTACCTCTTTGTCTCTGTCTTTCTGTCTGATTGTTTGTCTCTGTTTCTCTGTCTCTGTGTCTGTCTCTGTCTCTCTGTCTCTCTCTCTCTCTCTCTCTCTCTCTCTCTCTCTCTCTCTCTCTCTCTCACACACACACACCACACACACACACACACACACACACACACAATCTCTCCTCTATTTACCTGACTTCTCTATAAATGCCAGATAGTGAGAAACTCATTCATGATACTTATGCTATAAAAAGTCACTATAAATAATGAATACTGAACCTTTGTTCTGAGGGGAAATAAAAGGGTTAGTTTTTTGTAAGAATGTAGTTGTTCTAACATTTATGTTAACCCTTTCCAGAGTGATCTCACATACAAATCAACAAATTTCCTCTTCCTTTCTCTGGATATGCCTTATCATTGATTCATTAACATTGAATAAATAGTCAACAGCACCGTAACTCATTACTGAAAAGGTTATTGAACAAATTATTTTCTTTATAAGGCACACCATAGTTTTCTTGTGCTCAGCAACACTGTACCACACTTCAGCACTTGCTTGGGGATTATTTTAAATAGCAAAACAAGCACGAAAAAGAACAAAAATGTGAAAAAATGGTACTAAATAGACCATGAAAAAGACACTTGTTTCCAGTATAAGAACCAACATGGGAAGACTACTCATCACCTTGTTTGACCTCAGCTGTAAATGTGGTCTGGGTGACAATTTGTTTTGCCACTCTGCCTGTTTCTCGGAATGACTGTAAAAGCACCATGAGTATTGATTTTAGACTTAGTGAGTGGTCAAATTCACAAATCCAGAATTCACAAATAATAAAGATCAAATCTATTTCCATGTTACAATTGGACGGGTATTTGTAGGGCTCTAAATCCTCAAATGGAGATGGGAGGGAATCCAAGGAAAGCTATCCTGAAGTAACTTTCTAGCTACAAAAAAGAATATATTGGAAGTTGGGCAGTAGGAAGATTAGATAAGATCATTGTTCCATTCCCCCATATATAGCAGCAAATCATCCCTTAGTTTCTACTCTTCCTTGTAAATTTTTTACCTTAAATTCTATGTCATTTTCACCCATTCTAGATTCTTAAAATATGATCACTTCATTCTTCACTTGCGAGTGTAGACCTGTTTTTTTTTTTTTTTAATATGTAAATATTAAGGGCCAGAAAAACTAAACTACTTGCCAGTGATGAGAGTTAATACTCATCAGTGGGAAGATTTAAACTCAGTTCTGATTCCAAATCCTATGTTCTTTCAATTATACTACAATGTCTCTTCTGATATTATGATTTCTTTGAATTCTTGGTTTACCCACATATTCTATTTCATGGAATATTGGGGGAGAAAAAAAAAACACAATCTGAGGTGTTAGAGGAGCTCAGTTTACCTTGCTCCTGATACTTCCTATGTGTATGAAACAAGTCAATTAACCTTCTTGGATCTAGATTCTTCATCTATAAAGTAAAGCATCAGACTAGATGATCTTTGACCTTTCAGCTTTAGTTGAATGATCCTGATATCATACAGTTTTTTTTTCTGAAAATGTATTAATCCAGAGCTTAATGTACATCTCAAGCCAATAGTATTCTTGTTAGCAAAATGATACTTTCTAAATTGGCATGGTATAATGTAAGAAATTTGGATTTCGAGCCAGTAGACAGTGATTCAGAGACCTCTCGTAACCTCTTAATGGCTACATTCCTTTTGATCCCTCCATTTTGTATTCTCCTTGATTTCTTTATGGCATTTGACACTATTGATTATGCTAACAGTCTTCATATTCTCCTCTCACTAGACTTGAAGACATCACAATAATACCAGTTCTGCTTTTACCATTTAAAATTCTTATGCATCACAACACTCTCCATTCCTACCCAGAAAAAGTAAGAGTGACTTAAAGGAAAAGAATAGAAATGTAGAATCAGCCCAAGAAATGAATTCATACTCATTCTTAAACTCCAAATCCCTGACATAAAATAGAATGATTGTCATTCCCCAGGCAATGTAATTCAGAAATCTCTATGGAGAACATAGGATTCTTCAAGGGTAGTAACCCAGACTTAAACATTTCAATGTTTAGGAACCAGACTTCTTAGAGAATAAGGAAATTAGATTCTGTATTATGTTTTCTGAGAAAAAGCATAGTCCTTCTCCCTGAAAAATAAATCCAGTGAGTGACCCAATCAATGTAGTTTTAGTAAAAAGGGGCTTGCTTATCTAGCAGTTCTGGATATGTTCCTAGAGACTTTTGAATGACAGAATAGCATTAGGGAGCATGGAAAGACTTGGTAGAACTGAGCAAAAGGATTGATACCAGAATGACAAGGGGTTGCCTCAATAGAAACTTAAATTTTCTTTTTTCCTACTGGGAGGAACTGATGGGCTAATTAATTTGCATTTTAATTATTTTCTAGGCTCTTCTAATGAGCCTAATTTTTTTTTGTCTTATGCATTTCATTTCATGTAGTGGATAACAAAAAAGCATTCTCTTTCAATATTTTTACTGATTATATATTATTATATATAATATGATTTTAGTGACTATATATATATATGTATATATATATATATGTATATATATATATATACATATATAGATATAAATTAAGTGATTGTCTCTTTCAGATTCAGGGACTTATCTTAAAGGAAACCTAGATATGTCACAGCTAGCCTTTGTTTTAGAGGTTTTGATATGGACTTTCAGGTAGGGACAATGAGGTAAAGAGGGAAAAAAAAAGTTCCTTGGATTCAGTCCCTTGAACCAAGTCTTATTCATCTAATCCCAGGATTTGAGAGAAAGAAAATAGCCTTTCAGCCTACATGTTCTCAAAAAACTTATTTTTCTAACTAAGCATATTTTATTCTAAACACGATGTTTGTTGTTTTTACTAAAACAGGAACATTGTCTCCCTACATATTTTCCCAGGCAACAACAAATTATCTGGATTTGTTTGGGCACCTATCAGGTTTTTTTCTTCCTTTTTGAAAAAAAACATGTCATGTATATCTCCCTTTCATCCAAAGCCACCTGTTTAGAAGAAGTGTGGTGAGAAAAAAATAAGCACCTGTAGCTTGATCTGAGCATGATTTGTTTTGAAAACCAAATTTTAAGAAGCAACCTGTTTCTCTATTAGCATTGTTTATGCCTTAGCAATACTTTACTTAATTTCTTTTTTTTTTCAATGCAATATTGGAGTTTCACTATCTCCATTCTATAAAAAATACTCTGACTATGTTAAAGATCCGAGTGGGAAGGGAAGATGAAGAAAAAGGGAGGACAAAGACAATATGTCTCTCTTTATAATTTTTCAGGATTTTTCTCATCTTTTTAAGGAAATGCATTTTAACTCCTTTGATTGATCCATGGTTTCCAGGGTTCTCACTATCTTTATTAGTGGAATTTTATGGATTTGTGTGTGAGGGAATAAATAAACATCTAGATAGACCTTAAATGTGAAAAACATAGTCTTAAACCCATTGCATTTGATCCTTTATAACAACTTTTCAAGGTAAGTGCTATGATTATGCCCATTTTGTAGTTGAGGAAACTGAGGTAAACAGAGGTTTTGCGGACTTACCCAGAGCCATACAGCTAGTAAATTCCTGAGGTTGACTTTAAAGTTAGATCTTCCTGACTGAAGATTCGGCACAATCTTTACCCCATTATATCATTTCTAAAATGTGGTGTTCAGAACTAAATATGGTATTCAGGCTATGATCTGCCATAGAAAAAGTACTATTACTTGTATTTGGATATTACACTGATGTTAATGTTATTTAAAACTGCATTGGTCTTTTGGGATAAGGACTTACCATCTGATAAAAAATGCTGAGAAAACTGGAAAACACTTTGGCAGAATCTAGGCCTTTACCAACTTTCATACCATGTTCTAGGAGAATGGATAAATTATTAGGGGTAAAGATAAATTTGGGGAGTATGGGAAATTGTACCTGTCAAGTCAATGGATAATAAGAAAAGAGTCTTTATGAAAGACTTGGTTCTTCTCAGTAGTTGAATCATCCAAGGCAAGTCTGATCAACTTTGGATAGAAAATGCCATCTGCATCCAGAAAGAGAATTATGGAGATTGAATGTAAATCAATACATGCTATGTTCACCTTTTCTTTTCTGTTTTTCCTCTTCTGGTTTTGCCCTGTTTTCCTATTTTTTATCGCAACATGATTCATAGGGAAATGTACATTAAAAAGTCAATATACATATTTAGCCAGGGGAAAACATAACATTACTTTAAAAAAAAAAAAAGAAAAAAGAGTTTACTATAAATCAAGAGACAAAGAGGATGACAGAAAACAAAATTGATAAGTTTGATTATATTAAATTTAAAAATATGCACAAAGTCAATGAAGTCAAAATCAGAAGCAAAATAGCAAACTGAAAAAGCCCAGCAAGTTTCTTTGAAAAAAAAAAAAAACTTACTTTTCAAATATATTCAAAAATGAACAAAATTTTAAAAAATAAGAGCCATTCCCTGAATTGATAAATAGTCAAAAGATATGAACAAATAGTTTAAGAAGAAATTAAAATTCTCAGCAATCACATAAAATGCTACAAATTACTAATAATTAGAGGAACATAAATTGAAGCAAATCTGAAGTACTATCTCATACCTATCAGATTAGCTTATATGATATTAAAGGGAAAATGATAAATGCCGAGGAGATGTTGAAAAAATGAGACACCGATACATTGTTATTGGTGATATACTGATCCAACATTCTGGAGAATGCTTGCAGTGGTCCTTAAACTACGGCCCTAGGCCAGATGCAGCAGCGGAGGACGTTTATCCCCTCACCCAGGGCTATGAAGTTTCTTTATTTAAAAGCCCACAAATCAAAGTTCTTGTTTTTACTATAGTCTGGCCCTCCAACAGTCTGAGGAACAGTGAGGTGGCCCTCTATTTAAAAAGTTTGAGAACCCCTGCCTATGCCCCAAAGGCTATAAAACTCTTCATACCTTTTGACCCAGAAAAAAAAACATTGCTAAGTCTGTATACCAAAGGGATCAAAGGAAAGCTAAAAGGACCTATTTATAGTTATGCTCACATACAGGCAGGCACACACACACACACATACACAAACTTATATACACAGTTTTAATAGCTCTTTTTGTCTTGGCAAGGAATTGGAAATGGAAAAGATGTCTGTCATTTGGGGAATAGCTAAACAAGTTGTAGTATTTGATTATGATAGAATATTATTGTGCTATAAGATATGATTTTTTTTTAGGAAAAAAAAAAAACACTTGAAAGATTTACCTGAATGGATATAAAGTAAAATAAGAAGAATTAGGTGAACATTGTACCTAGAAACAGCAATATTTATCAATACTGACTTAGCTATTCTGATCAAAACTCTGATCTAAGACAATTCTAAAGGAATAATGATGAAAAATACTACACACTACTAGAGAAATAATCATTGAACTTTGAATGCCTATTGAATCAGATTTTTAAACATATTTTGGGGGGATTGTTTTCTTTTGCAACATTTTCTGGATGGCTCCAGTTTTACAAAGACATTCTCCTTCTCTCAACTGTTTATAAAATTCAATGTCTGTCTCATGTGCTAGCTATATCATTATAATTATGTTCTGTCTTCCCCTGCTAACGGGTAAGCTTTTTGTGGGCAAGAACGGTGAATTATTGGGGCAGCTAGCTGGCACAGGATCTGAGGATCTGAGTTCAAATCTGACCTCAGATACTTAATATTTCCTAGCTGTATGACCTTGGGCAAGTCACTTAATCCCAATAACCTCAGGGAAAAAAAAAGAACAATATATTATATATAGTTTTATAGTTGAAACTCTAGCTTAGTCTCTTGTACATAGTTGACATGCAGCAAATCTTACTGATTGCAAATAAAATGGTGATAGCACTTGACATGCTATGATTGTTGATTATGACTAATTAATCATCTATAGTCAACAAATTCAATTGATTATGACATTATACTTAAATAAGAAAAGAACATGACATTATGCAAAGTGTAGGGCCCTTGACTTTTCCATGCTGAAATGGTTTGTATGATCATAGGCTTAAAAAAAGGAAACTCAAGTCAGCTATTCTATCCCTAGTTTTACTCTTGAGGAAACCCCAGGTCTAGAGAGATTAACTGATTTACACGTTGTCATATAACTAGTTAATTGTTTATATAATAACTTGATCCATAATCTTGGAATTCCAAATTTAGTCTTTCTTCAGCTGGGACACATTAAATTATTAACCAGGAGCATTCACTTCATAATTAAGTATCTTTCAATCTCAGGGAAACTGAGGAAGAGTATCAATCAGCAAGAGAAAATTCTTCTTAAGGACATAAGAGATACTGGCCACTAGGATATTTGTAACATTAGTTTGTGTCATCCTCAAATGTCTTTTTGTATAAGCCTTGAATTTATTGAGCACATTGTAATTTCAAATCATTTTTACAGTTATTAACTTCAGTTTCTGGATAGGAAAACAAGCACAAGACTTCATTAAGATCATTCCATTTGACTGGATGACATAATCAAATACACACACATATACACACAAATACACATACACAGACTCACAAACACATCCCTAGTTGACCAACTAAAACTAGGATCCAAGTCTCCTGACTTGTCTAGGGCTCATTTCATGAAATATCTTTCATCATAAGTTTTAAAACATCAGTTCACTGAATTATACTATCAGTTTGCAACCCAATATATAATATTATTTTATAATCTTTTTTTCCTTTACGTCTTAGTTATTATAGAATTGAGATGATCTCTCATCAATATAAATTTGAGGCTGTATCATATAAAATATTTAGTCTGAATTACGCAATTTATAATGAAAAACATTGGCCCAAATTCTAAATATTTTATTATGCTTCTCATTGAATATATCTTTAAAAAAGTAAAAAAAAAAAAAAAAAAGAAGAAGAAGTTTTTTTTTTTTTCCTTAATGGTTTATTAAGAGTACTGAATGGAAAGAGAGCAGCTGAAATTTTCAGTTGCCATTAGAGTTAACAAAAAGAACCACCAAGTGATACAACTTATTATCTAAGCACTATTTCCAACAAAAGGGTAAAAATATATTGGAGTCAAAGTATAAAAATTTGCTAGATGTTGCCAGTGCATAAATCACTTAGAATAGCAAATTATTTGGTGATAAAATACAAGCTACATTTATAGGTAGCCATAAATGGAGTTTTTTGTTACTGGTAGTAGAAAAAAAAGTGGGCTGAGCTAGTCTGGTCTCTATGGAGTCAGATAAGGGAGATAAGTGTGCCCTGAGATAGTATTTCAGTTACTAAAGAAGGAAGGAAAGACCTTTGGGACAAGTCTACTGTGCTTCCCAGCAATGTGGAAGAGGCAGGAGCCTTCATTTCACATTTGCATTATTAGCAATTACTAAATTACTTATCCTGAGGCAAAGTCCCCTTCACCCTACCCTAATTAATTCTCTACTTAAACATAGTTTCCTCTCATCCTACTGAGATAGTTGTAGGGTGAATAAGCATAAGTGGGCTATCTATGTTCTTAACTAACTGTATCTTTGTCTATCAGTCACTAACTACGTCTGCATGTGTGTCTACATGTGTGTTTATTCTGCTCTGAAAGAGAGAGTTAGTAAGATATAAATAGATATCTATACTCTACATACACACACATACACAATACAAATATATCACTAATATATAGTATCATATTGTCATGAAGGTCTGTAATTTATGTTCTATATCTTATGCTTAAATGATAAGGTTCTTTGCACACACACACACACACACACACACACACACACACACATGAATCCGGGAGCTTTGAGTTACTACTCAAACTGGCAAAGATGTAGCTGTCCAAAACTGATTGCTTTTATGTTTTATTTAGGATCTCATACACACACATATATAAATACATACCCAAAATATATATTTTAATATAAATATGTTCATTTATAATGAAATATAACTATATTTATATGTATTCTTTTCTGGATTGTAAGCACGATGTGCCCGAGCTGACAAAAAAATATTGCTATAGAATCTTCATGTTGTAAGACATTTTGCAAAGCAGTGCATAGGGAATGATATTAATAAGAGTAAAAGCTATAACTATAATGGACTTGTGCACATAAATCCCTATGTACCTCTTCAAAAACAGACTCTAGTGAGTTGTCTTCAGCTTTGGCAGTACACTGGGCTAGTCACTAATGAAACCTCTAAACTGGCAGGTAGAATCTTCACTAACAACAGAAATTATTTGGGGATAATGTAGCACTGGAGACCCCCAAAGAGTATGGCAAAGGGAGGAGAGAGTCGACATGGCCTTTTAATCTTAAAATTCATTTGTGAACCCCTGAGAGAAATTCATGTTGACAGCCACATCTGCTTTGAGTCTCTGGGCCCATGGAAACAAGATAGAGGTTGTTAAAAACCATAATTAAAGTCTGAAAATTGGGAAATGATAATAATCAACTCATTTCTAAAGAGATTGAATTCCCTTTGCATTGCCCAGAAAGTATTTTCCTTTATTCTTTAAGGACAGATCTTGTGCAGACATAACTAGATATTAACTTAGAAAACTTTTATTTTATTTTGTTGAGTATTGGAAATACATGAAGCCATTGTGACAAAAAGACTAAATTACTAAAGGGAAATAGCTAAGACTTATAACTGAGAAATTTTGGTAGATTTCTAAGGAAACCAGTTTTGGTTTTGTTATATTCAAAATACAAATACAAACCAAGAAAACTAAATTATAATGAGAAATGTCATATATCTTGTCCTCAATGAATAATTTAAAATTACTTTTTCCCTGATTACTTAAACATGCATACTTTTCAGGCAAGTCAAAATTTTTTTCTAATGTTTTATTAGTTGATTTTTTTTAAAATTTCATAATGCCATACTGATACAAAGGTTAGACTAGCAACATTTTCATTAATCCTGGATATACAATTACTATAACAACATCTCTGTAGCTCCAGTCGTGTTCATACCCTCAGCTCATCTAGGAAATAGTTTATAAAATATAGCAACTGACTGAAGGCATGGTGAAAAACTCAATTACAATTTTTACTTATAACTGAGAGAAAAGGCAATAATCATAGTGGCCTAGGATCATATATTCCAGAAGCGGGACAATTTTATACTCCCTGAGGTCAACCCTAGATTGTAAATGAATATAATTCTGGAAGTGACATTTGGAATTGAATATAGAAATCTCAGTTCCAAGACTAGCTTCGGGGTCATCTCTGCCATATTTGCTGTGTGATTTTGGTCAAGCCATTGGTGTTTTCCAAATTTGCATGTCCTCATCTATAAAATAAGGAGGAGGGAAGGAATGTTAGTAATCTTATGTATTTCAAAGCATTATTGCCATGATTAGTTGAGATAAAGGATGTAAAATACTTTGTAAATAAAGTGATATAGATATATAGATGGATGGGAGGAAAGAAGGGAGGGAGGAAGGAAGGAAGTAGGGAAAGAGGAAGGAGAAGAGGGAAGAAAGGAGGAAGGAAGAGAATGAAGGAAAGAAGAGAGGGAAGAAAAGAAGAGAGGGAAGGAAGGAAGGAAGGATGGAAACAGGGAGGGAGGGAGGAAGGGAGGGAAGGAACATAGTTTGCAGCATGATACTAGGTGTCTAATTTTATTTTAATATTTTAATATTAAATGATAATATTTAATATTAAATAATATTTAATATTTTATTTTAATTCATTTAAATATGACTATAGCCTTTCTGTATGAGTTTTTTTTAAAGAAAATGAGGAGAAGAAGGTGATTTCTTCAGTATTTGGAAAGAATTTGTTGAAACTCACACATCCCCTGTCTTTTTTAGACTGGAAGGACAATAGTTTCATGGACCCAAAGTACTGGTCAGCGTGGATGAGGACATGAATAGCCAGATACAACTGACTAACAAAAAATCTTGCAAGAAAGAGAAATCAAGAAACTATTTAGCTTTAATAAAACTCCCATGTTGACATATCATAAAAGCAGTCAAATATAAACAGTAAGTTCTCCTAACTCTCTCATTAGGTAGGATAGAATGTGCTATAGTGACTCCAAACAGTGTCTCTGATTTTATTCTTTACATCATTTTTCTCTTACTATCCTCCCTGTAGTCAAATCTAAAGTCTGGTTCACATTTCTAATCCTCAGCTACATAAAGAAGAGGAAGATCTTCTCTATTGCTACTATATTTCTGAGTTTCTTTCTCTCAGTTTTATGATCTGAACATTCAATTATGTGCATGGGTCTTATGAACAGCCTTTTGCTTCAAATATTTCATTCACAAGCCATTCAATCTCAACCAGACTGGTTGTTAATCCACTTGTAAATTGTTCCAGTATTGACATTCCAATAAAAACACTACGCCCAGGCATACAATGCAAAGAGATCAAAGAAAGAAGATACCTATATAAAATAACTCTTTTCTGTTTTATTTCCAAGACCTGGAAACAATGTATGTGCCCATTGAATGGGCTACTGGTGAATGAACTATGATATATGAATGTATATTTTATCATAAAAATATAAATATAAAAATATAGAGAACTTTGAAAAATTTTTGTGTGAATTGACCCAGAATGAAATAGGCAGAGCCAAGAGAACATCTAGACTGAGCACAATAATATAAATGAAAACAACTTCAAGTCTTTAGATACCTGATCACCATCACCAAATGATCATCAAGGCATGAATTCAGATAACTGAGGATGCTTTCTGAATTCTGGCAGAAGGTAATAGACTAGAGATACAGACAGGGACATGTATTTTCATATATTCAATTAGATTGTGAGCTCCTTGAAAGCAGGAAAAATATTTCCAGTGCCCAGTACTTAAGTGTTTTTCAATACTTTTCAAATACTTATTAACTGACTGACTATTACATGGAGAGTATATGGAGAGCTTATGACTATACTTGTCATTAAGGTAGCTTCATTGAGTGCCAAAAATGGGACAGAACTTACTTTAGGCAGTTGGAGATGGTATAAGGAAGAACACCAATAAACTGGATAAAAATATATACAGAAAATGAAATTCAGAACAAAGGAATACAAAGATGGCCAATTGCTACTTCCATGTTGAATTTTATAGATTAAAAAAAAGCTGTTTAAGTTCATAGGTTCATATTCTGTTCTCCTTTTGGTTCTTTATATTTTAGTTTTCATGCTCATTAATAAGATGATATATTTTCATTTGAAATTAAAACCATAATTATGGAATTTAGAGGGCTGCAGATAGTGGGGGAACTCTGGGTGAGATATAAGATTCTTCACCCCAGAAGGAACCTCCTGACAACGTCTGGTTTGACTTCCCATCTCCCCTGAGGGATCTCCTCCTTTGTGAGAATCAGGGGGCTGTGACAACTTCTGTCATAGTTGAAGCAGAGTGATACCAAGTGGCAGAGACATTTACACATGATAGCAAGTTGTTTATGTGGTCCCACATGTGCAGTACATAGTTATTATTTTATGTGCAGTGTTACTTTGGTTATATAAGGGCATTAGGGCATATAAAACTGAGAGAATTTGTAATAAATGGACTCTATGTTTGACCACCCACATAAGTTGTGCCTCATCACTCCTCTTCTAAGATGAAGGACTTGGGCTGTTTCCAAGATCCTCCAGAGAATTAGTCTGGATGGTATATTTTGGCACCCCAGTGTGATGTTTGGTACCCCAACTTGGGGGCTTTAGAAAGCACACAACAATAGAAGAAAAAATACAATACCCAATGAATATAGCCCCTATATCTTAATAGGCTGCACCTACATTTCACATTGTTTTACATTGCACTTTCTTCAATTTGTATTGTCACCCCCTTCTTACAAAGGAAGAAATAGAAAACATATTAAGTGCTTACTTTTTTCTAGGTACTGTTTTGAGCACTGGGTAGAGTCAGAAGCCCATATGCATAAAATGATTCCTCCATAATTCATCAGTTAAGGTGGATGGAAGTTGGATATGGACTATTCCTTCCCCCCACATCCCTCCCCTTATTTTAAGCCATTCTGCCCATATAGAATAACAGAGTTAGGCACCGATGGGACTTTCTGAGTATCACACTTCTCTTAAAAGCACCAAACAAATTGCATGGTAAAAATCTATTTTTGTTTTCAATGATAGAAAGACAAAATGATGAGATGGTACTTACTGGTAATATCCAAAAAGTACACAAGATGGTGATGTTTCCACACAGTATTAACCATTTTTGTTCTTCCCAATGGGGTACCATGCACCCCACCTTTTTAGAAAGTTAGATTTTAAAGAGGCTAAGAATGTTTTCCTTTGAAAAAAGAAACCTACATTTCATAAATGCCTAGTCTTGCAACTTAAGGATAAAATTTTAAGTATTTTATATAACCTATTCTGTCAATGTTTATCCATTTTATTTCATAAATCTGGGGAGTTTTGTGCTCATTTATTTATTTATTTTTAAAATAGGATCAGCAAATAAGCTATATCTTTTCCTGTTGGGCATTTAGCAAACAGCTAAGTTTGCATTTTCACAGCTATATAGGAGAGGTGTTATTTTACATGATCATGGAGAATTAAGTTTGCTGAGAGTTAAGTGGTAATTTTTAAAAATGTTTTCTCCCCGAATCCCCATGATTTCAACTTATGCCAGGGTGTTAGGAATTAGCATAATGAGGTCCAGGGTTCAATAGTTTTCTATAATTTAGTATGCTCGCATTTCTATTGCAATAGATTAGATTCAATCTAATGAGGTCATAGAGACAAAGGTAGGCTCTCAGAATAGGTCTAGATTAGAAGACTCATGGTTTCAACAACAATAGAACACAAGCTACTTTTACCATGCTTTAGTCTTTTATCAGATTGCATGAAATGTCACCTGCCAATTCAAATAGGAAAAAAAGAAATGGATGAAGTATATCTATTATTAAGAAGAGTACATTAAGTTGGCTAGATAGATCATTGAATCATTTTACTGTTAGATATATGATGAAGCAACTGTAGATAGCACTTTCAAAACATTTTACAAATATTAGCTCATTTGATTCTCATGATAACCCAGGGACCTATTTCAAAGACCAAGAAACATAAGGCAACAAATGGACAAAAAACTGGATTCAAAGTAGAAAAAGAAGAGAAAATCAAGCTGGATTACATTTGGGAATGTAATTTGCTTCTTCCTGGGAGACTCAGTTTTTTTTTTAAACTTATGAGCTCAGAAATGTATTATGCTGTATGTAAAACTCTAGCTTTGCAGTTTGGAAAGCCTGGGTTAATTAACCCTGACACATAATAAAAGAGAGTGACTTTACTTCTCAGTGCTCTAGTCAACTCCATAAGACTAAGTTGGAAGCTTAATTGCTTATATTATTAAGTAGAGGACATTTCCAAATCAGGTATATTTCCTAACTAGCAAAATTATGAATTTGAATTAAAACAAAACAAAACTAACCATTAACAACAACAACAACAACAACAAAACCCTCTATTGATGATCTATAAATCATGTTATATAGCAATCACTGAAAACTCCAAATTGAAGTTGACTCTCTAAGAGAAATGGAAAGAACAGTTTTTGGAGGGGGGAGGTAGTGTCTGTAGTATTTATGATGATTTGCCAAAAAGTTATATAATGTGGGAAAATATCTTAAAGATACATGATATGAAAATGAGAGAAGTCAGTCATTAATGACCACATGGAACCATAGATAATCCATTATCTTGAAATCAATCCTGAAGCAATCAAGATAGAGTAGTACATAGAAGACAGACCTATTTTTGAGTATTTTTTAAAAGGCGTAAACTAAAGTCACACTAGATGAGATGGTATGTATAAGCCGTATTCCTTACCATTTGAACAAATATAAGTATTAATGAGGTCACAGCCATATCAATGCATTTAAAATCTTTAATGAGAATACTTTAAATGCTGAAGTTTTAAAGGGAGAGTTTCTAAATACTTCAGGAGAACAATGTATGAGTACAAAATAATGAATTCTCTGATCTATTTCAAACTTCTCATCTATTTAAATGTTGGTTCTACTATCTGAGAAGACTCAAACCACCTGCCTAGGGCCATGTACTTGGCTCTTTTTCATCAGATGTGACACAGCTAATTTTCTTTGCCAATTGTCATTATTACTGAAATCTCACATGTGGTTGAGAATTCCACAGCATTCTCAAGGGCCAGAAGTTTTCTGGAATAAGAACTGAAATAATCATTTCATTTGACTGCCTTTCCATTCCCAGAAATCAATAAAAGAAACCCAATAGAACTTTCAAAAAGCCAAAAACCACCTGGGGCAACTATTTCAAAGTACCATCATTCCAAATTCCAGTTAGTTAGATAGATTAATTATGGTAGCTATTTAAATTTTACTAACAGAACATGTTATATTGTCTTCTGTATCATACTGAAGATATAAAACTCCATGTATGTCACATATATGTGTATATGTACATATATTCAATTATGCATAGTCATGATACATTTGTATAGGTATGTTTATAAGCATATACATATACACTACAATAGCAAGATATGTGAAATATATATCAAATTATGGTTGAAAAGTTAAAGCCCAGAAATCCTAAACATAGAATTTCATTGCTCTTCAGATGGAATCTTCCTGAAACTAAAAGAAGAAAGAAAGAAAGAAACAGAGACAAAGAAAGAGAAAGAAAGGAAGAAAGGAAGGAAAGAAGGAATAAAGAAGGAAAAGAGAGATGGAAGGAAGGAAGGAAAGCAAGAAAGAAAGAGCTATATTTCCTTACAGCACACTCCATCCACAATCTTTAGTAATAAGATTTTGGACCATACTATTCTTATTTTGACATCATCACTTCTATCTATAGCACACATTTATGTGTACTCTAGCCACACACCCTCTCCCCCAAATTAACATAGATATTTTTCACTTTTTTTCTATATTTCTAATATTCAAGTAAAAGATAGATGTACTATCTCTGAAATAAATTGATTACATTATATTACTAAGAGACTTGAGATAAAAAAGCAACAATATATACCAATATCCATTACTAATGCTCTATTATATCATTATCTTTCCTGTTTTATTTTGTTCTTTGTTAGCAGTATTTACTTGCTACTCTCTCTCTCTCTCTCTGTGTATATATAATATCCATTATATGGATATCTATATTCCGGTATTATGTCTTTATCTTCTCACTATTATTAGATGAATGTTTTTGTGGTGGTACAAGATATACAAGGTATCTGGATCAATGAATTATTTTATTCCACATGGGATGCAATTAAGATTATTAGTAGAAACAAGTAAATGGACAAGGCAAGTTCTCGATAAAAACTGACATTTCTTTGGTCACTTAGAAAAAATAATCCACAGAGTCACAAAATGGCAAGAGGAAATACACACAGATATACATAAAAAATTTAAAGAGAAGAGAGAGAGAGAGAGAGAGAGAGAGAGAGAGAGAGAGAGAGAGAGAGAGATGTTCCCATAAAGTTCTTCTATTTTTTTAAATTTGTATTTACTTGCTCCTTAATGTTTGTTATACCTTATTTGCACTTTAATCTTTAAATATTCTAGAAGTGAATTGGCTTAATTAGGTATTCATTCAAGCTTCTTAAAAACTCTTTTTTCCCCCTCTACCATTTTTTTATAATTTTATAATGATATACTTGTCATCCATTTCTAACATCCATCCCTATTAAATTTTTTTTTGCAAGTGAATTTATATGGTAAGTTACTGTTTTCCTTCACTCCCATGTCAAGGGTTTGCTTCAAAACAAATACTTGATTCTTGGTCTCCTTATTGCATCCATTACATTTCTTCTTTAAACATCTATAAGAATGGTGAGCATTTATATGAATATTATTTTGTTTTTCTCCTTCTATTTTTCCATTTCAGTAAATCCTTTAATTAAGTCAAATTAGAAATGATGTAATTGCATGTCATGTCTTATTCTGAAAGAGTGAAAATGATGTATCAATACTAAGCTGGCCACAGGACCAACAATATTTTGGTTCATGTCCTGGCTCTGACATATTATTATGTGCCTCAGGACAAGTAACTTAATCTATTACTTTATTTGGTTTGATCCTCCTTACTCCTTAATTCTGCCTCTATCCTTGTCTCTTCACTCCCCTGAATTCTTCAAGACTGAGCTCAAAGCCCACATTGGAAGTCCGGCAATATTTCCAAGAACATCTTCCAGATACTCTATTTTGTATACACATAATTATTTGCAAGTCATCTCCTCTCATATCAGAATGGGAGCTTCTTGAAAGCAAGAATGATATTTTGGCTTTCCTTTGTGGAAAGCACTTAATTCTTACTATCTTTCACATGAACACCCAACTGATCTTCATAAAGATTATTTGTAACCCTTCTTCGATCATTTCCAAGGGTATGAGTGCTGTCTCTCCAACTGGAAACCCGACTTCTGGTGTCAAGAGCTCCTCTGTCTTCTACAGTAACTGGAATCGGCTTCCACAAACAGCAGACACTCAAAAGGTACTGAGTAACCTTATCCTAATGGCTTCTTTAATGCTCTTGTCACTTATCCTCCCAGTTAACTCACTTTCTGGTCCTTTGGGATTCTTGCCTATATCACCTGCAGATTTAAGAGAAAAAGACATCCCTAAAATTCTATATCCTATAAGTTAAAAAAAAAAAAAAAAACTAACCCTAATTGCCTACTTGTTCTTCCATCACTTGCAGTGAAGTTGCCATTCTCAATATTGTAAAGAATCTTTGCTATTAGCCTCCTTTTTCATTGCAGCCTATGTTTCTCAGTCTTCAGCTCTGACATGTGATTTCACTAAGCACACTGTCCTACTTGAGACTCGCTTGACTATTGGATTCTGTAGGGACTACATTCTTATTCACCTGATGTTCTGACCAATTCTTTTTCAGTTCCTCCTCCTCTCAAATTCTTAAAATGGGTATCTTCCAAAAGTTTCTTTCTTGGATCCTCTTCAGTTTTGATACACTCATTTACTCCCATGACTCTTCCTACTTTTTTTTTATTCAGAAGATCTCCAGATTGAAACCTTCAGTTCTGACCCCTTCTCAGAACCCTACTAGATGTTACTATCTAAAGGTACTGATACTCAATATGTCAGAAAAAGAAAACATCTTTCTCTTCAAATTGACTCATCTGTCTTGTCTCCTGCCAATGGTAGTGCCATTCACCCAGTTACCCAACCTCAAAATGTCAGTATTACCTTTGATTCTTCCCTTGTTACTAACAGTTACCAAGTTGTACTAATTATACCTTCAAAACTGTTACATATTTCAACCATTTTCTATTTTTAATCATTGCCAACTTGTCATAAGCTCTAATCACTCCCTACCTGAGCTCCTACAATGGTCTCCTAACTAGTCTTCTTACAACCTCTCCTCACTTTACCTTCCAAATGCACAGATTTCAGAGCATTCCTCCTCTTACAACCCTTCAATAATTTTCTTATTTGATTTAATATTTTCAAGATCAAGATGTATTGGGTCATCTTTCCACTGATATACATCAAAATTTCCTTGACAATCCTGGATCTCCTCCCTGTCAGACTGAGGCTCTGGAGAAAGAGTTTAAAGTGGAGACAGCAAGTCCCTATTGTATAGTAGATAACTTGAAGTTTTTTGACTAGGGATTAAGGGTCTTTAGTGACTTGTTGCCTATCCAGCTTTCTCTCACACTAGTACTAAATCCATGTATACTATGTTCCACTGAAAATGACTACTCCTAATTTATTGTTTGTATCTAGAACTATCTCCCCTCCAGGCTTTTACTTTTAACACATCTCCATTTACTGAAACTCTATCCAATTTAGGGTTACAGGATCATAGATTTAGAACTAATCAAATTTAGTAATCAAGACATTTTACAAGTGATAAAATTGAAGCCCCAAAAGGTTTAAAGAGTTATTCCATGTCATTCCAACAATAGAAGAAGCACACTTGGGATTTGAACTCTGATCCTCAGAATGCAAATCATCTACTCTTTTCACTCTACCATACTCAACAGCAAATGCTGCCTTTTTTTTTTTTTATTTCCCAGTTAGGAAATGAGCCTCTTCCTTCAATCTCTAAAAGCATTGTAGACAACTTTCTTAACAATATACACTGAAAAGAAGGTGAAGGCTTGTGTTGGTAGAGGACTTGCTTTACAAAAGCTACTTAAAAGAATAATTTCTTTTCTTTCCCCTTTCTTTTCTCTTTCTTTTTATTTTTTCTAATTTGGAATTGATTTGGACCTTTCTTCTACTCATGATGGTTTGATTTTCCACAAATAAATGATCTGGAAATAACTCACAAATCAATCACTCTTTCCTTATCTAAGATATAATAAGTTTTATTTTCTATGGAAAGGTTTAATGTTCAACATTCCAATATTTCATCTGAATCTTAAAAGGAAGGAAATATTTCTTGCATATAGGTATTAGATTTTGGTGGAGGAAACACAGGGGGAGATGTTGCTTCATTTATTCAGGATTACAGAGCTGGTTTATCAGAAGCAGGATTTGAACTCAGATGATCTTGACTGCAAGATGACATCCAATTCACTCAACTTCTAAGTTCAGTTTTCGGGCATTGAGATGTCACCTTGCAGGCAAGATCATCTGAGTTTAAGTCCTGCTTCTGATAAACCAGCTCTGTAATCCTGAATAAATGAAACAACATCTCAGTGCTTTAGGAAAGTCTCTATGATTCAAAGCTACAGAGAAGATGGTGAACAGCTAATTTTTCACAGATTCCCCAGTGTCTATCTTTATGTAAAAGTCTTCTAATGTTAATATATATAGTATTAATTTGAAGGAGTATATTTTTTCCCTATTTCTTCAACTCACAAGTGGCAATTACCTTAATAATGATTGTTTTGCTTACCATGATCATGGTCACCGTAAGGCAAGATGATCAAATATTCAATTAAATGATTTTTCCTGTTGTCTTTTGCACACAATGAAACCAACTACTGTATTTGATTGTGGGCTTTGAACTTTCCAAAAGAACAGGGAAATTATCCTTTCATTTAACTTTCATTTCCTTATATCTTCTGAGAACATTTATATTTTATTTATTGCTCGTTTTCATTAGTGAGACTTGATGGTCTCACACTGAGTCTATCGACCTAAAAATTAACAATTGACAAATTGTGTGATTCTGAATCTCCTCCTCCCCTTTTTTGCTATTCAATCATGATTATTCAGAAACAATAAGGAGCTACATGATGTACTGAAAAATATTTTATATCTTGCTTTCTTACATGGGTAGCCATAGTAAAAGAAATTATCCTTTATTAGGAAGCTCCCTGGCAATGAGTCTCTTTACTCTTAGGTAGGGGAGTTCTTGAATAACAAAGACTACAACTAAGACTAAATGCAAACTATTTTCCGGATTGTTTATTTATTTATAACTGGTGGTTAGTTGACATTATCTTGAAGAAATCAAGGTCACTTTTACACTATAATGAAGGACCTTGGTGCAGAATGCAATAAGAACTCTGCTCTACCTCTTTAGCTACTTTTTACTTCTGTCTTTTTGAAAAGTGCCTTCAATTTTTTCAGAATTTTGCCTGGTGACATTAATTAGCTTCAAAGATTTCTTCTTATTGTCACTTTATTGAACATCTTGTTCAATCTTAAAAAAAAAAAAGAAATAAACATTGCTGAAGGGTTTTACTCTACCCTTGTAATTGACACAAAGTGGTTGGTAAAGAAGAACAAAAAAGAAGGAATTGCTTCCTATTGGTGTTTTTTTCTGGAAAATATGAAAGAACAAAGTTTCTTTGAGACTGTAGGTTCTTTGTAGGAACAATATTTAATAGATTGAATAAATTAAAAGCTTTCAGTTTAAAAATATGAAGTACATTAAGCTGTTTAGAAAGGTCCACAGATGAATGGTAAGAGGTTATCCCACAGTGAAAATAATTGGATGCCCCTGAGGTTAGTTTCTGATTTTGAGCTTCTGTTTACTTATCTCATCCTGAAGTTTCCTATCTCTCAAAATCCTCTTAAAAAGTGACAACATAACTATTGCAACTCGAAGGAAAAAATTCACATTGAGAGAAAAAGATGTTCAAACTGTGTCAAAAACTTCATATAGTGATTAAAATATGTACTGTCACATTGAAGCAACTTTCTCTGCTTCTCTAGAAAACCAATGGAACAAAGTAATATTTTAAGAGAAAAGAAAACGATTCACACAGTGACAAAATATTAATATTGTATGTTTATATCTTAGCTAGATGCTATTATGGATGATAGTAACAGATATTTTATTATAAGCAAGTGGAAAGAAAAAGAGACAATAGCAAAGATAAAGAGATAGAGACACCGACACAGAATACTTCACTATCACTATAACACTGAATTGACTAAAGATAATTCAGGACAGATAGATTTTAAAATCAACAAACAATTTTGTGAATTTTGTGGAATAGAGAAAGGACTAGATGCTGTGTTTTGATGCCCCACAGCTAATACCCCACAAAAATCAATAGGCTATCTCTCTAATTGTAGCATGAGAGTGTCATCATGTGTCTCAAAATATTACAGAATGGATTTCTCTAGTCTCTTTCCCCCCCTGCCCATCTTTTATAAGGGGGATTTTTATATTCTGCCTTAAGGGGAAGCAAGAAGTTAGAGCCCAAGATTATTCTGATTTACTCAGAGAAAGGATATTGGTCTAATATTTTATCTATCTTCTCTCTCAGATATTAGTCTAGAGAATATATGATCAATTCAGTTTAACTTCTGATTACTGTATCATTATTGGAGAAAGGTGGACCTCAAGATCTATATCCAAGATGCCTCTTTTCCTTTTTACTGCCAGTTCCACAATGAACAAAAATAGTGAATAACAAAGAACACCCATTCATCCAAAAGAGTATAAGATAGGCCCAAGAAAATATATACAAGGCAATAAAAGTATTAGAGTTCTCCCAGTGGGATCTCACCCAATGAGAAACTCCCCAAAGTCTCTCCTGTAGCTAGGGGGCATGATGGATATTTCTGGCACCCCTCATGTATTTTCAATGTAAATTGAAGACTTTAATTAAATGGAGACCCAAAGAGGACCACTTGAAGCTGGAGCTCTTTTATCTCTCACCAACCTCTCTGCCCTAATGCAGGGCAGGGAGGGCATTCATCTTCATCAGCGAGGAGATTCTCTCGTATGAGTGGACTTTGGAACAAGGGTTATGATTCCATTCAAATCTTTGAACTGGAAGTGATTATCTGGCCTCAAATCCTTGAATATCCCCACAGACCTCAAACTCTTAGAACCCTCTAGTCAGATCAAATAGGAAGTATTCTTACTCAATTTCCTCTTTCAAATAATCAAAAGCCTTTATAAAAAATAAATTACAAAGAGGTAAAGTCAAAAATGAAATAATCCTTATTCTCAAAAAACTTATATTTTATAGGAGGTGATAAGAGGAACGTATAATTTTACTCTCAAACACACAAAAATCCATATTGCAACATGTGAGCATATACATATAAATTACTCTATGGTAATTCAGAAGAAGGCATAAGTGGTTTGAGTGGGTCTCTTGTACCAGGAGACACTTCAAGGAAGCCAATCATTTTAAGAAGTGGAAATGAGAATGGAGTAAATTCCAAGCACTGGGGAAAGTCTGTGCGAAGACATAAAGAATAGAAATGAATGTTGTTTATCTTATCTGCATAAAGTAGCAAGACTAGTTGTCCTGAACTGAAGAAAGTGTGGAGAAGTAAAGTTGTTTTCCAGTTCTTCACTAAAATAAATTGTGTATTATCCACAATTTGTTTCCTCAACCCCCTTAAAGGTATATATGCTTGATTAAGTAGTATTGATGGATAAAATATTCCAAGTGAGTTCACATACAAGCTTTGTGAATTTACTAGATCAGAAACTTATTAAAATGACCCTGGGCCAATCAATTAACCCTGATTGCCTAAAAAAAGAAACACGTAAAACACATTTTATATTTATGTTTTAGTTTCACAAATTTTATATTTTTCAACAAAAAAGAGATTTTAAAGTTGCTTTTATGCAGATAGAGGACCTATAAACATATAAACATCATTGCAGTTAATGATGCTTCTAGTGATTTCATCATCATCATCATTAGCATTTACCTAGTGTTTTAAAGTTTGTAAAACACTTTTAAAATATTATCTTATTTCATCTTTAACAACACCTCTAAGAAGGAAATGCTATGATTATCCCAATTTTATAGATGAGGAAATAGAAACAAAATTCTTGGGATCACACAAATTCTCTTTATTTTGGTTCTGAATATGAATTCAAGTCTTCCTGACTGCAGATTCAGTACTGTCTCTACAACACTTACCTCCTTCCTGTTAAACTATTTCTCTTCAAATTAGGAAGATCTGAGGTCAAGCTTCAGCCTTAATTATTTATAACTCTGGAAAAGGTATTCAACTCCCCTCAGTCTCAGCTTATTCATCTGTAAAATGGGAATAATAGCTCCTTCATCACATGTAAGATTGAATGAGCTAATGTGTATATAGCATTCTGCAAACCTTAAAGCCCTATGCAAATTCTAGCTAATATTATTGTTATTGCTGTTATTGTTAATAATGTATTTACATGGGGTTAAATCTATGTTTACAGATGCAGTTCAGTATTTACACATGAGAGTTACTACACATTGTCTTTATAAAATATTTTGTAGCAGTATTGCTATCATTTACTTATATGTACCTTTCAGAACACAATAAAAATATATTTTTAATGAATTAATGGCATAGCTTTTTAATGTTACCACTTCATTTTCTGTGGTCCTAAAAACAAGAATAGATGCTATAAAAGGCCGTTTAGTGCCCATGAAAAATGAATACTGAAAAATATGAGCAGAAAATAATTGGTGAACTTTTAAGGACCTGCTGATCTATCGAGGAAATCAGTCATGCAGTTTACTTAGAATTCTCTGAATAGTCGTGTTTGGCCCGTTCCTTTGCCCTTGTGTTTCATTATTCAGAATGTTGACTGATTATTCTTCACCTGAAGTCCTAACCCTTTCTTTGACATTATTATAATTTTCATAACAACTGATTATGATGCCACAAAGGATTATGGCTTTGGGTGAAAAAGAAGTAGCATTTTAGGCAGCAATAATCTTTTTTATAGAGTGAAATAAAAGCAGAAGACAAGACACACAGGTAATATATTATGCTTACGGTATTAAAATATATTCTGAAATCAACACGGAATGATGTTGCATTAATGGCACAATAGGCATATGTGGGTGGGTGTCCAATGAATGATTTGGATCCTTGCTCTATTTCAATCGGTAATTAATCAATTGATATGATTCCAGGGGGGTAGTGATTATAAATCCTGGATATTAGACCCCAGAGCTGTGAGTTGCAGAGTTCACTCACTTAATTATAGAAAACTCATGAGAGGTCCGTCCATTCTTGTTTTCTCTTGTTATAGTGATTGAGTCCAATATGACAGAGGGGACTCAGTAAAATGAAAGTCCCGCAACTTATTTTTGTACTTCCACATTATTCTTTCTTGTCCAGTATGAGCTGGTAGTTATCTTAGGACCACTTGGTCCAAGCAGATGCCCCATCCTTTGCCCAAACTGAGACCCCCTCCCTCCCTCAACTGACAGATCATTTCTAGTTGGTCCATCATTTTTGGTCCTTAAAGCAAGATCCATCAACATATAGATTTCTGTGTTTTGTATAGCCTCTTTAGAATATATAGGTAACAGGGGCAGCTAGATAGTACAGTGAATAGAGCCCCAGCTCTAAAATCAGGAGAACCTGAGTTCACGTCTGGCCTCAGACATTTAAAGCTTACTAACTATGTGACCCTGGAAATTCATTAACCACAATTGCCTCACTAAGAATGATAATAATAATAATAAAATAATAAGTGATAGAATATATAGATATCAAATCTGTATCAAAGCTTATGAAAATAAGACCCCAGAAGAAGAGGACATCTTAGATCATGAGGAAGATCTGAGTTTTGCTGCATTGGAGGGGACTATGAACCCTCTGGCTCAGAACTCTGCCTATTTTTTTTTTTAATTGTAGTTTGGACAATTTTAATCCCCACATGTGTGTGTGTATGTATGTGCATATGATATAAAACCACATATATAAATTGCCATATCTATTTTTATATCTATCTGCATCTTTCTACACCCCTTCCACACAATCTTACTTTAATCCCACATTGTATGATGAAGGTAGCATCTCAAAGACTATCAGCAAAACACAATAGAGGAAACCTTGTCAAGCTGGAAATGGCTTTTCAAGTCCTGGTGGCAGACTATTTATTCTGTCTTAGGGCTAACCTTGGTAAATACTGAGAAGCTCATGATCAGAATTTTAGCCAATGGATTATATATACTCTGGCATCTCGTGGCATCCCATAAAACAGATCAGTACAAAGTACCTCATTATCCTGTCTGGCCCTCTTACATCTTCATTTTCACAGTAAAGGGATGATAGAAGAGGGAGCAGAGCATTGTAAAAGACACTCAATTTTAGGAAGGCATACAAACTTTAATGTAGTTATGGCTACTCAATGTGTAACAACTCACATTTGTGAAACTTTAAAAAGCTAAAACAGTTTTAAGACGAGGTTATCCAGGTCTCAAAACCATACTTTATGAGTCCCACAAATCCGGTTCTTTTTTTGGGTCAAACGAAAGGCATATTAGCTGAAAACAAAAGATTATTAATTAATAACATAACAAAACAAAGGAAAGAAGATATTCCTTTTATACACAAATGGGCATGCTCTTGCTTGTTATAATATAACCAGTCATGGAGGGGACTGTTTGGGGAACATGAATATCTAGGCAGCATATATGAAGGGGCAAACATCTAGGGAGCAATACAGGTGAAGAAAAGGCCTATTTCCAGGCAACACACAGGGGCAGGCTCTCTCTGCTATGGCTTCATCATTGAGCTGCTGCTTCTCTGAGCTGATTGTAAACTCAGATGTAGCTTCTTCACTTAGAGAGATTAGCAACTTTGGGGTTTTTATCCCTAGAAGTGGGGGTGAGGGTAGAGGAAAGGACACTATCTCAACTATTTTTTATATAGATCCCATCCAGTTATATCCAATCTTCTAATTAGAGATGGCTTGAGTATGTCTTTGACTGGATGTCCAATAAGGCTACTTTCAAAATATGTAAATTTTTAACTCATTTATTTCCCTTGAAGAATACCATCATAATATAGAAATATGAGACTCAAGTAATCCATAGTTATTTTAAATTTCTTGATCTTAAACTAGTCAACCAGTCAATCGACATTCATTTGCACACTTACTTGGTAACAGACACTGCAAAGTGCTGGAAATTCAAAATTAAACAAAGAGAAAGATAGAATCTGCCCTCAAGTGGTTTACATCCTAAAGGAGAAGGCAAGATACAAAAAACTAAAGTTGAAAAATGAGGAAGAAAAAGCTACAGAGCCTGTGCCCAGACAGAGAAAGCTTCCTAAGAAATGAAGATAAGGCTCACCTTGGAGTCCTTCTTAAATGGAGTTCTAATTTAAAGAGTTCTCTATGCAGAGGGTGACTGCAAGACCCTTGTGGAATATGAATTCTACAGCTGAATGATCTTTCAGAATGAAGAGATATATGAGGTTCTATGGAATATGGAGAAAGAAGTACGTCATATTTTCATTTCTTATAATTGCTACAAGGAAAAGATTGCCAAATATCCAGTGAAAAGAGTTTTCATGTTGTTGGATGCCAAATCCTTCATGTGCCTCTACGATGAGAGCCTTTAATTTAGCTGCTATTGATTTATTTATGGATGGAATATGAATGTACACAGTTAAGTGATGCAGGAGGTAGTCACAGAGTCAACAAGACCTGAGTTCAAACCCAGTCTCAGATATTTACTAGCTGTGTAACCCTGAGCAAGGCATCTCATTCTGTTTGCCTCAATTTTCTCATCTGTAAAATGAACTAGAGAGGGAAATGGCAGACCACTCCAATATCTTTGCTGAGAAAACTCCAAATGTGGTTGCAAAGAATCAGACTTGACTGAATAATAGCAGCAAATGATCACCCATCTGTAATGACTGATAACTATCAAATATTAATTGCCCAGATGACAAAAATCTCATTTTCCCTCCACACCCAATGGCATAAAACCAAAGAGGGATAAGTTGTTGAAAACAACCCTGAATCTTTTCAAAAATAACATTTCCTAGAGATCGCTATGAGGAATTATCTCGTTTTCTTGGTTGACTTCAGAAGGGACCTTTGTGTAGACTGTAACATCCTTCTGTACAAACAGTTAGTAAGCAGGAGAAAGAGTGATTATGTCTTGTAGATTCTCCCTGATCACTATTAAATGAGGGTTGATAATAGAAATTGCATTTTCCAGTAAGTTCTGATTATGAATTAAATGGGTCACACCCTAAGAGGGAGTAAAATTGGTTTGGTTATTTTTAGCATTTCTGAAATTCAGGTAGTTTAGGTAGCAAAGCAAAATTCATTGAATCAGTCAGTTGATAGAAGATAAAATTATCTGGTTGATTCAATGAGGCAAAGTTGATAGCTGCTGAATATATCAATTTTCCCACCTGACTGTGATTCAACTTCATTCTCAGTCCAGTCATCCAAGAGTTCATTTTTATCATCTGTCTGCTCCTGTCTTCTCCCTTTGAAGAGCAGGTATCTTTACACTGCCCTTCCATACCCTGGAGAACTTCATTCTTATTTGTAACCCTTGATTTCTGATCCTGTTAATTGGTGAATTGAATTTCTGTAAATTATCAAATCAGCCCTATATGTCTAGCTGGCCCCAGACCTTATTTCACCTTGATATTGTAACTAGCTAACTTCCAAAGGCATATTGACATTTGCCTCTTGTTAGATTAAACTGAGACGAGAGAGAGAGAGAGAGAGAGAGAGAGAGAGAGAGAGAGAGAGAGAGAGAGAGAGAGAGAGAGAGAGAGATGGAGATAGAAATATGTTTATACCACGCTCTTAGACCCCACACCATTGCCAAGCTATCTTCCTTTTGTTATGTAGGCACATTGACTCAATCAACACTATAATTCCTGCCAAATCACTGCCATGTAGATTTATTCCTGACTCCCTAGACCAAATCTCTCTTCCCTGGCCTGCATTCCTATAAAAGTATTGTCTCTCTTTAGGAGATTTTGAGTGGCTTGAGAGCAGAAAACTTTTAATTATATTTATTTTTCTAATACATAACCCAGAGCCTTGTATTCAGCAAGTACTAAGTAAATGTTTCTCCATTAATCTGTGGCTAACTTTCTAGCCATTTTTTTTTCAAACAGTTACATCAGAGGACACATGTGAATACAAAGAATGATGATTTTTTTTTCAGTTAGCACAATGAGGAGTTATATTTCTGGATTTCTGAGATTCCAGGGAAGAATTATTCAATAATTTTGCACTCAAAATGTGGTTGGCTAAATAAAGTACATATTCCTAAGATATCAGGAAAGTGCTAATTAATTCTAGGGAATAGTATTTGACAAATACAGTGCACTCTCTTATATGGAATAAATCAATGTATTGTAACATAACAGAACATATTTTATTAACACCTGAAGGTTTTTTCTTTTTTTTTTTTAACTCAGAATTCATTTGGAAATGATAAATATTCCTAAAGATTTAGACAAATCTAATTTTTTTATTTTCTTATATGAAGTTATAAACATATTCCATAATTTTTATTTTTTGATGAGGCATATATTTTTCTAGAATTATTTAGAAAAATGTGGGTTACCATCTAATTATGCTGCTTTCCTTGAAATTACAAGACCCAGAGGACTCACTTAAGATCTAGCAATGTGTGGGCTTATCTTTATTTAATTTGGGTGCCTTAAAAAATCTAAACGTTAGTCTACTTGATTAATTTCATACATCTGAGAATTTTTAAAGGAATAAACTTTTTTATTTTGTTGCAACTATAGCTTATTTAGATTTTTGCTTAATGTTAAGCTTGTATTTTCTTTTTCATTTTTTGAAACTATAATACTTCTAGGATTTTCTGTCTCAATGGAGGATTTCATCATTTTACCATATTTATGTAGACATGCATATGAATGTAGGTATAAACAGTTTTGTATTTCTGTGCAAGTATTATATATACACATTTATAAGTAATGACAAGAATATCTAATACATACATATGCATATGAACAAGTTCACATACAACACGTATGTGATAATACAAGATGTTTTATCATCTTGAAAACAAAACAAATAAAATTATATTGTCTCTTTCCTTGGTGCCTCAGGACAGAAAATCTTTTTCTAAGATCCAAATGCCCTTTTTAAGGGGCACTAGAGGCTTCTAGATTACTCAGAACAAAGAGATAACAGTGAACAAAGAGGCAATTGCCTCAACATTGATATCTTCAAAAAAAAAATACTTAAAGGAAAGTCCTGTAGGAAATCTTCCTGGCTGCCTTAAAGTTTTTTTTTTTTTTTTTTTTTAATTTTTTTTTTTTTTTTTTTTTTTGTCTAGGGAGTCTTGAAAATCTCTCTTCTCTATTATCTATATCTACGACCTTCAACTGCAAGCCTACCATGTAATGAATATAGCAGAAATTCTAGTCTATCCCCAGGTTAAGTGGACAGATATGGGCTGCCTTAATAAATGTGGGGAAAGATCTTAATTCTTTGGGCTAAAGAGTTGCTTCAGGAATTGGATGGCTTTTTCTGGTTTCCCATGATTCTGGCTAAACTGGAACAAAAATACTCTTCATAAGGGCAACATTTTTTTTTAAAGTACACAGATGAGAGAACTATCCAAAGGTCTATGATCAGAATTATGGGAACAAGAAAGTGTTCCTTTCTGGAATCTCTGATTTATTCTTTCCATTATCTGATACTGGCTGCTCACTTATAATTTCACAATACCCAGTCTCACAAATTAATTAGAGGAAAAGAACCTCTCCTTATTTGTCAGGAGAGAAAATTGTCCCTAAGATAATCGACAGAATTTAAGAAGCTGGAAAGTTAAGACTGGGTCTTGGTCAACAATTTGAAATCTCAGAAGCATCCAGATATATATATATATATATATATATATATTTAAAAAGTTACATGAAAACCTTTTTTAAAAAATAGTTAGAAACATAACATCAATACTTTTCCACTTATCAAGGATTTATCCAGGTTTCCATTCAGGTTTTTGTATGCAAATTTAAGTGGAGAATGAGTCACTTCATTCCTGGAAGACAAAGGGGATCATTTGGACCACAGGGAAGGAGTCTGACAGTTATAATAAATTGTTTCATTAGTGATGTGCTTCAGATTTCCTTGATCTCATTGTCAGGGTTACTTCTCATATGTCTCTAGAGGAGTACCAGCCAACCCAATTCTGATTCCAAATTGGAAGATTTCTCAGCTTGGGCTTTATGGAGAGGCTATGGAGAATTTCATCTACCAGCTGGATCTATGGATTGGATGTCAAATAACTTAAGTCAACAGATAAAAAATAGATTCATTAGTATAATAACAGCTTTAGAATCTTAGATATACATTTGTTTTGTTTTATAACTAACCAGCCACTCAACAAAATACCATAACAAATTGTTAGAGATAAGCAATGTTTTGTGGGAACATTGCCATGTATTTAATTGATATCAGGATCATAAAAAGAAAACAAGCAAACAAAACTTACTGTTTAAAGTAAATAAAAAAAGGGCAACCAAATGTTTTGTCAAAGAAGATGATTTTATATGACAACACTACTGAGGCAATCATTTAGAGAAAACTATAGGATCTGTCAAGGAAACCAAATCTTTTTGTTTTATTTTTTAATAATAATAAACTTATGTTCTCTTATTATCAGATGAGATTATTGAGCTCACATTACATTTTATTTCTCCTTCAACAAATTGTCTTCCATCTTTGCATGGATTTCCAAAAAGAAGCTTGAAATGCATTTTTCATAAATCTTATATACATTGAAGCATTAGTTTATTACTCATATATGTCACAGAAAAAGGCAGTTTGAAGATAATGTTGAAAATCACAAATATAGTTTAATAGAAGAATAAGATGACAAAACTGTTCTATGACAAAAGTTTTAATATTCTGGAACTATGCTCAATGGGTTATCAAACTGCACATACTTTGATTCAGCAGTATCTCTACTGGGCCTGTATTCAAAAGAGATCATAAAAAAAAGAAAAAAAAGGACCCACATGTGCAAAAAAAAAATTATAGTAGCCCTTTTTGTAGTGGCAAAGATCTGGAAACTGAATGACTGCCTATTGGAGAATGGCTAAGTTATGGTATATGAATCTTATGGAATATTATTGTTCTATAAGGAACAATCAGCATGATTATTTCAGAGAGGTCTGGAGAGACTTACAGGAATTGATGCTGAGTGAAGTGAGTAGAACCAGGGCAACATAATACTTAGCAACAAGATTACAAGATCATCAATTTTGATGAGTATGGCTCTTTTCAATAATGAGGTGATTCTGGCCAGTTCCAATGATGTTGTGATAAAAAGAGTCATTTGCACCCAGAAAGGGGATTGTGGGAACTGAGTATGGATCACAACATAGTATTTTCACCTTTTCTGTTGCTGTTTAAATCTATGTTTAACATAGATTACTTGCTGGCTAGAGGCCAGGGTGGGGGAAAGGGAAAGGGAAAAAAAAAAAAAAACTGTACCACAAGGTTTTGCAAGTGTGAATGTTGAAAACTATCTTTGCATATATTTTGAAAATAAAAAGCTATTATTTTAAAAAGTTTCAATATTAAACCAATATATATATATATATTGAAGTATTATATATATATATATATATATATATATAAACTTTTTTAGAGCCATTTCTCTATCAAATTGGGCAAAGTATATTTTAAGTGTGAAAAATTTTAAATAAATATTATTTAGCATTCAATAATTGAATTTGACTCAGAAACGATATGTGGCCTCAATGCTTTGGCAACTGATGATTACTAAGTCTTCACAATGAATGGAACGAATTCCAAAGAAGATTTGGTTCCTGCCTTATAGTTTGTGTTAGGTTTGGGAAGATAAAACTATTGTAAGATTATTATATACCTATTACCTTTGCAATACAAATTGAGATAATCATTGTACTTAAAATAAAGCTTTAGTGTCCTAGGTCACATTAGTGCCCTAGTATTTTACATTATTATATTTTACAGTACTAGATAAAAATAACAGGATAAGTAAATACTAATATGCATTTATCTTTCCTTGGACAGAATAAATATATTGGTAGTAGTTCCTGTTCTTTCATTCTACTTATTTAACTACTACAAAGTTTCCTTTAACTCTTTGCTGAAGTCAAGACTATGGCCTATCAGACTTATTTCTACATGAAACATAATCCCTGTTAGTGTTCTTTACAGAGATATTGCTAAGTAGTTACTCAGTATAGGCGCCCATATCTAACCTAGCCTGTACATGGATTAGCTATTTTGAACAAAAATGGTAGCTAGCTATTCCCTAAAAGCAGTTGGCAGAAGCAAGTTTACAAAAAATAAAAATAATCTGATACTCTGAATTTCTTCCTGCCTATTTGTAAGTCTTTGTCCTATCAGGAGCTTGGAGTTCAGTTCTTCAGCCTTAAGGAAAAGTCATATAGTTTTTATTATGAGAAGACCTCATTGGTAATAAGACCGGAAGCCTTAATTTTCTGCTTGCACTATCAAGGTTGATACTGAATTTTGTCCAATAAGCCAGTTGCTGAAGCATTAGTTGTATTTAGATTATATCTCAGTTGTAAAAGTCTGAATGAAGAAGGAATGAACCTGATTTAGCTGACATTCAATGAGAGTTCTGTTCCCACTTATCACTTTATCTTCTAGAATTATGTTGTTCTTCCTCCGAGCTACTGATTTTTTACATTGTTCTGTAGTACTCAACACTGTCCATAGTTAGATTCAAGGTAGGTTTTAAGCATGGTGAAATACATAGATTGAAAAGAATCTAGAAAGGTGAGTTAAATTAGTAAGGTAAAGGTATGGATTAGATTTTTTGTTGGTTTATTTGTGGTATAACCTGGCTGATGAGAACAATATTTATGCATTTTAGTGGACTGCAAGCTTAAAATTATTGACATGTGATTGACTAGCCAAAGTAATATTTTAAAAGTGTTTTAGCCTGAATTTTGTGCCAAAATATAGAGGACACAATACTCCCTTTGTATGATACTTTAACCAAGACATAGCTGGAGTATTGTATCTAGTGCTTTATATTATAATTCATAAATAGATTCAACAAACCATACTACGTCTGGAGGAAAAGATATGACAGTCAGAAAATTCAGAAGAGAGAAGAGGAAAGGAGAGGAAGGAGAAAGGAAGAGAGGGAGGAAGGAGAGGAAAGGAAAGGGAAGGAGAAGAGAGGGGAAAAAAGGAAAGAAGAGGCGATGGGACAGTATGGGAGGGGAGGGGAGGGGAAAAATTGGCTGAAGGAGCTGGAAGTGTTTAGTGGAAAGAAGAAAAGGCTTAGCAGGGACATGAGTGTGTGTGTGTGTGTGTGTGTGTATGTGTGTGTGTGTACAGAAAAGGGTTTTACTCATACAGGAAACTCCTACTAGAAAATATTTAATTACCAATGCAAGTCATTGCCTATTCTAGAATTTATGCTCTATAATTTAGGGATTGCAAGGTTATTTTAATTTCACAGCTTCATGAGGGTAGCTAGGTGGCACAATGTATAGAATACCAACTGGGCTTGTAATCATGAACATTTATGTTCATTAATTCAAATATGGTACCAGATACTTCCTAGTGATGTGATTCTGGGCAAGTCACTTAATACTGTTTGCCACAGTCCATCATCTGTAAAATGAACTGGAAAAGAAAATGGCAAACCACTTCGATTCAGTATCTTTGCAAAATGAAAATAATAAATAATAAACAAAAAAGCAAATACAAACAAAAACTCTGAATGAGTTCCTGAAGAGTTAAATTTGACTAATTTGACAGTCACAACAAAATATAATCTCTCAGTGACATGAAACTATCTCCAAATATTTCCAGTTTTGTCATGTGAAAGAATCATTCCTTTCTACTTATCTTCACTTCCCTAGGGCAGAACTGAGACTGCTGAATGGAAATTATTAAAGAAGCAGATTTGGAATTTAAAATGGATATCAAGAGGTTATAGAATTAGATCAGGAAGCCATTTGATAGGATATTTAGTTCAGTCTACTCATTTTATCTAAGAGGAACCTGTGGGGCAGTTTGATTTTTAAAATATTTATGGCAGTCCCGGGTTTTGAACCAAAGGTTTGGATTTAAATCCTGCCCTATGTCATATTGTGATTTGAAATGTACAAAAAGAGAAGGGATTCCTTCAGATGTGATGATTCCCCTCTGAGCAGATGCTGGGTGACTTGTTGGACCTAGCATAAACTAGATTTATTCTTTTCTGCTACAAGCTTTCCCTATACCAAATATTCATATAGATATAAGAAGAGATCTATAGATTCCTATCTCTATCTAGATGACTTTTGAGATCTAATCCAACCTTGGAGTTCTATGAAGGTTTATAAGAAAGTCATTATAAGATTTAAAGATGTTGAGGCACTAGAAGTATAGATGTTGTTTGGTCTGAAGGGCAAGTTATCTTGGATTTGACAGAAAATAGAATAAGAAACAGCTATAATTTTTTGAGGAGAAAAAACAGGAGGTGCCACAGGGAATTTCTGCTTCCATGACTGAATAAACCACCGGCTAATTACAAATAAAGTGAAATTTTGTTTATTGTTTTTAAAGATGAAGAATGATTATGAATGTAAGACATTACCTAGATGAGGTATACTTGATGTTAAAGTTATATCTAGTGGGCCTTAAGGATTGCAAGATTTTATATGCTCATTTTCAAAAAATATCAGTATATGCTTTATATCAACATAAAGAAAACTGCCACTAACTTTTTTTCTCCCTGTACAATTATAAAATTCTTTGTTTAATGAATGGTACCATTTGGCCTGAACATGTTTTACTCAAAGTACTGAAGATTATCCCTATTTATTTGTACTTTGCTAGTCATTACATAGTAAATTAATGGGTGGTCTTGCCCTACTTCTGCCTGTGTGGACCAAGCATGGGTCTTAACCCTCAGTGCCCTGGGAAACTCTCCTAGATTATAAATTGTAGCAAAGGTGCAGATGCTGATCCGTAATGTTGGAGGAGTCAATTCACATCCTGCTTTAGGAATTTTCAATATCAGTGAAATCAGTGAAATCAATCCCGATTCAGGCATTTGCACCTTATTTTCCTCAAAGAAATATTACCAATTCCTCAATTTCTATCTAAAAAATTAACCAAAAAATTGAAAATTGAAAAAAAATAAACTGTTTAATTCCAGTTTGCAAGAAAAGCAAAATATAAATTACAGTGTGTTCTCCACACTTCTTCTGCCTCTTTGCTTTAAAATGATGGCTGCCAAAGGTATGTTTTCAAGAAGACAATTTAGGAGGTTTTCTGAAACAATATGTACACAAGGGAAACCAAAAATGGGCAACCATTAATCTTATATTTGTTCAGGATAAAGAGCTTTCAGAACCAAGTGTTTCCATTTTTCACTTATGGAAAGGACAGTCACTTTAGAACTACAAAAGCACCATTTCTTAAAGTCATTTAAAAGAGTGCCCTCCTAATGGTAACAAAAGATTTGGGAAGATAAAGTTTGGATACTTCCAAACGTGCAATGATTTATTTGTTCCTAGATAGGAAATTGCAGCATAGTATTTTGCCAGAAGGATGAAGTTTCACTGTTAAGCTTTTGTTTTCTGCAGTTATAAGCAGAGAGATGCTATTCTTAGTGTGGGATTTAAATGATTACTTTTAATGGCACTGAATAAATCCAGTTATCTCAGCAGAATGATGTACCAGAGTAAACTAATCATGATGAACTTACTAACACTTTGAGGACACAATTCATTTCACTTCTTGCCTACCTCAATTATTTGACTAGCTGCTGTAGAAGGTACTTGAATGTTTGCAGTTTCATAAGAGAAATCAATTATAAAACATCCCTGAAGCCCAAATATATACTGACTGAAAAAGGTTGATAATCGGCAAAACAATGGATTGGGTCAGAAGGTTAGAGTTTAACTTCTGCTTCTGGTACTTATAATCTTTGTAACCCTTTAAATTTCTGGGGCTGAATTTCCTCTTCTGCAAAGTGAAGAAGTTTGCCCAGATGATCTCTAAAGTCCCTTTCACCTCCTTATTTATGATTCTCTGAAGGAGATAACTACTGAGATTCACCTATCAATCAATAAGCATTTATTTAGTAGTTGTTGTATGTCTTATACTAGCACGCTATAATTGCTACACTAGAGGGCCATAGTGGTGCCATAATGCATAGAGTGCCAGTCTTGGAGTCAAGAAGACATCTTCCAGAGTTCAAATCCAGCCTTAGACACTTATTAAAGAAAGGAAAATCCTGAAATTAAGAACATTAGGGAAGACTTCTTGTAGAAGGTAGGATTTTAGTTAGGATTTGTTCTTGTTTGCCCTTTGGTCTCAAAGAGGGCCATGACATCAAGGAGATGATACCATGATATGTAAGTCATGGATTGAAGTGAGGGAGAGCTGTGCAAGGTCACTTGCCTCAGTTTCCCCTCCAGAGTCATGTATAGATCAGAACAATTGGAAATGGCCCTGGATGCAGTGGGAGATCTTTAAGCTAAAGTCTCCAACAGTTCTCAGTTTGACAGAAGCGGATGAATCCATTCATTGAATAAGGCTAGGTAGCAATTTTGTAAAAAATCTCTTTTACCTAGCCAATAATGAATAAATAAATGAACTAATGAAGGAATGAATAAATTACTCAAGCAATTAATTAATTAAACTGAAAGGAGAAGACCCTGAGGATTTCTGGCCAAAGCAGAAATGATTGCTATTTACATTGATTCGTTTAGGACTTAAAGGAAGCCAGGGATGCAAGCAATTGGAGGCACAGGGGACAGCGGGACAAAATGCTTAGAAATGGTATCTTTCTCAGGCAACAACCAAGAGCCAATTGCCACTTGATCAAAGAGTAGGTGTCCAGGGGCAAGGTGTAAGAAGACTAGCAAGACAGGAAAGAACAGGTTAGGAAGGCTTTGAGTGCTAACCTGAGCCTTTCCTGTTTGCTCCTGGAGGCAATAAGAGACAATTGGAATTGATTTGTGATTAGCAGAAAACGAACCTTGATCTTTTGGGGCTATTCATTCCACTTTGGGACAATTCTAATTCTGAAGATGGTTTTTCTTGCAGCAAGGTTAAATTTTCCTCCCTTTCTTTTAAACCCATTACTTCTAGTTTTAGGTTTTGGGGCCCAGAAAAATAATCCTAATCCTTCTCTTCCATCTGGTCATCTTTCAATTTCTTAATTATGATGTCTCCCACTATTCTCTGAGCAAAACATCCATAATTACCACCCTCCAAGTCAAGGTGCATTGATTAAATTCTAGGAATATAGAGAAAGACCAAATACAAATATATAAAATAAAATAAGAGAAACACATTTAATCCTTTTGCTATATAGTAGGCACCCAAGTATTTAAGAACAATTATTATCCCCACCATTGTCCAACCAGGTCTTTTCCCTAGGCTCAACATAATTGGTTCATTCAAACAAATTTCTTATGAGATGATCTAAAAACTCTTTATTATCCTGGTTGCCACAGTGGAGGCAATAGGAGGCTCTGAAGATGGCAGGCAAGAGGAAATACAAAGCCCATTCTCCCCAAGTCAAAATCAAGATCATAGAGACAGATGAGGAGATTGGCAAGATTGAAACTTTACCTGTCATGATATCCTGGGCATTAGGACTGTTTTTGAATCACTACAAAAGAAAGCTGGTCAGTTTTAAATGCCAGGACCTGTGCCTGCTTCCCACCAGAGCATCAGTTCCCTTTTTTGAAGGTTCAGTTGGCTTTGGGACTCGCCATGCAGGGAGATGGAAAAATCAATCCTGTAACTGGGGGAAAAGATGCCTTAGGGTTTCAGAAGTCCAGAAGCAACAAGAAAAAAATGGTGGTACAGGAAGAAAGGAGAAAGGTGAAGAATCTGGGATGAACTGGAAGCAGGAGGATGAGTGTGAAGACATAGAAACAGATGAGGAAGAAATATCACAGCTTCCACACCAATCCAGTTAAACCATTGGCTTGTTCTACAGCATCTCCTCCTTACTTCCCCAGCTCCTCTGTCCTTTCTCATCCTCCAGCACCCACAGTCTCACTTTGGTTGAGGTAGAAGATTATGACTCATAGACCTTCCCCTCTAATTCTTTTCTCTAGCCTTCCCCACCTCTTCTTCCCACCTTCCACATCTTGTAGTAAATTTTTTTGATTAAGGATGAGGTAAAAGGCATGGGGGGGGGAACTTTTTAAATACATATTTTTTTAAAAGAAGAAACAAAAATCTCGAGTTTTAACTCTCCAACTTTTCAATGTTTTCTTGAAGTGACTCCCTCACAATTCAAAAGAATTATTCAGATTTTTTTTTGTCCATAGTAGAATACGCAGTGATTGTCACAATCCAAAATCTAATTGTCTAATCCTAATTAATTCTCTTTTAATAACTATTTATTTATCATTAAATATTTCCAAATTGTAAATCTAATCTAACATTCAATTTTTTTTGTTTGTTTGTTTTACATTTTGAGTTCCAGGTTCCATCATTCCCCCCCATCCCTTCCAACACTTAGGAAGACAATCAATGTAATATCAACTATACATGTGAAGTTATGCAAAACTTATTTCCATTTTAGTCATGTTACAAAATTTTTGTTATCAGTTTTTTTTAAAGTATTCTCCAAACTGCAATCAGTTGATCAGTTCTTTCTGTAGAGGAAGAGAGCATTTTTTCATCAAGAATCCTTTCGGATTGTTTCTACTGTCAGTTGCTTCTCCCAAAGTCCCTTCAGTATAAATTTAGGAAGGTTGGAAGTACTCAGTTACCTAGGCACAATCACATTATCTTAGTAAATATTTTAAAATCTGTTGTCTCTCAAATCTGTTGTCTTTCTTCAAGAAGCAGTAGATAGCATTAATAAAGCTAAATCCACAGTTGACACTCAGCAGTCGTTTTGCCTTGGCCTCCAGATTATTCCTTTCCATGCAAAATAAAATCATTGCATTTTGATATCTTCATAATTTAACCAGTGATTTCATATTTTGTTGCCATAACACAGAAGCTATAATTGTTTAAATGCAAACCAGTGCCTGGGGATTAAATGATGGGAAATGCACATTTAAATTTAATTGATGTTTGAAAAATAATCTAATCAATGATACCATGTCATTTTTAGAAAGTTTGCTTGAAAAAAAAAGTTCACCTATAATTTATTGATATTGTGGCCATTATTTTCTATTTCAGTATGATTTATGTTAAGCATTTTTAAATTAATATCCACAAATATTACATCATTTTTGTCATGCTGTGTTATAAAACTGAAATGATTTTATTTCATTTAAATACAAGTTAAGGAAGTTTGGGTACATTGGTTCATAAAAAAGTAAAGTGCATGTAAATTTTTGAAAAAATATAAGCTATCTGTGTGTGGAAATTCATTGTAATTATTGTAAATTATTGTCATACATCAAATTTTGGTCTTTTTGCTACTATGCCTGAGGCATCTTGACCTTGGAACATATGAATTACATATATGACTTTTTTACAGTATTGAGAAAATCTTTGAGAAACTTTGCTGGGGGCAGGGCCCAAGGAGATTCATGGTTTAAAAAAGGCATAAACTGAAATGGCATCTATAATGGCACCAGAAATACTGTTTCAACAGCAGTAAATAAATACCTGTATTGCCCTTCAGCATCTTAGCCAAGAGACACCTAGTAGATATTCCTAATAGAAACTTTGTGTTTTTCTGCTAATAGGCCCCAGTGTGACTGTGCAGTGAGTGTCTACTGGGGTCCAAACTAAGAGGGGGCATTTGTTTTTCTTCCCAGAATACTGCCACAAACTTTGGGCTTACAATTCTAGTAGACTTTTCTTGCTCTTTGAACATTGTCAGATAGAGTAGAGCTGTTGGGGAGTGGGGGGAGAAAAACAAACTTCATGATTTGTATGAAATGAAATTGCTTTTCTAAGGAAGGGTAAAGATCATAATGATTTGGGGAGGAAAAAGAAGGGGAAATGGTGGCAATTCTTGCCCTTAGTAACTAGTCTCAGGCAAGAAATATTAAAACATTTGGGGGTTACTCTAGCATACTAGGCAAACTAATAAACAAAGCACAAATAAAAGAACATCATTTCTGTGGCTCACTACAAAATATCTAAATGTTTACCTAGCGTTGAATATTCATAGAATATCCATAAGAAATATTTACAAGGCTATCTGTCAACTTTATATTCTGTATCCATATCCTCTAACCTCTCTGGTAGGTTTTTAAATTTTTTTTCTGAGTTTGAATCTTCAACCTTTAAATACTGGAATTTTTCCAGTCATTAAGTGCTTATCTACTTTAAGACAATTATTGCTATGTGGAAATAAGACCTAACCAATAGAAACTTGTAGAGTCACCAGATTAGTCTCCTACTCATTGATAGTACCCTTCATTCATACCTCAATACTAATCTTGCCTTATTTTTTTTAGATTCAGAGGACAAAGACATTATCATTTCTTTTAACCTTCTCAGCCATACCAGTCTGTTTGGAGATGGTGTCTGGCTGCTTTATTATTCAAGGTTTAACTATTTCTGTCACATTGCCTAAGTAGCATTCTATCTATACCTGAACACTATCAAACCCAAATGAATCTTACTAATATGTTCTTCCTTTTGACACAGTTTTCTCAAATATCATTCCCATCTAAGCTTTTCCTTAAATTCTGACTACTAAGCTTTGTTCTAATAGCTCTCCTTTGATTCATATTTTAAAATCAAATAAAATAATTTTTATTCCTTGCTACAATTTTTTTCACTTTTTAGCTATCTTGTTTTCCTCTCCCCAGTTTTAGACAGATAGAGAAATAGATAAACACATAAAAGAAAACTAAACAAATACAAAAATGAACAAACTATCTATCCTCTTAACATTTTTGCTGCCTCAACTATTTAAAAATAGAACTTGCCACTCATATTTTTCCTCGCAATTTCTTTGCAGTTAGCAAATATTCAATATGAACCAAATAGGTTAACTGTTCTTTTTTAATTTTTATATCTTTCTCCACAAACATTTGATTATTTCTGTTCTCATTCTTCAGAAATATAAATGAAAAGGAAAAAAAAAAGGATTGTCTCAAAGTGACAATAAATGATCTCACACAGAAAGATGATTTCAGATCCCAATCTCAGAAGTGGTGAAATAGTTTTTCACAATGTGTACTGTTAGTCAATTACAAAACATTTGTCTTAGGATAATAAAAAATGAGTAGTTATAAGTTAGATGATTCAATCAAATAGGTCATTAGATTGAGTCTGATAAAATATCATCTGAATCCCAATTGCTATATATATATATACATATACATACATACTTAAAATTTCTGGGATTGTTTTATCTTTCCATTTGAGATGGTATAAGTTAATATTCTACAAAGAAGAAATGGGAAGGTAAAATTATCATGGATGGACGTAGGACAGCATATTCCTTCTTGCAAAATAGAATATAATCTATCAATTGAAATTATACCTTAAAAAAATGTGAAATTTTAATCATTTAGTAAATCATTCAGTTAAGTCAACCACTGGGAAGGACATTTTAATTACCATTAAGTAGAGACATCAAGAGATGAGTAAAGCAGACAGAATTGAATGAGAGAGAGGGATATCAGTTTAGGAGAGAGTGGCAGGATTGGGCTGACCTTTTCTCCTGAGCTGAACGATTGACAGAAGAGTATGGGGAAGCCTCAGGATTTGTTCATTTTACATAAATAGCAAGAAAAACAAATGCTATTCAAACTACTTCCACTCACAAACTATAATGTTGCCCTGAATAGCTGAGTAGGATTTGCTTCTGAAAAATCAAAATAAATTTCTATTACTCTGGGTGTTATGCCACAGTTCTTTTTAACTGTCCTGACTAAGTTTCCCTGTACTAGTTTCCCTTGTCTCAGTTTCCTTAACTGTTCTGTCTCAATCCCCTAAGCTGTAAATCCTCCTCTGGCCCATTAAGACTGAGGATTATTTGCTCTAAGGTTATAAATTGTTAGGAAGATAAACAAGAGAATAGACCTCTTGATTCTTTTCTGTCCTCAAGAATTTACAATATCCCTCTAAAATATTCCAAGATACCTTACTGATATCTTTATTTCTGTGTATTCAGACATCTTGTCTCTGGGTTTTTTAGGATTTATGGCCTCCCCCATCCTGACAGAAGTTTTCCCACTCTTCTTACCCCTTCCTTTGTTTAGAGAAAAGATATTTAAGAAGTTGGGGTTCCTCCATTCATGGCTGAAGGCTGGATGCTGGATGCTGTCCACTGGATTCTTTGAGATCACAGTCTCCTCCAGCTCTGGGAGCAACATGGATTCCTTGGTCCCAGTATATCTTTATCTCTATCTGACTAGATAATTTGAGATGAGAGTCCTGTCCAGTCAATTATACTCTCCCATTAATAAAATACTAAAAACTCTCTAATCTCTCACCTGCCTCAGTTTCTCTGGCATTACATGGGAAATAATTTCCTACTCCTTCTGCCCCTCAATCCAAGTTCAAGCCCTAAGAAATATTTGAAAGTTTTAATTGCCTTTTATTTCATCTAAATTTATTTGTTCCTACATATCAGCTTTGCTGTATCACAGTCATAATGTGGTATCACATATTGTAGCAATTGTAAAGTTAGAACTTCTTTGTGTTTCCATATAAAGCAATCTTATTAGCTAAAGCAGCTTTTTATAAAATAAAATCTAAATATTTCCATAAAAGGAGATTGTGACAAATTGATGCTACGTTATTTATTTCTTTTTAGGTTTATATAAGGGAGATTTCTATGACTTTTTATCATACACATATGATTAGAACATATGAAAGTTAGATTACCTTTAAAAATGTAATAATGTTGAACTACTTGTATTTATTTCTCTAAGAGACTTTATTGATATTTTTATATGTCATTTTGTCTGATGAACAAGCTGATTTTGGCAAGGTCTGGAAAGATTTACATGAACTGATACTGAGAGAAACAAGCAGAATCAATGCATGGTACAAAGGAGCAGCAAGAATGTGTGATAATCAACTATGAAAGGCTTAGTTCTTCTCAGCAGTTCAGGAATCTGAGGCAATCTCAATAAACTTTGGATAGAAATTCCATCTCCATCCGGAGAGAGAACTATGGAGATTGAATGTAAATAAATATATGCTATGTTCACTTTGTTGTTGTTGTTTTTCCCTCACCTGGTTTTCTCTTTTGTTCTTATAATTCTCTCTCAACATGATTAATAGAGAAATGTATATTTTAAAAGTAAATATACATGCATAAGCAGAAAAAATAAAACAATAATAGAAAAAAGAAATCATTTTATCATTACAGAATGAGGGAGAAGGCTGAAATTTTAATGATCTCAGTCTGAAAGGTGAGGGATTTAGGTGGTAGCTATGAAGCAAAGAAGCAAATAAGTAAAGATTTGTCAAGTAGGCTTAAATTAAGCAACAACTCTTCTAACTACAGGCAAGTCCCAAAATGCATGACTTTTATCCTTGAGCCACTCCTTCCTTCCTTCCTTCCTTTCTCCCTCCCTCCCTTCTTTCCTTCCTCCCTCCCTTCCTTCCTCCCTTCCTTCCTTCCTTCCTTCCTTCCTTCCTTCCTTCCTTCCTTCCTTCCTTTCTTCTTTCCTTCCTTCCTTCCTTCCTTCCTCCTTCCTTCCTTCCTTCCTTCCTTCCTTCCTTCCTTCCTTCCTTCCTTCCTTCCTTCCTTCCTTCCTTCCTTCCTTCCTTCCTTCCTTCCTTCCTTCCTTTCTTTCTTCCTTCCATCCCTTTCTTCCTTCCTCTAGAAACTTGCCATAGATTTAAATATAGCAGAGTAGTTTTGGGAAATAAAGATGTGTTTCTTAGCATACTTTGATAGTTTGTCATGTATATTTAGTAGAGATAATACTGTTTTTAAAGTGACTGTGTGTGATTAAAAATGCCCTTAACTCAAAAGGCAGGTATTAAGTGGTTACTTTGAAAAAGTATTGTGCAAAGTACTTAGGGAAATATAAGAAAAAATAATGACCTTCAAACCTTGTAGGGGAAGATAAAACATGAACAAATAAAATATAATTTGAGTATGATAGTTGTATAAAAGAGCTATAAAATGCTTTAAAAATTAGATTGAGAAGTTAGCCATTTCTAAATATCAGCCTAAATAATATCTATTTTCATAGTCATAACATGTATACATACATATATATACATACACATGCATGATGCATGCATGTGTGTCGTATGTACATACAGAAATAAGTATATGCGCATGTTTATATAGACACACCTAAGTATTTATGTATCTATATGTATGTTTATATGAAAGACTGTATAAATATGCATGTATATAAATATACATACATATATTATATACATATAGTTTGTGTGTGTGTATATATATATATATATATATATATATATATGAGTTTATTTATGCATGAAAAAATGAATAAAAACTTCTGAGCATTTGCATCATTTAGGAAATATAAGTTTTTTTCCTAGAGGGTCATTCTGGGTAATCTCCTTAGAGAATCTTTCTCATTATAAGAAAAAGTTAAAGGATAATTTTACCAAGGATCAGATTATTCATTGTTGTCTTCAGGAAGAATAATTAAATAGAGATTGATATATAAATATAGATATATAACATTCCTATCTTTTCCTGGATATTCGTGTGTGTGTGTGTGTGTGTGTGTGTGTGTGTGTGTGTATACACACATGAATGTGTATGTGTATATATATACATACATATATATTCATATAATATGTATAAAAGGCGGAGGCATAAGACATGTTACCTTTACCTGGGATACATTCTGGATATGTCTTCTGAGACTTAAAAACAAGAATTCCTTCCCATTTTAAATAATTCATCCAAGAAAAAATGCCACTCCCAAAATTAACACAACTGGTTCCATGATTTTATTTTCAATAAAAATGAGGATGCTGGACGAGACGGACTCTAAGCTTCCCATCTGAGCTAAATCTTTGTTCTTATTGTGACAATATCAAGGTAGACATAATGAATACATCATTAAAGTTACCTTGAGAACTAGGTTATTATGTAATATTGGGCAAGTCAACTCTCATCTTCAGGTTTTTTTTTTTTTTTTTTTTTTACCTGCTAATTATAGCACCTAACTTCCAGGAATGTAGTGAGAATCCAGTGATTTGACATATAAGTTATTTATAAGCTTTTAAAGAACAAAATCAATGCTAGTTATTATTTTTTTTTGTTATTATTATTATTATTATATGTGGTGATTCTGGTAATGTGTTTGAATTATTTTATATCTTATAAATTTGTTAAATTTATTCTATCAATTTTAACTTTTTTTAGAGTTTTCAAGATAAATCATCTCTTCTCCAAAAGAAATAATTTTATGTTTTCTTTCCCTATGCTTATTCTTTTGACTTAGTTTTCTTGTCATTACTATCATTAAAGTTTCGAGAACTATGGTAAGTAGTAACAGTGATAATGGGTATCCTTTCTTTACTTCTGCTCTTATTTGAAAAAGAAAAAAAAAACTCTAACTTTTTCCCATTATTTATTTTTTTAACCTTACTTTTATAAAAAAAAATTATTATTTTCTATCTTTTGTAAAAAAAAAAGTTAATTTATTCCTAGACTTTCTTGTTTTCTTTTAACTGGAAAAATGGGTTGAATATCATAAAATCATTTTTGAATCTATAAAATCAGCATTTTGTGAGGTTTATTAAATATCAATTAAGTATATTCTGTTATATTTCATACATTATATATATTTTGAACAACTGTACATTCCTGACATAAATCTGATTTTTATATAGCATATGATCTTTTTTAACATGTTGTACTTTATATGATATCTTATTTAAAAATTTTTGCATAAAGACTGGTTCATTAGGAATATTAATTTTTAGTATTCTTTATCTGTTTTCTCTCTCCTTGGTTTAAATATTAGAGTACATTGACTCTTTAGGCAGTCTACTTTGCTGTTTGATGGTTATATATATAAATCTAAAATCTTTCTACTTGCAACTTCCACCCGTTTCTCCTACTTCGGCCCTCTGCATCCAAGAAAAAGACAAGTTTATTTCCTTTTTCCAATTGGCAGCCATTCAAGTAGTTGAAGAAAGCTGAAGTTGAAGTTAAAAACTCATGTATATTAAAGTCTCTTTTCATTCTCAAGCTTCCATTTATCTTCATATGACACAATTGCAAGAAATTTTACCATGATGCTTCCCTTCCTTTGGACACACCAAAATATATCATTCTTAAAATGTGGCACGCAGAAATGAACAAAATATTCCAGTTGTGACAAGCTAAAATAGCGAAGAGTATAGTAGGAATAATACTTCTATGTACTTTTGACATTATATTTTTTTTACTGTGACTTAAGGTTTCACTAACTTTGGTCACCATTATCAAACTTTTGACTCATAACTGACAATCTCTTCAAAAGTCCTGCTTTATGCTATTGAGACAACTATGAATTCTAGAAGATTATTCCAATGGAGCTCAGGTTTAAAAAAAAAAAAGTTTAGTTTGTCAAACTGGAAGTTATATAGAGAGAACTATAATCAACAAACAATTTGAGACCATTACTGATCACAAAATAGAAATTTTTGATTACATCAAATTAAAAAGCCTTTGTACAAACAAAACAAATGCAAACAAGATTAGAAGGGAAGCAACAAACTGGGAAAACATCTTCACAGTTAAAGGTTCTGATAAAAGCGTCATTTCCAAAATATATAGAGAACTGACTCAAATTTATAAGAAATCAAGCCATTCTCCAATTGATAAATGGTCAAAGGATATGAACAGACAATTTCCAGAGGATGAAATTGAAACTATTACCACTCATATGAAAGAGTGTCCCAAATCATTATTGATCAGAGAAATGCAAATTAAGACAACTCTGAGATACCACTACACACCTGTCAGATTGTCTAAGATGACAGGAAAAAATAATGATGAATGTTGGAGGGGATGCGGGAAAACTGGGACACTAATGCATTGTTGGTGGAGTTGTGAACGAATCCAACCATTCTGGAGAGCAATCTGGAATTATGCCCAAAAAGTTATCAAATTGTGCATGCCCTTTGATCCAGCAGTGTTTCTATTGGGCTTATATCCCAAAGAAATACTAAAGAAGGGAAAGGGACCTATATGTGCCAAAATGTTTGTAGTAGCCCTATTTGTAGTGGCTAGAAACTGGAAAATGAATGGATGCTCATCCATTGGAGAATGGCTGGGTAAATTGTGGTATATGAATGTTATGGAATATTATTGTTCTGTAAGAAATGACCAGCAGGATGAATACAGAGAGGACTGGCGAGACTTACATGAACTGATGCTAAGTGAAATGAGCAGAACCAGGAGATCATTATACACTTCGACAACGATATTGTATGAGGACATATTTTGATGGAAGTGGATTTCTTTGACAAAGAGACCTAACTGAGTTTCAATTGATAAATGACAGACAAAAGCAGCTACACCCAAAGAAAGAACACTGGGAAACGAATGTGAACTATCTGCATTTTTGTTTTTCTTCCCGGGTTATTTATACCTTCTGAATCCAATTCTCCCTATGCAACAAGAGAACTGTTCGGTTCTGCAAACATATATTGTATCTAGGATATACTGCAACATATCCAACATATAAAGGACTGCTTGCCATCTAGGGGAGGGGGTGGAGGGAGGGAGGGGAAAAAATTGGAACAGAAATGAGTGCAAGGGATAATGTTGTAAAAAAAAATTACCCTGGCATGGATTCTGTCAATATAAATATAAATAAAAATTAAAAAAAAAAACAATTTGACCAATATTTGGGCATGATACCTGGGAAATTATAAATAATGTGCCATACTTGGGTTAAATATATATATATATATATATATATATACACATATATATATGATGTCTAAAAAATTCAAAAGATATAGTTTCTGGATAATTGAAGGTTTTATTAATAAGAAATCAGTGGTACATTTGAATAAGACCCCTGACAATGGTAGACTCACAGTTTATATGTTCCTGAGCATGGCAATTCACTTTACTGGTTAAAATTAATGAGAGAATATATATTACAATGAGAGTTTGGCTATATTAAAATAAGAGTCTTAAGGTATGTCACACTGAGCTCCCAAATCTTGGTCAAAGAGACAAAGAGATGTGTTAATTTCCTTAACAACTTGACAAAAGGAAGAATCCACACTTTTCCACACTAGTTTTAGTAAACACAATGAGCAGAGATCCAACTATTCACCTAAGCTTAGAAAGCCTTTTATTGTTTTTTTTTTTTAATTATATTTTAGCCATCTTGCCTGGCTAAGAATGATTTCCGATGCTGGTTGATTTCTGGATGAGGAAGTAGAAAAGGGGAAATCTTTGATCCTGATTCAATAATTTGTTATTAATACAAGAGAGAAATAATCATCTCTCTCATACATCAGCTGTAAAAATACACAGCAGGGGACAAATAGTTAAAAAGCCTTTATGCAGAAGAAATCTCTGGGATTTGCTGAACACAAAGCTCAGTATGAATTAGCACCTGATGGTATAGTATATTTTTAAAAAGAGCTAATCATCCTTTGTATTAACAGATAAGTCATACACACAGTGTAGGAAATACTAATTCCACTACTGATGAGGTTTAGATACAGTTTCTTAAAAGGACCAAAACCCGCTTCACTACTGTTCTACCCTAGTAGACATTTATATCTGAATCGCTACATCCAATTCTTGGGACCATTTCTTTGAAGGGACATTGTATAAGTTGGAGAACACCAAGAAAAGTGTTACTAATTTAAAGACTATACATCTTAAAAGACTATAGGATAGTTAGACAGGGATAAATATTTGAATAGAGGCGCCATGATTAGCTTTCTCCAAATATATGAAAGTCATGTGAAATGAAGGATAAGCTTGGTCCAGTTTGGCTTCAGGGGGAAGACCAAGGTCCAAATGACAGAGAGATAGATTTGTGTCAAAATCCATAAGGACAACCTTCCAACAGTAAAAGCTGCTCAAACCTAGAATGAGAAACTTAATAAAGTAGATTATCTAGTAAGAGGAAATTAGATTTGGATGCTCATGGCTTCTTATTAGAAATGTGGAATGGGAATTCACTCTTCAGGTTGAACTCAATTTTATCTGAGGTTCTTTTTAACACGACAATTGTAAGATTCAGACTTTTATTTATTACTTACAGAGACTTTTACTATCAGTGGTATCTTAATCTTATTAAGCTTCCATAGTTTCTTACCATCTCTTGTTTAGTATATTTTATGGTATTGCTTACAGAAACGTGAACATCAATGTGTAACCAATCCCAGATTTAGTTTATGGCCTCTCATAATGATGGGACAGATTATTTCTCACGATGTTTTCCTTGGCACAGAAGCAGTTCAGATTCTAGGTTTTCATAATTATACTACTCAACTGTAAAATGTCGATAATAATAACACTTTTCTCATAGGGTTGTTTTGAGAATCAAATGAGATTATATTGTTAAAACCATTTGGCACAGTGCATAGAACTCTGTCTATATTACACACACACACACACACACACACACACACACACATATATAAATATACATACACCCATATAGTAATATATGTATATGCTTGTAGGTAGCAATATTTATAGTTATGTATGTATATAGAGAGAAAATTATATGTGTATATATATATTTATTTATATGTATATGTGTGTATGTATGTATATGTGTAGGTATGTATATATACTTATTTCTATCCCTTCTCTTCCTTATGATGACTAGTTTCAATAGTATCTGGGACTCCAAAATGTGTATACTCTGCACTTTTCTGAGCACAGAAAGATGTAAGTGAAATAATTCCTCATCCATCAATCAGCAAATACTTTTAGATCATCTCCAAACCCTTAGCATTTTGTCCCATGGCTTCTGTTCTTTTTCTTTTCCAATCCATGTTTTTTCCCCATCTCTTCAATTATCTCTCAGAGTCATAGCTTTTATAATGAGAAGAAGATTGGTTTTGAATTTAAAAAAAAATACCTGGATTCAAGTTTGTATCCCAGTAAGCATGGGAAAGTATCATATTATTTCTGGTCTTAGTTTTCTCATCTTGAAAATGAAGATCTCATTTTTATGGATTCCTGAATGGAACCTTAAGTTTCAAGATTTAAATCCTAGGAACTAGGAACTAGGAACTTCTACATGTTTACCTTTCTTCTTTCTCTCCTGAGATTCATAGTTATGTGTTGGGGGTAGCAATTCCAAGTTCCAAATGATGCATTTGAGTTTCAGGCATGAGATGTTGAGATTGAGGAAAGCAAGTGGCACCAAATATTGGGGTTTGGTCACATAAAGAATTCATAATGGCCATTCTCTTTGGCAAAAGGTGGGTTTATTTAAGTGAAGAGATTATAGACGAAATGAAGGATGGACACCAAGAATGATAAATACGAAATAGATTTGGGAGACCATATAGTTAACATTGGAAAAGCCATGTTCCCTAGTAGAACTCACAATTTACAAGGAGAAAAGGAACACTCCAAGAGGTAGGAGCATGACCTTAACTGGAAAACTAAATCCACAGAGGAGTTTAGCACCCTAAAAGAATTAATTACCTATAGAAACAGAGAGACACCGTAAGGCATGGGGGAGGTAAGGGAAAGACATAGAATACCATGGCAGGTTTTAACCCAAAAGAGGTTCAGTAAAGATGGCAAGAGCCGTGAACAGATTTATAGGGGAAATTTAACCTTGGGGGTGTGACATAACATATTTCTGACTGGACATATCAAAGTGCGGTTACCCAGGATCTCCACAGAGAATGGGACTATAAGGTAAAACTGATCCCCATCAGTGCCTTCCCTGCTTGCCTTAGAGAGTAATTTTATCAGTACTTCAGGCTCTCTCTGCTAACCTCATCTAGTAATGCAGGACTTCATCAACAATGTTTCCTAGAAAGTTGAGCCATTTTGTCTATCCTACCAAAAGTAATTTACATTCTCTTTACCTTATTACTTATCAACACTCCTAATCTGTTTATGCACATATTTCTATATCATATATAAAACAATACATAATAATGATTTGGTGGTAGATTGGTATGGATGGAACTAATAGTACTTTAATTTCAGAATTTCTAAAAATGGGAATATTTCGACTCTTCTAAATTGCTATCAGAACTGTAATAAAAAGTTTTTGCTCTTAATAAGGTTTATAAAAAACATATACATTTTGGTGGTATACTAAAAAGACTTGTCTCCACAGTCGGAGAATTTACTTTTAAATTTCACCTTTGAAACTTACAACTTGTATGCAGAAGGTCATTAACCTTCTAGGGCTCAAATAAAAAGAGAAGGTTGGACTAAATAGCCTCAGAGGTCCCTTCCAGGAAAAGTAGTATGAACCTTTGTTCAGTGCAGTTGTAATGGAATCCAAAAAGGACAGGAGATTTTCTATAGAAAGTATTGGTCCTCTACCTTCCTTTTATATTGCAGAAACTATGATTAAAAGGATTACCTTTGTCCCTCTCGGTGGAAGAAGCAAAGCTTGAGGAGTCAGCTTTTGTTTCAAACAAGTGAAAGCAAACCACTGGCTCAAGGCAACCTTTTAATGATCTGGGATTTAAAGGGAAGTAAGTGTATTATATCTTTGAAAACCAATTGTAATGCTTCTACTTCTGTTATTCAGGCACCCACTACATAAAACTCCACATCTCCATTACTTAAAAGCTTGAGTGGGGTTGCAGGCAAAATTTCAATATGTGAAACTGGCAAATCAATAAAAAGATCTGGGAACAATATTTACCTTGACTAAAAACACCCTCAGGAGTATAAGAGGGAGCCTTTTGGCCAATGTGTCTGTTTGCTAATAATACAAGCCCTGGTGCAGTCAGATACTCACTGACAAATCCTCCTGTCACTGTTCCACCAAAAACAACCTGAAGCCTTTTAGAAAATTGGATTTGTCAACATTATTGAGTTTTGTAGCTATATATATAGCAGATGAGGATGAAAGATTATAACTTAAGCAAAAAAGAGGGAAAAAAGTTCTATATATGAAAAATTATTAGGACTTGAGACTTTTTTTTAATCTTCCCTGAGAGCATGAAAAGTGCATGATTATTAAATTATGTCTATGTAACCCTGGGTTCAAGAATGGCCATTTCCATAATACTCTCATTGGTAAAAAGAAGGATAGCAAAAAAAGAAAAAAAAAGAAAAAAGGGACAAAAAGACAAAGGGAAAAGTATGATTTTGATAGGCTGAGTAAGACTGCAGCAAAAAGGTTAAGTCCTTGGTAGCCAAGTAGTCTTTAAGAAGGGACAATGACAGGAAATGGTTTTGTTGTCCTTAAATTGGCTTTGCTGCATTGGGACCTTGTTGAAATTATTGCATTTCAATCCCTGAGGTATTCCTTTACTATATCAAGCCCTACCTGTTCCTTGCTCATTAGTTCATTAGGAACTTATCCCACCTTATGGCTTCTTTCTCCTTGGTGATGGTAAATTCTTAAGAAATTTTGCCTATTTACTAAAAGTCATAATGGTTACTTCATTAGGGATATAGCTTGCCTTATGATATCTTCCTCCTTGTTATGGCATCTTCCCCCTTATAATTGCAAATTCTGCTAAGGAACTTAGCTCTTTGCCTTTCCCTTTGCTAATTTTTTTAGCAAACCCCTTTTGGAATATAGCCTGTCTACTCACAAGAAAATCTTTACTCCTTATTTTCCAAGATACAATTTTTTTGAGATACTGGTCCAGAACTTTAGTGTGTATTTTGGGGTTCAACATTCCTGTACCCCATAAACTTGATGTTTTTGTGAGAGCCCTTCTTACTTTAATAGAGGATCCTTGTAGTTTCATATCCTTTGAGAAGAAACCCACAAAGAAAGATGATGGTCATTGAATGGCAGACAACTCAGTATGTCCTATTTTCTAGCTTCCCTCCCTAAAGACATCAGATAATTTCCCTTTGGGTAAGATCCAGGGCTGTTTTTTGGTTGTGGTTAAACTGATGTCCTTTCCTCCTATTTGGAAAGCATGTTCACTTACTCTGTGTATCACTTAACATTTCCTAATTTAGGTAACTTTTCTAATTTTTGTTTGTTATTTGCTTGGCTAAATGGTCAATTCACTTCACTATTTGTGATGGACTTTGGCAAAACAAGCATTTGGTGGGAAGTGATCAGACTTTCACATATAACCTTAGGAATAGTCTTTCTTCTTTAAGGTGTGGTGACCAAGAAAGTACCTTTAACCAAAGGGAAAAAAGTCCCTATAATAGCAATATAAAGGGGCAGACATTTTAATTCTTGGCTGATATTGTCTCTCTTGGAATTGCAATGCCAGTGATTTCCTGTTCTCTTCTCCTGTTCTCCTTAATGAAAGTAAATAAAGAAAGAAAGAAAATAAAAACCTCACAACCTCATTTAGGAGAAAAATAATGGACAAAATTTTAGAGATATCTTTTGATGCTTCCCCATATGCAACAGACATACAGTCATAAACACACACACAAACACACACTACATCTTGTTACCTCATTATTCTGGTGAATTTTCAGATGAACATTCTTGTAAGCATCTTAAAAAATTCATATGCAGGATCAAGACCATCCCTGGTGGGAGAAGAATATACTTTTAAGTAAGATCCTATGTAGCTAAGATTGGAAACATATTCTGCTCAAACACTGGCAGTTAGGTAAATGTATTAAGCCAAACCCCAAAGTCTTGAGTTTTGAACTGACATTTCTAGTAATTTTTGAGGCATGGATCTTTAAAGCTAGAAATAATGATGATGGCAATGATGATGTCATCTGAGGTCGATCTTGATCTGAGTTTTTCTGACTCTAGTTCTAGCACTCTATCCACTTCTCGATAGATAGATATAATCTTGTACAAAACTTTGATTCAATCTTCTTAAATTATAGATACTATAGTTCAGGGTTTTAAATTCCTTTTTTTCTTCTCTGACTTCTGGCAATCAAATGAAACCTATTGATCCTTTTCTCAGAGGAAAAATGCTTTAAACTGCATACAATAAAATTCACAGGTCTACCAAGGGAACCAACTATATTGAAATATAATTATCAAAATATAGTTTCAATTATTCACCAACCTGATGCTGAAAATTTCTGCAACTTGCCTTATTTCCTCATTGAGTAAACTGAGTTACAGAAAGAGAACATAGCTATGTATGAGGCTAAATAAACCAAGTTTTTTGGGTACAAGCCCAGAATTTGAATACATTGTTTAAAGGTTTGCTGTTGTTTGTTAAAAATGTGAAAAGTTTCCTAATCGTATTATTGTTAAGAAAATCCTTTCGTAGGGAAGTAAACTGAGTCCTGTGAGGTTAAGTGACTTGTTTAGGAACCAGTATTTAAGGAACCATATCTCAAACAGAAGCCTTGCTAAAGGGAAATGGAGATGGGAGAAACAGACATTGTTTCAGACTTGTGATTTTAATGGTGTTGTATCATACTCAAAGAGAAACATGGTGACTCAGTGAGCATTCATTGACTTAGAAGATTACATATTAACATTATTTAGGTTTTATTGCATTATATATATAAATGCTTTTCCAGTTACATTTTAATCTGGTTATGGGGGTATTAGGGCTCCATGTTTACTACTTCAGGTATTAGAATTCTTACTAAGGAATAAAATTCAGCATATGGAGAAAAACAACAACTCTTCTACCTGAATTTTGCTGGAGGCTGAGAACTCAAAAGCTTGAGTATCACACAGCTAATTAAAGCAGAGCTGGCCCATGAATGTCTGACTCTGAGGTTCTCTCTAATCACTCCATGCTCACACACTAACATACTTTATATGCTTGGAACTTAAATTGTTCATTGAGTTAAAATGAAAATTCCTGTTTGGCTTAAAGCTCAGGAAACTGAAGATTTAGGCAATTATGTTGTAATTAATCCATCTATTTAATAAAAAAGTCACCCTGGAAAGTTCCTCTTGATGTCTAATCCCAGGGCAGAACTAACTTCAAATTCTTGAGCTAAATAATGGCTGACCTTGAGATTTGTCATCAGGATGGACTTTGCCATTTGGACCACCTGCTGAGTCTGTTGTCCAGGAACTAGACTCAGTTCTGAAAGGATTTGGGATCAGTGGCTTTCATTTTTTTTTTTAAATTTTAGACAGTTGAACAGTATTCTGGCCTAAGGGTAAAGAAGACCTAGCTTGAAACCCTAACTGAAGATCAGGAAAAGTACAAGAGAAAATGCAAATTTTTTTTGAAAAAAAAAAAAAAAAAACAGGACTTTCTTAATAGAAGGCTAGACTTAGGATCAGGAAAACATAATTTTCCTCCCTCAAATATCTATAGATGTGCAACCCTAGACAAATAATTTTTCTGTACCTCTTTTATCAATTATAAAATGAAAGGGTTAGAGTCTATGACCTCCAAGCTCCTAAATCTAAAATCTGTGATTTGCAATCAAGCCAACTCTGAAGGACTAAAGAGGTGCTTATATGTATGTGAATAAAAGAACTACAATGACAAAATTATTGACCATTGAGTATAAAAATATGGTGATAGAAGTGAGACTAATATAGCATGTTTCCTGAGTGGGGGACTGAGTAGCATATCTGTGAAATTTAGCTTTTAATTTTATTTTTGTTACTTAATTACTAGGACTTAGTTTACTTCCTTACAAAAAGGAGAACTGAGTTAATAACCCGGTAAATAGGGTACCATGCCTGAAGTCAAGATCTGAGTTCAAATTTGTCTTTAGACATTTACTATCTATGTGATCTTGAGAAAGTCAGTTAACATCTGTTTGCCTCAATTTCCTCTTCTGTAAAAATAATAATAATAAAAGCACCTTCCTCTCAAGAATGTTGTGAGGATCAAATTAAATAATAATTATGAACAGCTTAGCATAGTGCCTAGAATATAAGTACTGCATAAATATTAGCTTCTATTCTTTTTCTTCTTATTATATTTTAAGGTCTCTTTAATTTCATTCCAACCGTGATCTGGTGAATATCAAGGAGCTATCCTCTCTGATTTAAGTAAAGTATAATCCCAAATCAGGCAAATCCCCATGCTCAATATTATAAGATCCCTCAGGAGATAATTTCATCTTCTATCCTTTTGGAAATTGTAAACATACACATGTATAAACACACATATTTACACACATTTTCACACACATATTTATATATTTTATTAATATCTATCTATATATCTACATCTATAGAGAGATGTATCTATTAATATACATGTAACTTGTTTTTGTCCCTTTCCTATATCCCTCTTAGGTAGTAATTTCTTTAAAGACAAAGACACTATCTTAGTCATTCTTATATTCCTTAGTGACATGCACAGTAGGGGCTTAATAAATGGTTATTTAATTGAACTTTGCTTTTCCAAATTTAAGTGCAGAGACTGACTGTAATTGCTGTGTATAGTAGGAAAAATATATATTTATAAAAAAAAAATGCCTCATAAACTTACCCTTTGAAACTCACATTCAACAAGAATAGATTTCTGGGTAAGAGCAATGTGGTGTGTGCCTCTGCTATGTTTAAATCTTCTATGAAGGTTATGCCAAAATTAGGAGAACTAAAATATAATGTCATTTAACTCTACCTTCTCTGCCACTCTTTGAACCTAAAGACTACTTATGCTAGTAGTATCAGTGCAGTCCCCATTACACAGTTTTATTGTTTTGTTATTTTTTCTTTGTTTCTTGTTTAAGTTTATTTTTCCATGCTTTTTTTTCCTCATGCAACCTTGGTAGTATAGAAATGATTATGACAATCTGTTATAAAAAGACTAGGGTCTAATGTCTTTATAGGCTGACAAGTCTTTTGAATTGAAATCATAGAGTCATGGAAAGAGGGCTTGACCAGGTAACTCAAAGCATTAAGGAGATGAAGGACCTGCGGGAAATAGTTCTCTCTGAACCTGTCTGTTTATGTTACATTGAAGCATTTGGACTAGTTGACATCTAAGTTTCATTCTTATTCTTATGTACAATGATTTTTATTACCCTGATCAGTGGTTGAAAGGATCTTTTAAACATCAATCATTTAAGCAGGGTAAATAAAAATAAGTTATGAGGATAACTTAGGATAACTTATTTTTCCTGATTGAGACTCAGGATCACAGCAGTTTGAACTAGAAAAGATCTTATTAATCATCTCCAGGGATTCTTAAACATTTTTGTGGGTATCATCAGCCCTTTTAGTATTCTGATGAAACTTACAGACCTCTTCTCAGAACAATGTTTTTTAAATTAAAAAAAAAATAAAGTATTACAAAGGAAATTGGTTAAATTGGAATGATTATGAAAATATACATTTTTTTTTAAAGTTCCTATATTCCAAGTTAAGAATACTGATGTAGGGTGAGATCCTCACTCTTATTTTATAAATAACAAAACAGATCCAGAAAAATGACTTTCACATCAAAAAAGTAGCTAAGCTGGGATCTGAAATTTAAGCCAGATATTCTGATTCTCATGACAGGTGTAGAATATAAATTCATTGATTTAATTATTTTATTTAATGATATGTGTCTATTACAAAAAAGGAAATAAAGACTATGAAAAATCATAATGATTTTTAAAAGTATTTGACTTTGAATATTGCAAAAAAGTATTTGTGTTGAATACTGCCTTTATTATGTTTATAGTTTAGGAGAAATAATAAACATTGTCCAATAATTAATCCAACTTTAAGTAAACTGCAAAAAGAGTCTATTTTGATCATTAAAATGAAGAGCAAATTACTTATGGCTGGAAGGAGAATCCTACAAGAGGCTATTGATCATATAAAAACTTAAAAATAGGTAAAAATTGGAAAAAAATTGAAGCTCTGAAAAAAGAGCATTCTAGATAAAAAAAAAATATCAGAAGCAAAAGTGGGGAGAGGTAGAAGACTCCCTCCTAGAGAATTTTCCAGAAATTAAAAAGTAAATCTAGTTAGCATAAGATATGTGTGATGTGAACCATGGTATACCACATTCAATAGCCAGACTGGATCTAAGTGATTTCAATGCTCTGATTTGTTCTTGTCAGCTAACCACTGCTTTCCACTTTTCAATTCCCTTGAGTCAATAACATCAGAATGGAGTGGTGAGGTGGAATGGGAGTGGGAAGAACTAAACAAATAAACCAAAAAAAAAAACCTGTCCCTTCTAAAAAAAATGCTTTCTCTTACTGTATATAGACAAGTCAGAAAGATATGTCATATCTCATTTTTTTCCAATGAATAATAAGATAATAAGACACCAATGAGTACATACTGTTTGGTACAGTTACCATTGACAGTTGTCTCCTAAATCTAAGACCAGACATGTTCTTTTTATTAGGAAATCACTGTGATTCCTTTTCAGAAAGTCTTTTCTGTTATGCATTCCAACTGGTTTGCTACCTCTTGAATTTCAAAAGAAGTTCTAAGAATAATGAAAACAGCAAGATATGACCTTGCAATTGATGAATCAATTGACACTAGACTAGAAATATGCACCGTGTGACAGCAAAAGAGTTTAATGTGCTTTTGAGAGAAAGTCACTTGTTAGGTTTTTTAAAATGCATTTAATACTATAAAACTCAAAAGACCAATATTGAGGAAATACTTTAAAATGATTAATATGGCTTATAAGGGTCATTTTGATTGATGCCGATATGGTCCCCTCAAAAATTAAAGCAAGCATTTATACTATGATATAAGAAATGCAATTGGATAAGATCTTGGTACTTGTGACACTGGACTGGAAATATCTCTATAAGTCATCATTGTGTTTGTGGAGATTCTAAAATAGAAGGGCCATCATAATCTTCATCATCATCCTTTTTTTTTTTTAGCATCAGCCACCGTATCTGAACCAATACTGATTTTATGCCACTTTTTCACAACTAGATCATTGCAATAAATTTTCAAGTAATTACTTTCTCTCAGCAAAATATTGAAGTCAAAGCAATGCTTTGATATCCCTCCTGCTTCCTTCATCTTTTTTTTTTTTTTTTGGAAGCTTCCTGTTCTTTTTTCTTAGCCACTGCTTTCCTCTAGGTGACACTCTTCTTTTTGAAAGTACAAAAGTTGGATGATTTCATTCACCTGATTATTCAATCCTATCTTCTAACTTCCAAGGTGGGAATGACTGAAAGGGATGCTTACTAGCTCTGGGTCAACAATGTTTATATTTTAAAAGGAATCAATGGTTAGCCTAAAGAAGTGAAATTAATTTTGGCAGCATTTTTGGCAATATGACAGTCTGGTTTTGGAGAATCTTCCTGGTAGTCTTAGCAACATCACTTCAGATTTATCCTGTAGATTTTACTCAAACCATTACTAATCACTTTCAGCATTGTACTCAGTTATTTCAGCTGTCACCACAATCTTAACCCTAAAGAGGTAAACTTTCAGTAAATTAACCATCAATTAAACATCAATTCCTAATATGCCTTTCCAAGACCCTCTCCCAAATCAAATACCAATTTCTGGAATCAAATTAAATGAGAGTGGTGATGGAGGAAGGGAATAAGTATCTAAATAGTGCCATCAGGCTATATCCCCAATTTTTAAAAGCTGAGATCCCTCTGAAATCCCTCTTTCTGACATTCAAATTTCTCTATAATTTGGCTCTACCACTCCTAGATAACTATTCTTTAACATAAACTCTGTGCTCTAACCAAGACAGCTCTTGTTTCTCCTTCATTTTTGAAGAGAATCATGACATTATGGATGTCATATATTCCTTCAGATTCCTTAAAATCCAGTGGTAAGACAAAAGTCAAGATCACTGGTGTTAGCCAGACAAGACAATTTTTCACTCATCCCTTTAGTAAATATCCAATGTTTATTCCCACTAGCTAATCTTTGCTTAGAGACATTGTTATATGGTAGACATATTGTTTAAATCTTCTTCTAATATATACTTATAGTGTGAACCTCCCTGGCAAATAATTTTGTCTCTTAAATACTTCCCAGACAACTCTATGACTATATATTATTTTATCATTAGGAGAGGGATCTCCCTCTCCAGGCATTCCCTACACCAAAACAAAAAAAGAAAGAAAGAAAGAAAGAAAGAAAGAAAGAAAGAAAGAAAGAAAGAAAGAAAGAAAGAAAGAAAGAAAGAAAGAAAGAAAGAAAGAAAGAAAGAAAGTTTAGATCAAATAAACAAAAATCTTTGCACATGCTATCCCTCAAATATCAATAATCTCTCTTTTCTGCTTATTGAATCATTCCATCAAAATATGGTTAAGCACACTTTGTCTCCACAAAAATAGTCTAAGTGCTCTAGTACCTAATGGGCTTATCTTTTTAAAAAGTCCTATTGAACATAAGGTAATTATTTAGTACTTTATCATAAAATCTTATACTGTTTTATTGTATAATTTTTACATTCAATATTTCAAACCTGCATAGCACTACATGTTTTTTCAAAGAATGAATTATAACTCTTTATTTTATTTCAAAAACAAATTCCCTTCGATGAGAATGGGATCCCCTAGAAATGTGCTCTTTGTAAAATTTAGTTACATTCGTTGTTGTCAATACAAAATTTTATGATTATTATTCAAATTCCCTTATCTTTATACTTGAAAGTCTTCTTCCTAATCACTAACAACATTTGTGTTTGTTATTGCAATTATTCAATTTAAACTCTGTCTTGAAATTTGCAAAGTATGAATAATTTTGAGTGGAATTTCATTTTCTATTTCTAGACGTTCAGGACATTTTCTGGTAATATTTTTAAAATAATATTCAGGTAATTTCATATCCCATATTCTCCTGGGAAATCTAATATGCTTAAATTGTTTGAGCAACTTCTGTGTTTAAGATAACTGTTTTGTTACATAGATATCCTATTTTATTTTATTATTATTATTTACTTCTCTTCTCCCAGATTGTCCTTCTCTTTTGTATATTTGCATTCTCAAGCATTTATTCACTCTATTGTTTCTTTTCTGAGGGTTACCACTGTAGTTTCAAAATTTCTTATTATTATGCTTAATATCTTTCCCGTGTAGGTCAGACATTCTACTTTCATGATACTTCTCTTTTTTATAGTAAATTTATTGATTTTTAATAAACATTGCTTTATGAATCATGTTGGGAGAAAAAAAAAATCTGAGCAAAGGGGAAAAACCATGAGAGATAAAAAACAGGAAAAAAAAAAAAAAAAAGAAGTGAACATAGCATGTGTTGCTTTATATACAGGCTCCTTAGTTCTTTTTCTGCAAACATATAATATATGTATAATTTATAATTTCCCTCTTTTTCTGCAAACATATAATACATGTATAATTAAGGGAAAATATATTATCTTATACACACAAGCTTTTCTTTAGAGTGGACCAATTCATATTAAAATTAGAATATTACTCTAATTAAAAGTTAGCTCAACTCACATAAATATTTTTCCTTTGATAATGACAGAATATACAACTGAACTCTAGAATGATTTGGATTTGAGAAAAATCCCAAGGTAGTTCAATCAATTAAATTAATATATGATAATTTGGAGAGGAAGATACCACCAGGTGCTAAGGGAATTGATTTCACTTTCATAGACATGGTACCTGAACTGAGTCCCAAAGGAACAAAAGGATTCTGAGAGATCAGTTATAAGAGGAAGTCAAAGATGTGGCTCATTTTCCTTTTCTTTAAAGGATACTAACTTGCTATAGAATTCAAGTCAGGATTATACCACTAGTTAAGTGAGGAGTCACAGATGGTGTCCAGTGAAGTAGGAAACAAATTCTTGAAAGGTCTTAAATGTCAAAGTAAGGAGTTTGTATTTTGTCTTAAATGCAATGGGGAATGGATGTTTTTTGTTAATTTCTTATTCTCTAGAGAGACCATCATTATACCTTGCTTTAAAAAAATCTTCTGATGTTATTATATTTTTCTGAATGAGAGCAAAGTTTTAAACAAAATCCCATCAACTTCTGTTATGGAAAAGTGGAGTGCAGTGATCCTCTGACAACTACACTTTTTAGCCCATGTTTGTTTTTCATCTTCAGCATTAATAATGATCAGCCATTCAAGTTCAAAGGCAATTATTAATTTTATGTATTTGAAAAAGTTCTCAGTACTGTTCATTCCATTTTTATTATGAAAGTCATAAAATGTATGTTCTTTAATAGAAGAAGACAAATAGACCTCTAGAAGATTTTTTTCCCTTTAGTTATTCCCTCTCCTGAGAAAAATTTAATTCCTTCAAAGTGACAGAAGAATCCATTCTCTTATTTTATTTAATTAATGTCTATGTTTATTGGTTGGAACTTGTTGTTTGTTCAATCATTATATGTTTACTTAGTACTTATTAGCACACTTTAAAAAGTATTCCAAAATGTTTTCACTGGTAAAAGAAAAGGAAATTAAAGAAAAAGGAGAGAAAAATTAAGATATAAAAAAGATCTTACATTATTTTTATTGTGATGATTTAAACCTGAAATAAATCAAATGCATCTGAAAATTGAAATAAAATTAAGGAACAAATAAGTTTAAGAAATATTAATTTTTTCTGTATGCTATTTGTCCATTGAAATAACAATTGGAGTTAAATTTATCGCATATTTTTGGAAGAAACCAAATGTAAAAAAAAAAAAAAGTGAGAGAGATGCTTGTGTTTTTTTAAATAGCCCAGAATGTGAAATTTATAATAAGATTGTGGGAGGTAGGAGGGGTAAGGGAGTCAAAAAGAAAAGACCAGAAAGTTGGTTTGTATTTCTGAGAGGCATTTCTGAACTTTTTATTTTAAATCTTCTTTTTAAAAGTTTTGAATTATTTTTATGGAGAGGTTTGATAAGTGCTTGTAGTGGTAATATTTTTTCTTTGTTTTCTTTTTCAAATTTAATTTTATAGAATTTTCATATGCAAATTATTTTCCTTCTACCTCTCCCATTTCCCACATTGATAAAAAGAGAAAAAACAAACCTGCTACAAAATGTATAGGAGAGCAAAATAAAGTCCTGTATTGGTCATGTCAAAATCAAAACAAACAAACACAAAAAGGGCTCTCTATCTGGAGGTGAGTATCAACCCTCTGGAATTGTGTTTGCTACTTATGTTGTTCATTAGAGTTCTTAACTCTTTAGAGATTGTTTTCAACATTTTTGTTACTACATAAATTGTTTTTCTGATTCTACTCACTTCTCTTTGCATCAGTTCACATGAGGCTTCTTAGTTTTCTCTGAAGCTATCACCTTCATTTCTTAGTGTACATAGTATTCCTATAACAGAGCTTATTTAGCTATCTTGTAATTGATGGGCATTTCTACAAGTTCCATTTCTTCACTACCACAAAAAGATTTGCTGTAATATTTTTATAGATATGGTTCATTTTTCTCCTTCTTTGGACTCTTTGAATTAAAACTCTAGTTTTCGTAATGGTACTGCCATCTCAAAGGTTATGCAATTTAATTATCTGTAGATTAAGCTAACAAACTTTTCAGGGCATATCTTTAAATTGTTATCCATGTATATAAAAACTATTGTTTATCAAGGTTACTGAAAAAGTAAATAGTGCCATCTTATGGAAACTAGCAAGAAATATGGATACTGGTTCTTAATATAAAGAAAATCCTAAAACCCTAAATTGTACTACTCTTCTATTTAATGACTGGGATGTAGCAGGGAAATGTAAAATGAAAACCCTACCCAACTCACCCAATCTTCCTGATAGAGGGATCCTGTCAGGCTTCTATAGTAATACTTCTGCTTTAAGGCTTACAAGGCACTTTATATGTATGTTACATCCTTTGATTGTTATAATAGTCCAAGAAGATTGTATTTGTTCGGTCATTTCAGTCATACACAATTCTTTGAAGTTTTCTTAGCAAAGATACTGAAGGACTTTGCCATTTCTCTCTCTGTCTCATTTTACAAATATGGAAACTGAGGCAAATAAGTGACTTTCCCAGGTTAACATAGTAAGTATCTGAGGATAGATTTTGAATTCAGGTTCCTTGACTCCAGTCCAATGCTTCACCCACTGTTCACATGGTAAATATCTGAAGCTAGATTTATTCTCAGGTTTCTCGACTCCAGTCCAGTGCTCTACTCACTGTTCTACCTGAACATCCATCCCCATGAAATAAATTTCTTATTGCCAATTTAGATAGAGAAAACTGAAGCTTAAAGAAGTTGAAGCAACTAGGAGGTATATTGAATAGCACATATGACTGGAAAACCTTGATTCCAAACTTTCTTTATACACTCATTAGTTGTGAGACAAGTTGGTTAAATCCTCTATGCTTTAGTTTCCTCATCTGTGAAATGAAGGTAATAATAGCATCTTCCTAGAAGGTTTATTGTGATGATTAAATGAGTTAACATATGTAAATCACTTTGCAAAGTTTAAAGTTCTATATAAACACTTTTTATTGCTCAGGATTACAAAGTTATTAAATATCTGAGATGTATTTTAACTCAGATCTTCCCCATTCAAGTTCTATTGCCAAAACAAGTATATAGCTTTTTATTTTTTAGTGCTTAACAAAATTCTTACTACAAAAGATTTCAATTTCTAAAACCCATATGAAAATATGAAAGAAACAAAAAAACCCTGCTTTTTCCTTCTACCTGTGACCTAATTTTCCTATGGTTGACTTCTAATCATTATTATTTTATACATATCCCACCTTTTTTCAAGCTGTTGAGATTACATTTTATAGTAAAAATTAGGACAAAAAACTGCATTAATAGAGGAAAGTTTTGGCTGAGAAACAGTGATCGCAAATGCAGAAGGAAAGTGTGTATACATATCTATGAGTGTATGCATATACATGCACACACACACACACACACACACACACACACACACACACATAGAGCTCTCAATAGGTGGACTAGTAAGCCCACTCTACTTTTGGTTTCTATCTATTAGTAGGCATTTCTGAAGCATGACTATGTGCTAGAACTTGCATAGCATTTAGTTTAAGGATGTGAACAACAAAAGTGAAACATCACTTGCTTTTAAGTTTACAATTTGATGGAAAGATAAAGTATCTAGATATAACCCTAGATATAGATAAATAGGAAGGCAGATTGAATGTATACAAAATGAATACAGATCGGAATATGGTACATAATGAAATGATAGATATCACCTCCCAATCCTACTTTCTTTTTATCTTCAGCTACAAATATCTCTTAAGATGCCAGAAGGAACTACTGGTAAGAGAAATAAGAAGATTACTTAAATTAAGAAAGCTAGCTGATTATTGATGGGCTCCTTTGTGATCCCAGACAATTAGGAAAAGCATAATGAAACTTTAAATAGAGAAGGTAAAAGTAGCTTCCCAGGGCTTGCCCTCATTTCATTTTAAGTTGATCTATGTTCACCAGATTTTGGAGTGCAGATTTTGGAATAGGCACAACATCTAGAAGTAAATTTTGTGTAGTTGTTTGTCACTTCCTATTTGCTATCTGAGGAAACTCCAAACTTTGTTGGGTACTGAACAGTGAGAAAACTTGAAAAAAGAAATATGGTGATGCAAATTCAATATATAAGTCATGGGTTTCATTCCTTCTTCCAAATTTAAATAATTCTAGTGTCAGATTGTGAGACTAATATGTTTAGGGCTATATTAGACTGTTATAGAAAAGGAGAAGTAAGACCCAGATATGTCCTCAAAAACACAACAATAGAAGGAATTATTTCATGGGTATTATATTATTACATTGTTATTATAATTATATTACAATGTTATAAAAAGAAAAGGAAATATGTCCTGTAAAATATTGAATGCCATCTTTATAAAGAGATGAGACAAAAGAAGATTGAGCTGAACTTTTTAGATAAATGGCATACCTTGGTTTGGAGATGTTAGGTGTCTAATGAAGAATCCAGTTACATCTGCAAAGTAGCATGCTTTCCTAACAGAAATTTAGACATAAATAAAAGCTCATAATTAAGTTTTGGCATTTTTTATTTGTTTGTGGTGTTTGTGTGTGTGTGTGTGTGTGTGTATGTGCACACATGTGTGCGCACATTTGTTTTTTTTACAAACATGGAACAATTATATTGAAACAGGCACAATTAAACAATTTTTACAATTAATTAAACAATGATTTGATATAAATCATTTGGTATTAGCTAAAAAATAGACTAGTTGAACAGTGGAACAGGTTAGGTTCACAGGACAAAATCGTCAATAACTATAGTAATGTAGTGTTTGACAAACCCAAAGATCTGAACTTTGGAGATAAGAATTCACCATTTGATAAAAACTGCTGGGAAAACTGGAAATTAATATAGCAGAAACTAGGCATGAAACCACACTTAACACCATATACTATGATAAGATCAAAATGGGTCCCTAGTTTAGGCATAAAAAACAAGATAATAAATAAATTAGAGGAACATAGAATAGTTTACCTCTCATATTTATGGAGGAGGAAGGAATTTATGACCAAAGAACTAGAGATCATTATTGATCACAAAATAGAAAATTTTGATTACATCAAATTAAAAAGTTTGTACTTTTGTACAAACAAAACTAATGCAAACAGGATTAGAAGGGAATCAATAAACTGGGAAAACATTTTTACAGTTAGAGCTTCTGATAAAAGCCTCATTTCCAAAATATATAGAGAATTGATTCTAATTTATAAGAAATCAAGCCATTTTCCATTTGATAAATGGTCAAAGGATATGAACAGACAATTTTCAGATGATGAAAATGAAACTTTTTCTACTCACATGAAAGGATGTTCCAAATCACTATTGATTAGAGAAATGCAAATTAAGACAACTCTGAGATACCACTACCTGTCAGATTGACTAAGATGACAGGAAATGATAGTGATGAATGTTGGAGGGGATGTGGGAAAACTGGGACACTGATGCATTGTTGGTGGAGTTGTGAACAGATCCAACCATTCTGGAGAGCAGTTTGGAATTATGCTCAAAAAATTATCAAACTATGCATACCCTTTGATCCAGCAGTGTTGCTACTGGACTTATATGCCAAAGAAATATTAAAGAAGGGAAAGGGACCTGTATGTGCCAAAATGTTTGTGGCAGCCCTGTTTGTAATGGCTAGAAACTGGAAAATGAATGGATGCCCATCAATTGGAAAGTGGATGGGTAAATTGTGCTATATGAATGTTATGGAATATTATTGTTCTATAAAAAATGACCAGCAGGATGATTTCAGAAAGGTTTGGAGAGACTTACGTGAACTGATACAAAGTTTAATAAGCAGAATCAGGAGATCATTATACACTTCAACAACAATAGTGTATGAGGATGTATTCTGATGGAAGCAGATATCTTTGACAAAAAGAAAATTCAATTCAATTCCAATTAATCAATGATGGACAGAATTAACTACATCCAGAGAAGGAACACTGGGAAATGAATGTGGACTATGTGCATTTTTGTTTTTCTTCCCAGGTTATTTTTACCTTCTGAATCTGATTTTTCTTGTGCAACAAGAGAACTGTATAGATCTGCATAGATATATTGTATATAAAATATACTTTAACATGTTTAACATGTATGAGACTGCCTGCCATCTAGGGGAGGGATAGAGAGAGGGAAGAGAAAAATTGGAACAGAAGTGAGTGCAAGGAACAATGTTGCAAAAAGTACCTATGCATATGTTCTGTCAATAAAAATCTATTATAATTAAAAAAAAAGTTTTGCTACATTTAAAGCACTGTGTAACTAATTGGATATATTTTCATATAAATCAGTGATATCATCATTACCCATATTCTCACAATGACAGACATGGCAAATCATCCATGCTATCCTAACATGATATATTCTATCTCAATTGTTTCCTTTCATGAATTTACATTGTTCAGCCAATATTCTTGGAATTTTCTTCAAATAATTCTGACATTCTAAATGTACCATGGACAAATGAAGTGGGAATTTTAGTTATGTGTTAATTTTTGTTCTTACAGTAGGATCCAATGATGTTTCCCTACAAATTTATATCAATTTGATATCATTTTCATACTATTTCTCCTCAAATTAATCACAGATTCTTCATTGACTTTGGGTTCTTTTGACTTTAATACTTGGAAATTTTTAGTTTCCCATGCCTTTCAGTCATGTATTATCAGGAAAAAATGTGATACTGAAAATGATAGCCTTGGTTTTGGGTTGAAGCATAGGGTCATTAAAAGAACTTTGTAATTTTCCAAACCCAATAAAATTATCTTTCTTTCCAATTCTGGACCCAACTCATTGTCTAGCTATAGTATCTATCCAAGATAAATTTTAGCACTCATTGGTCATTATGAGTGCTATTTGCTATCAAAATCTTAATTCATGTTTCATTTTGTTTTATCTTCTTTTTCTATATGGATAGTAAGGGCACACTGTTTTGAGTGAATATGGAACAAATTTAATACACACAAAGTTCTGGGTCTTTCTGTTACCAGGAACATACCATAACGAATAAATTACTGGTTCTAAAGTTAAGAAGAGCTAACAAATCCTATTTCTAATACAAGCTGTTTGATACTGGGCCTCAGTTACATCATCTGTAAAAGGACAGAGATTGGACTTTAAGATTTCAAAAGTTCTTTCCAGCTCCAAATTTATTATTCTATTATCATCCAGAAATAGTTTATCTAGAAAACTTCATATTTTCCAGTGTAAAATCTTCTACACTTTGGATATTACACTGAATTTTATTCATAAAACTTGTTAAAAACTTCCACTGAGATGGATCTTAATGATCAGAGTTTTGTTGAACAAGGTTACCTCTGTCATTGCATCCTTTAAGGGTATTTATTTAATTTTGGCATATACTTTGGAGATAACTTTTTGAAAGAGAGCTTCTAAAGTATTATATTCTATAGCATCATTTTCTCCCATACCTTATAAAAATCAAATTATGTTCTTTGCAGATGAAATTTTGATATCAAAGATGTTCTATTTTGTAAAAAGACATACAAAATGCTTCTTATTCTCTTATAATTACCTCGTAAAGAATGCCCCTGATATATGTAATTAATTTTAACAAAATTCAAAGGGAAAATGGGCATAAGAATAAGTAATTACTATTTTTTTTTACAGTTTTCTTTTTAAAAAATAGGTTCAAGACAATTTTCAGAGGATGAGATTGAAACTATTACCACTCATATGAAAGAGTGTTCCAAATCATTATTGATCAGAGAAATGCAAATTAAGACAACTCTGAGATACCACTACACACCTGTCAGATTGGCTAAGATGACAGGAAAAAATAATGATGAATGTTGGAGGGGATGCGGGAAAACTGGACACTAATGCATTGTTGGTGGAGTTGTGAACGAATCCAACCATTCTGGAGAGCAATCTGGAATTATGCCCAAAAAATTATCAAAATGTGCATATCCTTTGATCCAGCAGTGTTTCTATTGGGCTTATATCCCAAAGAAATACTAAAGAAGGGAAAGGGACCTGTATGTGCCAAAATGTTTGTAGCAGCCCTGTTTGTAGTGGCTAGAAACTGGAAAATGAATGGATGCCCATCAATTGGAGAATGGCTGGGTAAATTGTGGTATATGAATGTTATGGAATATTATTGTTCTGTAAGAAATGACCAGCAGGATGAATACAGAGAGGCTTGGAGAGACCTACATGAACTGATGCTAAGTGAAATGAGCAGAACCAGGAGATCATTATACACTTCGACAACGATATTGTATGAGGACATATTTCGATGGAAGTGGATTTCTTTGACAAAGAGACCTGAGTTTCAATTGATAAATGACGGACAAAAGCAGCTACACCCAAAGAAAGAACACTGGGAAACGAATGTGAACTATCTGCATTTTTGTTTCTCTTCCCGGATTATTTATACCTTCTGAATCCAATTCTCCCTACGCAACAAGAGAACTGTTCGGTTCTGCAAACATATATTGTATCTAGGATATACTGCAACATATCCAACATATAAAGGACTGCTTGCCATCTAGGGGAGGGGGTGGAGGGAGGGAGGGGAAAAAAAAATCGGAACAGAAATGAGTGTAAATATAATGTAATTATTAAATAAAAAAAATTTAAAAAAGAAAAAAAAAAAAAAAAAAAAGAAATGATGAACAGAATGTTTCAGAAAAACCTGGAAAGACTTATATAAACTTATTTAAAATGAAGTGAGCAGAACCAGGAAAATATTGAACCATCATCAACCAAATGTGAAAGACTTGGCTACTCTGATCATGACAGTGATTCAAGTCAGTTCCAAAGGATTCATGTTGAAAAATGCTATGCTATCCATCCCCAGAGATCTGATGAATTCTGAATGCAGATTAAAACACACTTTTTTCAAAAAAAAAAAAAAAAAATAGGTTCATAGGATATGGTATGTAGAGGTGAAAGGAACTATAATTGCCATCTAATAAAAGCTTTGTTTTACAGATGAGGAACCTGAGATCCACAGAGGTTAAGCAATTTGCTGAAAGTCACAGAAGTGGTGACAAGCAGGGGCAGTTGTGAAACTTGAAATCAGGAACTCTGGTGAAAAATACACTGTCCTTTCTAAATGATTTGAAGTAATTTTCCCCTGGTAGGTCCTCATCCTTTATATGTCTTGTAAATTAATAATTTAATAATCTAAAATATATATAATTTCTGGCATAGATCACCTCTGTATATATATAGTTAAATCTGGCTCTTTTTCTCATCCTAGTATTTAAATCTATTTCCTTTGTACCTGGGATTCTAATGTTAAGAATTCAAATAGCTTTTATATTTTTGCTGGTGAAACATTTCACCTTAGATGATTCAAATTCAAATTCTACCTCTGAAGGGACTATGGACAAGGCGCTTAATTTTCTAGGCCTAAGTTTCCTCATGTATAAAATGAGAAGTTTGGAAAAGACAATTTTAAATTTCCTTCTAATTATAAAAATATAATCTTAATATTCTGAGAATTTTTAAAGATTACAGAAATGTTTATCTTTTTGTAATGTCTGGATTGGCTTAGTGTAATATCTTGGTACTAACCCAAGTCCTTGATCTTAGAAAAGGAGTGAAGAGGTGAAACTCATGAAGATGGTAAAATATGGAGTCCATTTATTCCAAATTCTCTCAGCCTTATATACCCTAATATCCTTACATAACTACAGCACACTGCACATGTGCTAACTATATGCTGCACATGCAGGACCACATAAACAACTTGCTATTGTGTGTAAGCATCTCTTTGCCACTTGGTATAACTCTGCTTTAATTATAACAGGCTTTCACCATCTCCTGATTTCTCAGGAAGGTTGAAAGCTCTTGGGTGGGGATGGGGAGCCAAACCAGATATATCACCAGGGTTCCTTTTGCTGGACTATAACTTGCCCCATGTTCCCCACTATCTATGCTCCTCTACACCTTTTTATTGTCAAAATTATGTGAAAGGAAGTAAAATTAAAGAAAGCTTAGAAAGAAATCTAGCCAAGTCATCCCAAAGGAAAAAAAAAAAAAAGATGGAAATGTAACAAGGACAGCTAATAGAAAAAAAAAAAAAAGAGTAACAAGGAAAGCATATACTCACATGTATATATAACTATATATAAACACACAGATGTGTGTGATTGCAATTATTTTTTCATACTTGGTTTCTAATTTTGGCTTTCCTATCAGTTCTTTTTCATTCCTTTGGGATGACTTTAATTTGACCAGGTCTCCTGTTAAATCTTCATAAAACTGTTTTTTTTTTCTCCTCTCCATAACATCGTGCCATTTTTGAATTGTTATTTTCAATGATATTAAATCTGTCTCAGGATCATAAAATTATAGTTTTATAGCTTGAAAGGGTTTTAAAATCATTTATTCCACATCCCTCTTTTTTATAGGGAGGAATCTCCTGAGACCAAAGAAGATCCCACGGCTTGGATTTAAGTCCAAGGTCCCTCCTTCAAAGTAGCTTGGGAACTTAGATCATACAACTTCAGAGTGTGTTCTCTTTCCACTGTACCACACTATATTCACTACATGTAATTTTACAAGTTAGTTTATGCTAATGTGGCTATTTACTACTATGTTTGGCTCTATAGCTAATTTGCCTTTTCTGTTCTTTGTATTCCCATTAGAATATAAGGTCCTTGATGGCAAAGACTGCCTGTTTTGCTCTTATATTTGCATTCTGTGTGTTTAGCAAAGTGTCTGGGACCCAGAAAGCATTTAACAAACATTTATTGCTTGAATGATCTTGGTTCCCTCAATAGGGCAATTGATCTATATTAGCTTAACTTCACTACTAAATTATCATAACCAATATTGTCTGTTTCTTCATGTAGACTGTTAATTTTTAACTAGGTAACTTTGAATATGCAATTTTTAAATAGATCAAGTGAAAGTTGTTTCATTGTATGGCATAATAATATTCTCTTTTAAAAATTTTCTTCTACATTGGCGTCAATTTTGACCTTTGACCTTTCAAAGAATTGATTCAGGAGATTCATTTTGACAGATGATTAGGTGATTGAGGACTGGAAAAATATTTTTATTTGTTTATTTGTAATGACCGTATATTTAAAATCAACTGGAGTCAGGAATTCAGGTTAAGAGAAAAATCTTCAATATTTATTGAAGCGAAGAGATGAATAAGGATTGCGATAGCAAATATAGGCAAGAAAGATTGCAATAGCAATATGGGCAGTTGCGACAGGAAGCCAGCTAACAGAGAGAGATCTGAGCTGAGCAAACCTTCGCAATAGCAATGCCAAAAATCTCTCCTTCCCCTTCCTTTTCCACTCCCCTGCCTCCACCCACCAAAATCATTTCCTATACAACACATCAGGACTTGCACAAAGAGTGGGTGGGGGCCATTCTTTCTTCAAGCTTATATATTAATAGAGTATGGTCCAATTACTATTTAGCCTCATGTGCTTGGGACCTCAGTGCATCAACTCAAGCCTCAGCCCATTACATTTATTTTTTTAAGAAAAAAAAAATAAAAAAAAAACAACTCAGTCTAAAGAAACTGAGAGTCTAATGAGATAAGAAAAAAAAATTTCTAAAGGAAATTTAAGTAGAAGAGGAGGATATGAATGGAAAATTTCTTGCCAAAATAGAATTGACCAGATATTGCAACTAATTGGATTTATTCTGAGGAACAAAGGTAAATGAATATTTAAAAATGAGTTCTTTTCTATGTAGTTCACAGAGGGAATGGTGACACTTTAATAAGTTAAGTTGGAGGATAAGTAGATTTAGTAATTGATAAGGAAGAGTTTCCAAGGTACAGAGGGTGGGGCAAGAGAAGAAAAAGGTCAATGAATGCCTTGAGGAACACTGATGCTAAGAAGGTGGAAGAAAAAATAGGAACCAATAGAATTTGGAAGGGTGATCAAGTTATTAAAAAAGATGCTAAGAGACAGTAGAAGAATAGATTTCAAAGGAAAAGAGAATATCAAAAAACAAAGTAGTTAATAGAATCAAATGCTATATCAAGATCAAATGGTATAAAAGTTGAATTTTAGGAAAAGCAATTGAAATTTTCAATTATGATGTCATTTAGATGCTCAAGAAGACACTATAGCAGTTAAAATAAGAGTGAGGTTAGTGAATTAATCTGTAATAAGGATAAGGAGTCAACAAGCATGTGTAATTTACTAATTCAAAAATTTTAATAGTGAAAGATAGAAAACTGGAAAGATCAGAAGGACAGTAGATGTTTTTGTTTCATTTTGGGTAAATGAGAACTGTTCATGTTTAGTTTATTTTGTTTTATCTTAGTTTAGTTCAAAGCTAGAGAGGTTCTCCTAGAGAGAATAAAAGATGAAATATACAGATAGGGAATGATCAATATTATCTGAGAGTGGAAGTAGGGATAAGAAAAAAAATAAGACCATTGAGAAATTTTGAGAAAAGAGAAGGTTCAGTAGCTGAAAATAAATGTCCATTTCTCCAAATAAATAGAGCAATGGAAAAATAGTGAGCCTCATTGCTCTACATAGAAGGGGAAGTATAATGAATTAGAGTGGCACTCTGGGAATTTAAAGACCGAAATTCTCCTGACATTACATCTTTAAGTGACTGAAACACTAATCTGGCAGGCAGTTAAACAATGACAAGCAGAGGTATTGCTCTTTCTTTTTGATTCCAAGGTCTCAGTTCTATCCATAATTTCATTCCGTGAAGGGTACTCTATAAATAAACTGAATAGACCATAGCTTCCTTAAATAGGTAAAAATTAACAACAATATACTGATTTATTGCATCTTTATCTATGCAGCTCATAGTGGCAATACTTCGTTCTTTTTATACAGGGCGAGAACTGGGTCCACTGAGTGAAAAGTGTCAGTGGAGCTTTCTAAAGGACAGTTATAAATGTTCACTGTATAATTACTCATTAAATAAGCTTTCCAATAATAACAGATATAATATGCTTAAAATTTGTGATCCATGACATGGTAATATCCTTATAATTGTAACATACACTGCAATGGGTTATCTAAACTTGCATTTATTATCAAAGAAGCATAAAAGAAGAAAGGGTTTAAATTTTATAAATTCATTGCATTTTAAATCTAAAATGAACTTCAGAGATGAGATGACATATTGTAATCCTTTTTATTTTTATTTATTTATCTTTTAAGAGATGAAGGGGTAAGTCCAGATTATGGACTTTTCCAAGTACATCCAGCTAGATGGAATTAAACAATGATTTGGGTCAAGGTTTTCTGGATTCAATACTGGTTCTCCTTCCACAGCATCACACTGACATAATCCTTCCTTTCAAATGGCTTACATTCAAGAGGCTGAAAAATAGGGATTATTGACAAGGATTATAATGATACAAATGATAAATTCACATAGGGACCAAAATGGTGATAGCCACAAAAAAAGTCAAATGAAAATTTTATAAATAGTGTATAAATACAATGTGAAAGATCAATCTTAAAAGAATTGTATGTTTATAATAGCTAAGAGAAATAAAGTAATGTAAACTGAATCAAAAACAAAAATAGGGGGAGGAATAAAGGAAAATATAAAATAACTTCAGTGTTATTTTAGGAATGTTTACAATGAAACAAAAATTGAAATCCGTTTTTTCCAAGAGTTGTACAAAAAGAGATGCAGTATTAGAGATATAGATTTAAACATATATCTCTTTTTTCTGGATTTATTTCCATAATTCTTCTCTGTACAAAGCTGAAATAAGGAAGAATTCTCTGAAGGAGACAAATTAACCTTGTAAAGATTGTAAAGCTATTTGTCGACATCATTTTATCATTAATTGCCATTGAACTCTTATTTGGCATGGGAATCTATTGACAAAATCAAAAAGGTAAATAAATACACTTAAAACTTAAAAAAAAATAGTTCATAAAGCACATTTTTTTTAAAGAATGGTTGTAAAACAAAATATTTTTATGGTAGTTAAATATACACTAAAATCTATGAAACAATATTTCCAGTTTATGGCTCACATAGGTTTTAATAGTCAATAATCTTGAGATAAAGTTAGATACTCTGCTTTGTGGAAAGGGAAAATTATGAAATATTCTATATGATTATCATCATATGTAAGTCTTTCTTTAGGAACAAAAGGCAGACAATGAGAAGAAACCTTAACTCTTGTAGAACACTTATAATCAATAAGATCCCCTTTTTTGTTGACTTCTTGTTCAGTTGTCTTTCTCTCATCATGACCCCTTTTGGGGTTTTCCTGGCAAAGACCACTTTAGGGACTGATTATTTCCTTCTCCAGTTCATTTTACAGATATGTAAACTGAGGCAAACAGGATTAAGTGACTTGCCCAGGGTCACACAGCTAGTGATTTTCTAAGAGTGGATTTGAACTCAGGAAAATGAGTTTTCCTTCTCATTTCAAGCCTACTGTTCTCTCTCCTTTACCACCTAGCTGCCTCAAGTTGCTTGTACTACATAAACCAGACAGTGGCTAAAAAATTCAGTTAATTGCTCATCCCTGGAAGCATGAATCAGGCCTAATAGATATATTTTGCATTCAAAAAAATTTGTTTCTATACATGTGAAAACACAAGGCAGTTACACAGAGGCTGCTGAGTCTTTCTGACCACTGATGAAAACTGGACCCATGCCAGCTCATTCCCTTTGGAATCATTTCAGAGTGAAGCCATTCCAGTCACAGAGTTCTCAATAGAAGGATTTTTGTAGTTGTTGTTGTTTATTTGTTTGTTGTTGTTTTACCCATCATGGCTATTTATTTTCAAATGTACTCGCATATATCTCACGTAGGGAGAGAACATCAGTGTTGGATTTGAAATAAACAAAGGATCTGATAGTTATTTTTGAAGAGACAAAAAATAATCACTACAGAAGGTTGGCATAATATTAACATAATTGTCTAATGAATGCAATTGTCTTGCAATATAAACAGAACCAAGGACCAGACCTGCATGAAAATCACATTTTATCAATAAGTTGTTATGCTGCCTGCATGCTTGTGAATGACTTCAAAACTAATTAAAAAGGTGATGGAGGAGAAAGTGTCATTAACAAAGATGGTGTCAGCTAGAAGCAGGGTTTAGAATTCTCCTTCTAAAAAGTCCTTGTACTTGTAACATGGGAGCTTTGGGGGACAAATGAGGAATCTCACATAGCACCTAATGAACCCCCTCTCATGTGGCAGCCACTGGAAAGATCATCTTACACTCAAGGATTCTGGGAATTTGGAGCAATCCACAACTTAGTTTAAAAGTTCCCTGAAGTGTTTACACTGACATATAATTAAGAAGGAAAAAAAATAGTTTAAAAGTAAAAACAATCAAGGAAAGGTCATAGAAAACAATGAAAAACTCCTCTTTTAAACCTGGGGGAAAATCTTCCAGGGATACATACGCAAACTATGGACTGAGTAAAAACATACAGGAATCATGCATGAACAAAGTATCATAAAGAACTCAGATGTAAAGGAAATAAATGTGGAATAGCAACTCATGCTTCTTGGGTTTAGTGTCCAAATAAATTTTGAGTCAAATCAAAATACAAATACAGAAAGTATAATCATTATTTTGTATCCTTCTAAATTGAAGCCCTCTCCCTCTCTCTCTTTCCATCTCTATTTCTCTCTTTCTGTTTCTGTCTCTCTGTATCTCTCTGTCTTTATCTCCATCTCTGTTTCTGAATATCTGAAAGTGTTTCTGTCTCTGTCTTTGTCTTTCTCTGTATCTCTGTCTCTGTCTCTTGGTCCTTTCCTCCCCCTCTTTGTCTGTCTCTTGTCTCGGTCACTCTGTATCTCTTTGTCTCTATCTCTGTCTCTATTTCTGTCTGTTTCTATCTCTGTCTCTCTGTGTCTCTATCTCTCTGTCTCTTTCTGTCTGTTTCTGTCTCTTTGTCTCTATCACTCCATATCTTTGTCTCTATCTCTGTTTCAGTCTGTCTCTATTTCTGTCCATTTGTCTGTTTCTGCCTCTCAATGTCTCTGTATCTCTATCTCTGTTTGTGTCTGTTTCTGTCTCTCCGTATCTCTAAATTTCTGTCTCTGTCTCTGTTTCTGTCTGTCTATTTCTATCTTTTTTGTGTCTCTTATCTCTGTGTGTGTGACTATTTTTTTGTCTCTCTGTCACTCTTCCCCCCTGCTGTCTCTATCTCTGTCTCTCCCCATCCTGATCTTACACATAATAGACCAGGTCTCATAAAGTAGTCTCTCCCACACATCCCTTTTTGTATGGCCACCCCAGCTTGAAACAGTAATGGATTTTCTAAATACTTTTTTCCTTCCTGATTGTAAACCCAGCACTCTAGCTATAACACTATTATACTTCTGGTGAAAATTAGCTACAGGGATTACTTCTGAAAAATATCTGTATGGAGACTTTGACAACTTTTGAAAGTTGAATCATTGGTGTTAAGGATTTCACACTATAGTAAATTTAGAGAATTATTACTCAGTGAAAAGTCATCATACACATAAAAGTATTGAAAAATAATGTGTACTCATGAGTAATAAAATCCATATGTAAAATAAATTGATCACCTAACATAGAACATGCCATGTGGCCTAAATGTATCATGAGTTTTTTATTTAACTAGACATTTGATTTGTAATCTGTTCAAATCTGTTTAGGGAGAGAAAGTAATTTCATTATTTGGTCAGAACAGAAAGAGACCTGTGTACATGGTACTTACTAGTGGCCTGGTGAAGGATAGGCAGGCAAGCAGGATTCAAAACAGAAATAGATAGCCAGGGTATCTTTTAACATCTTTTTTTTAGAAAAATTATGTGTTCCAAATTCTCTCTCTCTCTCCTATCCCTCCCTTGCTAATTAAGGAGGCAAGCAATATGATGTCCATTATACACCTGAAGCTGGCTAGTCTATCTTATCCCTAAGAGGAGTACCAAACTAGAATGTCTGTCAACTATTGCACACTGGAAATTTTTTGTCTATTATTACCTTTACAAAAAAATTGGTTCAGAATAAAAAGGTGTTTTCCTTGGTCTCTCTAAAGAGGAAGATGACAGGTAATTCACTCATGATCAGTTTAATTTCTTCTCGCCAAATGTTTGTTCCACAGAAAAGTCAATTATGGTATCAAGCAGTCATTTATCAGAATAAACAGCAAAACAGAAATCATGGAAACTATGTAGATTAGTGGATGTGGTAGAATATATGAGTAAATTGTTTCTTCCACTCAAGAACAAGATATATATCGGCCAAGGAATTGAGGTCCAAAGCGAGTCCTCACTTAGGAGAACATGGAGTCATAAGGTACTGGGAGCCAAGACATATTGGGAAGGGAGGACAGAAAGTTTCTTTATATTTCTATTCTCTAAATAGATCTCTATCTTCACCTTTTCTCTCACTTGTCCCAGCTGTCTCAAAAGTTGTTTCTTTCTCTTCTCCGAAATATCTCTGACAATGGAAAGACACATTTGTTCCCTTTGTGCCACCTGCAGAATCACAGGCTTATAGGTCTCTGATTCAATAAAGAGAGTAATCTCCGTTCACGTGAATAGCATACATCATCATAGCCTTGTCTTCCTGAAATTTCTGCTGCCTTGATGAGGGCATAACATATAAGTAGCTGCTAAAAGAAGATGAGATGTAATGAATTTTTAAGACTGAGACTAAAAATTATCATATAGATTTATCCAGCACTTGCTCTAAATTGACCCTAGTACTAAAGACAGTAGGAGATAGAACAAATCAGGGACTATTCCTTCTTTTGTGAAGTTCACAATCAAAAAAAGAAATATAGATTAGACAGATATAGATAGATGATTTATATATGTACACATGCATATTCTTATATATTACAGGTATATATGTGAGTTCATATAAATATGTGCATATATGTACATGTGTATATACATATACACATGCATATATACACAAATATAAGCAGCCATTCCTTTTCACCATCCATTAGTTGGGACTTGAATTTAGTTATTCAGTTATTTAACATGAATAACAGCAAGTAGATTAAGGTCTTACTGTGTGCACAATACTCTGGTAGGTGTTATATGAAAGAGAGTTTAGTAAGATAGTTCTTGCCCTCAGGCAGTCTATTAGGAGGATGAAAGAAATAATTGATTATGTGGACCAATGTTCTCACCCAGTCAATACTCATGATCTTACAATGTCCCAAGACTCCCTCAGTCTCTGTTCTGTAGGTTTTGCAGACTTCAGTAAAGCAACCCTTGGGTTCTTTCCAAGGAAATTTGAAGATTTATGAATGTCATGCTGAAACTTACCAGGATTTATAATCAGAAAGCAATGCTACTGATTACAATATGTTATATAGAAACACTCATGGATAAAATTTCTATTTGCCTCTGAAAACATTTGGGGAGCTGAGAGCATCAATGCATATATTTCTTTGGATGATAGGTTTATTTGTGTTTGTTTAAAATTTGTGTGTATATATTTTATAAAAAATTTATATCACTTTCATTTAAGAACATGCCCTTACCACCCTCCCTACTTTACCCCTTATTTCCTGACCCAAACACAGAGTTAGCTTATATGACAAAGATTAAACAAGAGAACAAATCGTACACAAAAGCAAACAAAAAATCTTAAACCCTAAACATTTAGCAAAAAACATAAAATAAATCTGATAGGATAATATTCCACACCCATAATCCCCTGCTTCTGCAAAGAATGGAGGGATATGCATTTTCAATAGAAGCATTGCTTGTTTATTCTCTATAATCATGCAATGTGAATGAAGTTTGGGTTTTCTTTTAGTTTTTCTTGTTCTTTCCATTTGCTTTATTGTAATGAATAAATGCATTTATTTGGGGGAAGATTCTCAAATTTATGCTTTTGTTCAATTTTCTGTAATACTGTTAAAATGCCCATTTGTTGTCAAGTTAAAAGTTTTATGACTAATCCAGGGGTCAGCAAACCATGACCCAGAACTAAATCTGACCAATGATTTGTTTTTGTATATCCAATGAGCTAAGAATGACTTTTACATTTTAAAGTGCAATTTACCTTATGAGCCATACAAAAACAAGCAATATTCTAATATTTGCCAACTCTGACCTAATCAATTGGCACTCTTTGTTTCTGATAAGCATGAGCAGGACAGTACAATAGCAAATTATTTCTATTTCCCTGTAACTTCTACACTCTCTTTCATTTAAAAAATATATGAGGGATCTTAACACAATACTCCTTAAATTACAAATGATGGAAATCTATAATAAGGAACACTTAATTGTCAATATTAAAAATAATTAACATATTCAGAAAATATATTTTAAGGTATAAACTGAATGGGAAATAAACTAAGAAAAGGAAAGATAGTCCATTTATACTATTTTGTTATCTTCAGAAGATGTGCCTGAAACTCCAATTTGCACATAATTACTTATCTTTCTAAATAAATGGCAGATTGTTTTATAATAGTTGTGGAATGGAAAGGATGAATAATTGAGGGCATGTTTTCATGAACAACTAACATATCATTTTTCAAAAGATTAAACCAGGAGTCAGCAATCAAAACTAGGGGGTCAAATCTATCCAGCTTCCTTATTATTTATTTATTTCTGTATACCCTTGATTTAAATTTTTTAGCTACAATCAAATTTTGTTCAAAAAATATGAAGGGAAAAATGTATAGCTCACAGCTACATAAAAACAGTCTGTGTTGGGCCTACTGTGGGAAATACATGGTGTAGCCCAAAGGTGTCAAGCTTGAAGTCTATAGCTCCAAAAGCAGCCAGAACCTGATTATGGCATCACTGGGAAATGTTAAACAAAATGAATATTAAAATACAATAGAATGTGGGGAAAACATGGTTTTCTAAGTCAATATGTGGAGAGATCAGGGTACTTACTTACAATTTAGTTGCCCTCCTTCCAATATCTGCGCTAAACTCCCTTAATACCACTGGTCTAGAAAATCAAGAAAATAATTTATAAAGTAATTAGTAATTTGTGTTTGATAATTTTTAAAGTGTAAATTCTCACATTAAAAATTTAACAATCTAACTGATTCTGGTTGGCTCTTAAATATGTTTCCTTCAATTATATGTGATAAAGGTAACAAGACAATGGACTTTCCTCCAGGCCATAGGCTACAATCATAACTTTGTCCCTTTGGAAGAGAGCTGAGACTAGCTAATAATTATGCACATGTAGCTAATAATAAGATCTGAGTGCTAAATTTTTAATGTGAGCATTTATACTTTAGAAATCAGCAAAAATTAAAAGCATGCATTTATAGTTTTGTTGATTCCTAGAATAAAAAAAAAAAAGACAAATGGAGACTATGGCAATAATATGAATTAAAAATGTGTCATGAATACTTTTTTATAAAGACTCAGTTGTTAAATATTTACCATCATACCCTTCCTTCTATATAATACTCACAAGGCATTATGGGAGGTGAAAGTGACTAAACTCTAGCTAATATACAGGGCCTTTTTGAAGTAAAAGGCTTTTGATGCATGAAGAATTTGTTGATGAGAGTCAGATCTTTTGTCATATCCTGATTGGAAGTGACATACATCCTCAGAGCTGAGGTTTAGACAGTATCAAAAGAAAGAAGTTTTGGCTGATCTTGAAATGAGAATCATTGCCCTGGTTGCCAGAGTTTTGTAGAACTCCAATTAGAAAGAGCAAGGCGATTTAGAGAGCACTAAACCGCAGAGTGTCTAAATAAAAGGTAACTGGCTATGTAAACCTTTTGACCTAGTGGATACCCAGGGACAGAGACTTCATGGTCTTGTCTAGGAAGCGCCATTCAGCAGTTGTGTGGCCTCCCATACCGTGTCCTATACTGCTAGATACTGCTTAGTGTTGACTTGGTCCAGTCCAATAGCAACAGAACCTGCTAAGTAGCCAGGACA